>NW_026067896.1:11200113-11268959 GCF_014885135.2 Alexandromys fortis
AACAAATAAACGATAACAGTAAACAGTGCTGTCTGACCTTAAAAAAAAAAAAAGAAGTGTATACTTTCACTAATTTCACGTGGTTCTGCAATACAGGAAATACAACTGTCGACTTTAGCCAGAGTGCCATCTAATGGCACAGCCATCTCAATAAATGAATCACAAATCCTGCTCGGCATATTTAACTTCAGCTTAAAAATAAGGAAGACATAAATTAGATTATGATTTAACTTTCGAAGATGTCAGAGAAAAGTTTGAGAACTTTATTAAAAGTTAAGTATAAAGATAATTGTAAATTAAGAAAGCTTTTTTTTGTTTGTTTTAACAAACTAACGTTTTTATGGTTGGTTTATTTGTTGGTTTTCAATAGCAATATAGACCTGTTTGCAAACAGCTGGAACTTTAAGAGGGGCAGCATGGATAAGCTAATGATAGGCAAGGCTCTGAGAGGAATCAGTTCAGAGCAACTCACCATCATGCCAAAGTGCTTTTTGTCTTGTTATTTATAGCGCATCATTAATTAACGGTAAACTGTGAAGGATCCAACCTGACACATTGCCGTACTTTCTTGTAAAATCATGCGGATGCTTTTTTCTCTAGCATTGTTTGGACTCATTATATTGCAATTATTCAAGGAAAAACATTTTGTATATTAATGTTATATAAATACTAGAGGATAAAGTCAGATAAACTTTTTTGAGGGAAGTAATATGGAAACTATAAAATTGGATTATTATATACAAGGTCTTAGGCAACATCTGATGCTGAAGCAACTACTTTGTAATTGTAAAATCCTTAGGCTTTGAAAGTCATTTTGGAATTCATTTCTCTCTGGAAAGTTATTTGGTTCCATGATTTTATGAATTTTATGTGGTACTTTACAGATTTTGTTGCATGACACTGGCACAAGTAACTGCTACATATTTCAATTTAATATTATTTTATGAGTAAATTAACCCTAGTTTTGTCAATAAACTTATTGACTTTATTTTTATTATCTGTAAGACTCAAAAATGAATCAAGAAATATTTAATATTTCATTATTGACCTGTAAGGGTTACTATTTCTTGGTTTTAGTGGTAGTAAATGGCAACATTTGCACATCAGATAGCTTGAATAAATTTCTGCTGGTTACTCAGTTACTTATGTTAGCCAGGGTACAGAGCAGTAAGACATTGCTAAGAATAAACATGTTCAAACAAGAAATATCCTTAAAGCATACATTTAAAAGTTTTGAAATACTCAAGATTGATTTTACTTTTCTCTAGCTTGCTATAATTCCTCTATCAAAATATTGATTCATTTGATGACTTTTCTAGAGTTCCACTTTTGCAGTAATCCCAAATATTAATGGCCTGAAGAGAATGAGAAGTGTTTATATTATCTTTAAACTTGCTTGATACTATTTGTCATTGGGCTTTATATAAAATTTGAGACATTAGATGGAATATTTGCTATGATTTAAAGAAACAGCCCTGTTTGATTAGGAATTTCAAACAAGAAATGTTTACCCTAACCTAAGAATTGGGATTCTTACAATTTTTATAAGGTTTTAGAGGGCAATAAAAAATCTACACATTTGATTTAAGTTAAAGTAAACTGACTTTTCATTGTGGAAAAACTTATTCTCACTAATATACAAAGACATTTGACATTGTAAATAATAGAGAAAAATGTAGAATTGTCTTACAGCTTTAAGGAAACGAATAGAAAGGAGATAGCTCGAGTCTTATAAATGTATAATTTATCCAGAAATGCAGGTTCATGACAACTTTCCAAAAAATCTAAAATATAAAGAATACTATAATTCCAAAAAGATTCATTTTTAAAGTGAAGGGAAAAAGAAAATGAAGGAAAGTCATTTGCATTTCAGGTAAAAGTGGGCTGCAAAACAGATATCCTTACATAGAACAGAAAAGGCATGCTCTCAGGCGTGTAAATCCTGAAGACTGTTTTTATGATGATAGGTAATGGAAAGGCCACTGTTTTATGACAATTCATAGAAGATTTTAAGATGATGGAGTGGAAGAGTAGCTTAGCTAGGCACACTCTACACTGAGGACTTAAATAAAGGAGAAATGACACTAAGAGGTCACCTCTCCTGTTGCCCTCAACACTACTAAAGACTTCGTGTGAATTATTCATAACAGCTATTTTCTTCTAGATTTGGAAATAAAATATGCAGTTTAAAAATATGGCATTCTTTTCTGTCTTTTGGAACAGACACTTTCTTCCTATTTCTCTCTTCCTTTCACAAGTTTGCTGTTAAAAAGTAATATGCAAAAACTGAGTGCACCCTAAGATTTTTTTTATATTTTTTACATTGATATTAAAATAAAGCAGTTTTATACATGCATATTAACTGAAACAAGTCTGGTTCTTCATCTTTGGAGCAGATAGGTACAGATCTATTAGAAGAGAACATTAAATGAGCCATGGCATGGTAGGTTCTAGTTTATTCCTAAGAACTTTATTTTAATTTTACATAGAGGGGTATTAAATATAGAAATGTGTATGAATCTCCATATCTTAGTAAAAACCTGCAAGTGACTTTGGAGTCAGAGGCTGGAAGCAGAAAAAGTGTACCAATAATTAGTGTCTTGTATCCAGATCATGGTTTCTGATGTCGTTTTGTAAAAGAATAGAAGCCTTGTAGAGAGACCACCAATTCATGGAAACATAAACAACACAGAAGGTCACCCTAACTAAGAACTTTACACTGATAAATATCAATATCTGAAGCTATCAATTACATAGTTAGGAGAAAATTGTTATGTGATGAGATAAAATTTGTGTTTTTGAGAGTTCCTCTCATAATTCTAAATCTCAGATTGATGATAAGGAGACAAAGAAAGACAAAATTCAACTTGTGCATTGTACCAAGTGCTACACCAGATCAAGTCAAAGCAAAATTACTTGACAACTGGACTAGAAATGGGCTTAAGAAGAAATGTGAACATCCCGATAAAGTGTTTTAACTGATGTTATAATTAATATTTTCATTAAATTAAAAACTGTCCAAGGACCTCCCACCTCCTTCCAGGTCTAGTAAGGTGAACATCCAAACAGCCTAGGCTCCCACAAAGCCAATATGTGCAGTAGGATCAAAACGCAGTGCCATTGTTCTTGACTTCTCAGCAAACAGAACAGGGAACCCTGACTGCTCTTTGGGCTGATGAGAGAGGAGGAGTTGATTAGGGGAGGGGGAGGGAAATGGGAGGCGGTGGCAGGGAGGAGACAGAAATCTTTAATAAATAAATAAAACAAAAACTGTCCATATTAAGTTAATAAAAATGAGTGAAGTACATGGGAGCTATGCCATGTTTCCAATTTCTCTGTTTTCATAAAAATATTCTAAAAATAAAGATTTTCTCATTTATAAATAAAAGATTATTTGCAGTAAGAACATATTTGTGGTAGAGATAAGTGTGATAAGATGCAAACATTTTTACAATTGATTCATTATTTAGGGTAGTTAATGCAAATGTTAATGTTACATTTTCTATTGTTAATTCTTATCTATGTTAGCCACATGGCTTAGTACTTTTTATCAGCGAAGCATTCTCATCTTGCTTCTCTGCAGACTATCATTTCTTTTCCCAGAATTCTCCTATTTTTGTTGCCCCACCTATACTTTCTGCCTGGCTGCTGGTCAATCAGCATTTTATTAAACCAATGCAAACAATAAATCTTTACAGGGTTCAAGATCATTATCTCATGGTACTTTCCTCCTTATTTTTTCTCATTAAAACAAGAACTCTGAGTCTAATCTCTTTTGTTTAGTTTTTTTTTTTCCTGACCATTATTTATAGTAACTTGTGACCAACATTCTAAAGGAAGATAAACACCCATAATCCATTTTTTGGGAAGGTGAACACAGTTTTTTAGGCTACATTTTGCTGATTGGAGGCACTGATAATCTTATGAGGAACCTAAAGATAAATTAGGATTATGTTCAAATCCTCACTGAAACACTTTGTGAGGCTTAATCATCTTAGCCAGCAGTCTTGAGGCTGTTCTGGATGTCCTTATCCCAACAATGTCGGCTTCAGGGTTAGGAACATCATTTAGGGGTTATTAATGACATAGGATTGGAGGTTGGAGTGAAAATTATGTAGGCTCAGAGATCTCTTTGAATAAAAAAGATAAAAAGGGAAATAAAATGGGATGATAGGTAAATTAGTGTGAGCTTACTTGCACTAATAATAATAATGAGTGATAGAGTAAATACTTATGAGCTATTAGTCATCCATGTTTGCCATACTTATAGCTAGATTAATCAGAATCTTTAGATACATAGAGATTGTATTCTGCATAAATAGGTAATATTCAACCACTTCAAAGAACTGTAGAATTTAGCATTTAAATAACTTAGGGTTCTGAGTGAGACATGATTGCTTTTGGTAGCACCAATGTATTTCTGAACGAATGTTGAACACCAAAGACACTACAATTGAAGCTTGTTTTCTTTTTGGTAAAATGGCCTTTGACAAGGGACTGCCCATTCCTCAACCAAGATGGTAAGATGGTTTTGAAAAAAATTTCCTGCCTCTGAAAATGGTCTGTCATTTACTCTAGGCCTTAGTCAAAGTTGGTTTCTTCAATATTACAAATGAGATTTTGGGTGATTGCCTAGGTAGCAGTTGTCTCTATCATCCACTGCATATTTTAGAAACTGCTTGAATCTACTTCCTGCCTGCTCAAGTAATCTTTTCTCCCTTTCTGGGCCTTCGATGGGGTTGAAGATTAGATAGTCATAGTTATTTTCCTTTTATGATTTAGCCAAGCCGTTTCTAATACAAGACTTAGACTCCTTAGGATAGAATGATTATTGAAAAATTTAGCATATGTTCCTTGCTTTATATTGTTTATACTGGTTGTAATTCTAATTTTTACACTTGATATGTTTTATACTTGAATGCAATATAGTCAAAATCATTTTACTTTATATAAATAAGGTAACAGTTTACTGATATAATCCTACAAGCCCTAATTTAAAGTTGCTATGAAAAGCTTATCAAATATAGCCAAGTGTTTAAAATGCACAAACATTTTGAAAATCATTTTAGCAGTGTTTTTTTTAAATAAACTTTACACAAAGAACAAAATCCTGTCATTCCTCCATTATTTACCCAAACAAACTATATGTCCACCCTCAGATATATACACAAATGTTCATAGCAGCTTTATTTAAAAAACAACAAAACTGCAAAAGCCACAAATGTTCATCAACAAATGAATGGGATGAAATTTTATGTACTCATGAGTTGATTAAAATTAAATTTACAAGAATGAATTGTAGTTAGACTTAACAAGCAGAAATCATGTCAAAATAATTATGTTGTGTTAGGGATGCTAAGAAAGACGTATGTAGTACCTCAATCTGTGTTACCCTCTCGGTACAGTTCGCACACCACTGAACCATACGCTAGCCAGGCAAGGGCCTGGAAATTGAAAAAACACACAAGAGACCTGGGTCAATCGAAAGGAGATCAGCTGAACACAATTATTCAAACTTGGGGAAATCCTTAAATACCTATTTGCTGCACAAGGAATTCCCCCCAGGCAGGTGGGAAATTGCCACACCCAAGATGGAGTAAACAATGCCACACAGCTAATCACCAGGTGGAACAGAGGGAGCACAGGAAGAGAATGTTTTAGCTGGCTGACCAGAATCTGTCCTAAGTTGAACCCCAGGAGCAGGGGTAGACCCATGGGCCCTACAGACGTATATCATAAAACTGAATTTATCCTATAACATAAACTATGCTTTAGAAAAGTCTATTGAAGATGGTATATTATTTCTCAACAGATATTAAGGGTTCTTTTAACCCAGGGTTAACTTATTTTAGAAATTCTGTGATATAGCGCAGTGATGAAACTGGTGCCCCTCAATCCAAGGAAAAGGTTCATGCTTTCAACTTTGTTAAAAGTATAATTCAGCACACACAGTAATTCATCAAGAATATGAGGCTGAACTCCTTAAGTGGAGATATATTTGCTGGACAATATATTTTCAGATTTTTTTTAAAGCTTAAGTTCTCTTGTCAAGCTCTTTAAAGTACAAAATTTGGGGAAATTAAAACTGTTAGAGACCTCCAGAGATGCCAGAACTCTGTAAGTTGGTCCAACCATTGTCACAATCTTATGATCAGATTTGCTGGCATATTAATTCACTGACTTGCATTTGAGACTTAAATCATATGCAAAATCAAATTTATAGCTCTGTGTCTGTGATGACATTTTCTTCACTTGACATTATCTTTGTAAAATATAATTTGTGGCTCTCTTAACCAATAGTGTTCCAAAGATAATCAGACATTTTAGTTACATCAGTGACATCAATTCTTACTCTTTTATTTAGTTGTGAAAATATGAAGCAAAGAAAGAGATATAAAATCAAGAGAGGAATAAAACAATACAATAAATGGTAAATAGTCTGACACAATGGTAGTATAAGTCACATTGTGGTCTTCTAAGTTCAGATTTTGACTGTGAAGTTCTTTTATCTGTTGATTGTGGCTGATTAAGAGAATGAGAGAAGTTTTATCTAGACAGCATAGCTAAACACTGAAAGTCAACTCTAGTCTCAGGGACAAGTGTTGTCAAGGCAGCTTGGGTATGAATACCCATACTGTTAGAAGAGTTCTTCTACTGAAGTTTGACTGTGTTATATGTGTATCTAATAAATGTGTGGCTTCATTAGAAAGATGATTTTGAGGCATAACCTTTCTTCACATGACAAGCATTTAGCAGATTTTGTAGGACTTACTACCGTTATGTACAAATTTGACTGATTCAGAATGAAGTTAATTACATTTTCCATCCTTGTAGAACTGATGTTAGTTGCTTTATTATCAACACAAGCATTTAGAGCATCTCTCTCACTCTCTCTTTATAGAATGCAATGTAATTATAATATTGTAAGTCTTGCAGTTATAAGCTAACTAATAATAGTGCTAGATGCACACTTAAAACCATTTAAGAGAACGAGTATTTGTCATTTCAAACTAATTGACATATAAAATTAAATACATTGTCATGGTTGAACAATGACTCAATATCCGTTAAAGGCAAGAAATAGTGGGCAAAGTTGTGTATTTGTATACATGTAACTAAAAGTAGATTTGGATCTTACAATGTGTTTAATGTTTAAAAAGATTGATAATAAGATTAAATTTATTTTAAACAAAGTGTTACCTATCTATCCATGTACATATCAAAAATAAATAAATTTCTATTTTTTGCCAAATGTGTTCTCTCAGGGGCATTCATATGTTTTAAACTAAAATTTTGGAAATGTCATGTAGGAGCACTGCATCTGTAACACACTCAGATCTCCCTCCCAGCTAATTTCCTGTGTTCTATTCCTTCTCAAATCCATGGCTTTTTCTCTAATTACTATTCTTACATACAGACAGATGATAGATATGTAGATAGATAGATGATAGATGATAGATAGATAGATAGATAGATAGATAGATAGATAGATAGAGATAGATAGTAGATAGATATGCATATACTGTCTATGGAATAATGAGTTGTCTGGAACTGAGAATTTGTGCATGAACAATCTATATGCCATTGATACCTGCTGGAAATTGATATTCCCTATCTCACCAGCCATTAACCACCAATAGTTTTTCATGCAAAGAATGATCTTGTGGAATTTCCCACATCCATAATGGCATGCCCAATGGTGTCATTATGCTAACCTTACTGAGGCAACTATGCACTGAGAGAGTTCATAGGTAAAATCTTCCTGTCCATCTAGGAAGCACTATTTAGCTTTATTTAGAAAATCTGGTTCTCTGGCTCTTAGAGTATTTCCAGGTCCAGAAACAATATAGATTTTTTTAGTTCCATAAATTTCTGTTCTGGTATAAATTTGGAGGAGTGTACCCAAAAAGTTCAGGTACATTTACATTTTCAACCTTTAGTTTATCAGTAACTGACTAATATTGATTAATTTTAACATTAACTAGACTTTAAGCTAACTTTCTTACCCTGTGATAAACGTAAATATGGCACAAGCACCATGTTTGGTTACTATTAATGGTAAGTTTGTATTTACTGCTAATCATAGTACAGACTATATGTATGTATGTATGGGAAAGAATACCAAATGACTAAAATAGCTTATGATAGAGATTAATAATTTCAAAACCCTGCTCGTCAATAGACCAAGTTAATTGGAACCAAATACTTTCATATTTGGCCCATAATATAGCATTAAAGCCTGAAAAATCATTCTATTAGTAATTTTAGAACTCCATGTATTTTAATCAAATGAGAAGCTTATATCTTGGCTGGGCTACTTTTTTCTTGAACATTATAAATCATACTTCTGAAATAAGTTACAGGTTCTTTTGAGGATTTTGTTTTAGGATTTATCTGAAGTACTATTCTTGAGATTCCTGACAGTCGTGGGGTTTTGTTTGTTTGTTTGCTCGTTTGTATTGTATTGTTTTTTTTTTTTTCAAGGCAGCTTTCAGAAAATACTTTTGCAGAAATATAAGAAGTGCTTACTCCCACTCACTAAGCTGTTCCACACTGTAGGCTAAACAATTAAAATGATCACAGTCATCTGAATACTGGACATTTGTTTCAAATTAACAGTGAATTGCCAGCAAAGTGCTGAGCCAGGCTGACACTGCTGGATGGAATCCATGGGTAAGCTGTCTTTGTTTCTGCTTAAAAAACTCCTACGGTTCTCAGCTCCTAATAGTTCAATGGACTGTGAGGATACAGACAGAATGGACTAGCGACACAATCTGTTTATCATTCTAGTAAGTGTTTGTACTTTCCCCAATGTGTGGTGGTTTAAATAAGTGTGGTCTCCATATGCTCTTCTGTTTGAATGCTTAGTTGTTGGGGAGTAGCACTACTTGAGAGGGATTGGGGCATTGGTCTTACTGGAGTAGGTGTGCTCTTGAAGGAGTGTGTCACTTGGGTTGGTCTTTGAAGCTTCAATAGCCTAAACCAGGCACGATGGCTCTCTCTTCCTGTTACCTGAAAATCTGCATGTAGAACTTTCAGCTACTTTTCTAGAGCCTTGTCTGCCTGTATGCCACCATGGTCTTCAAAATCATAGTGGACTTACATTTTTGAAATTACTAGTATAGCTAGAAAAATTGGGTAAATGTATTTAAGCAAACCTTGGGCACACAGCTAACCAGCAGATAAAGACTGGGTGAGATGAGCCACATATCTCAAACAAACAACAAAAAAGAATGGTAATTTATTATATTAAAAAATGAAAAGAAACTTTAATTTCCTTCATAACTTTAAGTATCTCGCTCAAAATTGAGAAATAATAATTCAATTTCAAAAATATGTTTGGGAAATATTAATCATTTCCCTTAATGGGTTTTCCAGTGTCTATCTAGAGAGACATTTTTAGTGTGGGTTAACAATTTCAACTGTGTAATTTTAGTTCTTCAAATTATTTCATTTTATTTCTTTATTAGAAAATAATATGCTCACTATAAATGAAAGCATTTGACTTTATGAGTTTTTATAACCCATTTTCATTTTTCTACATTAAAAATAATTAGCAAAATTTTCGTGTTTTTAAAGTCTTTAGTTAAAGCACCATCTACTTCAAGTTTAAACATGTTATAAAAAGTTTGTATTAATTCTGGAAACATTTTCCACACATAAAAATAATGTCTTCATTCTGAATGAAAATACTTGATTGTTTTATTGCCATTTTATATTCAAATGGGTTTATGCCATTTTGGAAAACACATTGCTGGCTGTCTAACATTTTCAACTCATTATCAGTTTTACACAGCCCAGTGTGCTGAGTTTAGGAACTATTTTATAAAGATGTTTCTCTGTTCTTAATAGTAAGTAATAATTATAAATTCCTACCCTATGAAAGGTTCTAACATCACTGAATCCCTGCTGTAGTATTAATAAAATTTGTTTAATGAATCATATCTATTGCTCATAACATACCCGTGGAACTGGCCTATTTTATAGTGTCACCATATCTGCATTGCACAGTTCTCTTCCATGATTCCTTCCAGTTTTGAAATAAACAAAGATTAGTTAATAATGAACCCTGAAATGTATGGCAGTTGCATTAAAATTCTGATTTTGTTGACCTCAAATCAGCAGGTTTTTGACATGGGCATTGTGTTGCAAGAAAAATCCAAATTGTCTGAAAAATATACACATGTATTTATTATAAACTATTTATAATTGTAATTATTTTAGAGAGGTATTTCTCACCAGAAAGGCATAGTATTATTCTGTTATAGTTATTTTGAAATTGAAATGTTCCATTTTCCTGAGTGTGCGATGTCTTGTCTAAAGGAGCAGTGAGATGTCCTGCAGATGGTTTCAATAACCTACATATGTGTCTGACAAAATCCAATGTGGTAGAATAGTCTAGGAGGCAGTTCTCTGCCAGTGGAGGAAATGCCACCATGAGTTGCAACTTTCTGCTTCTCCACCAGGCATGGGAAGTTCAAATGCCCTCAGCATGCCATTCCAAAGAGCCTTCAAATTGTAAAAAACTTTTTCTTCTGTCTTTATTTAAAAAGAGATAAGAACGAAATCCAGCAGAGTAGATTGTTATTTCTGTATTAAATAAACACTCACATTTGCATAAACAGCAAAATGTAAACACAAACCCTCCTGTTACAAAATACCATGTATTTTCAGATAGATGATGCGCGGCACAGTGTCGTGGTGACTGTTCCAGATGCACTCTGCTTCATACCTTCAGACATTCATTTTTGTGACTCACATAATGTCTACTTTGTACCAATTTCATATCGGGCATTAAATACGGTTGAGTTCTTATCACTCTAAAAACTGGTAGGTTTGAGAAATTTGTCAAAGAAGCAGGAGGAGATGCTGACATGAAACTCTCCCCTCGTGGCATAGCTGTGACTGCGCTGACTGAGGCACTGAGCAAGGCAGTGCTAGTCAATCTGGAGGAATTATTAGACCACCCACAGCACGACATTCAGAAGTAAGTCAACACTTACTGTCGCAACTCTTACTCCTTCAGACTGAATCTTGAAATATTTGCATTCTCTGCTTTACGATTCTTAAAAATGATCTCCATTGATGTATCATGAAAGCCTGTTTAATATAATGCCTGATAATCTGTACACAGCTTTGGAGAAATTTGATGTAAGCATAGGGATATAAATGACACCAATAAAACGCTGTCTGTGAGAGGCATCTTGTTAGTGAATGTTTTGCATAAAATATTACTTAGTAATAATAGCAAATTAAATGAACTATATATGTTTCATGGGTAATGTTAGATGTTACCCTATGTTAAATAATAAGTAAATAAAGCAAAAATCTACATTTATTATAAACTATAATTATACTTATTTAAGAGAGTTTGCATTAGAAAGGGACAATATTATTCTGTTGTAGCATTAAAAATGAAGATCATGGTCAGAAGTGAAGTTCTATTTGGAAAAGGAGGGAGATGAATGAAAGACATAAAGGAAGAAAATGGCTAAATTTTATTAAATAAGTGTAGGTCTCAAACAAGATTTTTTAAAATTATAAACATCTTAAAAGAAGAATGGAACTGTAGGTGATTTTTCTGTTTCACTTGAGCTCCCAAATAATTACACAGAAACTTTGCATTTATATAAATAGCTTAACTAATCACTTAGACTTATTTTCAACTAGTTCTTATAACTTAAATTTTCCCATATATTTTACTATAAATTCTTCTACATGGCTTAATTTACTTTAACTTCGTATCACACATAAGTCAAAAGAGAGAAAATGCATTAAAATAGTCACCAATTTTGAGACAGATTTTTAGAGGGGTACCTTAAACAATAAACTATTTTCCATTTTTCACTCTTTCACTTTCAATCATTAAAAATGTAAAATACAAATTATATGTTATATACATAAAATTTGAAATTACAAAGTCTGAAACATGACCCTATTCCCTGGAAAGTATCATTATTGCCTAGATTAACTCTGTTATTTGATTAATATCATTGCACCTAAACAATATAGATATACATCAAGTCATATGATGTTACTATTTTTTCCTATGTTTATAACAAATTTCCATAAATTTAGTGACATCAAACAACACAATTTCACTAGATTGTCATTTTCAATGTAAAAATATTCAGAAACAGAGGTGTTTATAGAGTTTGGTCCTTAGGAAACAGGGTTAGTTGCCTCTTCATGTTGCTGGGATTCATGTTCAGGGTGCACAGTTCAGTCTCATTTTCTCTGGTTGTGTGTTCTCTCTACCCATATTTCTTTGTTTCCTTAATATAAGGACTCACGGCAACACTGATCCTTCTCAACTATTCATAATACTTGAGATAGTAACCATCTCAAGATGTTTACTATCTCAAAGATCTCTTTTGTCATATCAAGTAGAATATTCACAGATGCTAGATGTTACTGAAGGGCAGCTTTGGCGATAATTAGTTGCTTGTGTACCCCAATCCTCCATGTTGTAAACATTAGGAAAGGGCATGTAGAGATTCCAATTCACATGTCTCTAACGGAAGACTCTAACGCTGCTCCTAATTTTTACAATTGTTTTGATGCAATGTCCCTGGATACATTTTTCTAACTAAATTTAGAAGTTAGTGTCTAAAGTTTATACCTAATCTACCCAACACTTCTTTTCTATAACATTTAAATTTCTATAAACCTTAGGGTAATTAGCTCAATACATATCAATGTAACCAAAGTATAAACTTCATTATGCTTTACCTGTATATTTTCTTAGATTAAACAACTTTTATTGACTAAATTGATAATTAATAGTTAAAATCACTTTCTCATGCTGTTCTCTGAACTCTGTAATCTAAAAGTATCAGCCAATATCTTTAATTGGATATCAACTAATGAATTGACAAAGAACCAAAGGATAGTTCCTATCTTGTAGTCACAAGAATGGCAATGGTTTAACTCATAAATTCTAAATAAATAAATAAATAAATAAGTAAGTAAGTAAGTAAATAAATACACCATATGACCTTTCACCTGGAAGACACAAATAAAAACAGGAGGTTATAAAGAAGAGTAATATGTATGAAATAGGTATAACAGAGTGAAAATAGCAGTAATCAGAAAGTACTACATACATGTAGAAAATTGTCAAAATAAAATGGAGAAAATTAAAATATCAAAACACTTTGAAATGTAAAAAATTTAAGAAGTCATTTTTTATGCTTCAATGAAAATTAGTTTCATTTTCCCTTCTAACTGTGGTAAAACTAGAAACAAAACTAAAAGCAATTCCAAGCATGTTCACCCGAAGTCATTATTTTATTTGCCCCAAAGGCAAAGACCTTCAGGTTGTCTCACAAAAGTCTCACATGGGGGCATTCATCGTTCTGTGTGTTTGCCAAACTTCTGAATCTTGCCCTCTGGCATAGAAAACTAATTTTCTTCACACAAGAGATGAAATTCATCCCACTGGAGCAGATTTACATTAAATACACCTATAAGCCTGGTGCCAATATATTAATTTACAGTAGGACATATAAGCCTCACCGGTACTATACAATTAAGTTTGCAAAATCGTCCTGCACACCACAACTGACAGGCTGAATACAGAATAGAAATACTGCTAACTTTGCTTGGTCAGCATAGATTCAAGATGAAAACAGATTCTATTCATGACATTATTATGGAGGAAAATTAGAAATGATAATAAAGTCAAATAGTCTTAAGAGGAAACATTGGTACTGTGGACTATTTTTATCTGACCATACATTTATTGAAGCTTAGAAACGGATGGTCATTATTATATTCCAGGACATTCTCTACTTGTGTTTATTTAACACAATGCATTTCAATTTTACTACTCCTATATGCTAATACATTCTACATCAATATTTATGTCCTTTCTAACCTACGGAACATTTTTAGGTCTAAAATTATTTTTCTTTCTTGTCAAGTAATTAGATTTTGTTGTTTCATTTTCTCTTTTAAAATTAATCTTAAATAGACCATTTCCAAATGTTTCCAAGATGCCTCTGAAGATATTTATGTTAAATAGTTTTATTACTATATCCTATTTATGATTACCATGTGCCTTGTTAGTTTTTTTTTTTTTGTCAAATTGGCACAAACTGCACCCCTCTATGGAACCTCAATTTAGAAAATAACAATATTAGACTAGACTGTAAGCACATCTGTGGGGCATTTTCTTGATTAGTAATTAAAATGGGAGATAACTATGGGCTGTGCCACCCCTTTGCAGGCTGTCTTGGGTTTATAAGAAAGAAGACTGAACATGCTAAGAAGACAAAGCCAGTGAGAAGTGCTCCTCCATGAACTCTGTTTCATTCCCAGCCTCCAGGTTTCTTCTTGAGTTCTTCCTCTCGCTTTCCTTTATAATGGACTATGTTTGGGAGAAATAAACCAAATGCGTCATTTTCTCCCCAAATTGGTTTTGGTCATAATGTTTTTGTTTTTTTTTTTTTTTTTTTTTTTTAAACAGCATTAAGAGAGTAAAGCAGAACACCAACTACTCTCAAATTCATTGAAAATAACTTCTAGCTTATTAAGCTTATTAGAGCTGCTTTCGTTTATAGATAATAATTTTGTAGATGAAAGTTTCTGTCCCATAAGGTCCCACAGCCATTCAGTCCCAAAGAAACACACAGAAGCTCATACTAATTACAAACCATTTGGCCTCTTAGCTCAGGCTTATTAACTACCTCTTACAACTTAAATTAACCCATAATTTTTGTCTATGTTTAGCCACGTGGCTTGGTACTTTTTATCAGTGAAGTATTCTCCTCTTGCTTCTTTTGCATTTGGCTGGTGACTCCCTCTCTGCCTTTTCTCTTTTTAGAATTCTTCTAGTATGGTCATTCAGCCTACACTTTTGGCCTGGCTACTGGCCAATCAGCATTTTATTAAACTAATATGAGTGATAAAGCTTTATAATATACCAGAGTATTATCCCACAGAATAATTTATCAAAAATAATCCAAATTAGGTTTTCAACTTCTTATATTTCACAACTTACGCTGATTTGCCAATTATTTTATATTATATAAAAATACAACAATATTCTACAACATAAAAAAAATGTAACACATTTTTCCTAGTTGAAAGAATTATTCTACAACACACCCCACTATTTAATCTAGAACTGACAGAAACATCCCATTGCCTGGACAGTCACACAAAGTTCTTCTGTAAAATGGGGAAATCCATCTTCAGTCTACAGGCCCAAAACACCCAGCAGACTTTTCCATGAAGCAAGAAATTTGAAAGTCTTCTTCACCTATGTTGGCATTTTTTTTCAGTCACTTTCTTCTGTATGCTGCAGAATGTCTGGCAAAAACTTTCATGAATCAGGAATCTTGAAGGACTGTCTCACCTTCTTTAGGCATCTTCAGCATTCATTTTTCTGTGGGTCCTGCATATCCAGTTCATACAGCATACCATCAAGCAGTCAAGGCAAGAACATTTTCTTTTTGCCCAAATGGATAACCAACTCCATAAGGAGTTTCTTTGACGTCCATCATCCTCTTAAAGTAGTTTCAAGCTACTAGGAGCAGATGTGTCTTTTGGTCATGAAAACCTAAGTTCTTTTTTTTAATATTTATTTATTTATTTATTATGTATACAATATTCTGTCTGTGTGTATGCCTGCAGGCCAGAAGAGGGCACCAGACCTCATTACAGGTGGTTGTAAGCCAACATGTGGTTGCTGGGAATTGAACTCGGGACCTTTGGAAGAGCAGGCAATGCTCTTAACCTCTGAGCCATCTCTCCAGCCCCAAAAACCTAAGTTCTTAAAACATTTTAAATTCTATAATCTGTTAGCCTTCAAAAGGCTTGAAGAATACCTATCCATCTGAAATATATCTCTTTACATCTAGAAATCCTTGCATGCCTGCAAGATTGACTATTGTAGATGACTATCTATTAAACTATGTCTCTTAATTATACATTACCTTTTAAATGAACTGCAAAAATACAATATCTTAATTGAGAGCTGAAATATACATATAACAAAATTGATCTTAAATTTTTATCAGTAAACCAAGATCCACACCAATCAAAATATTCATCTCTATAACAGTTTTCAGCTAGCAACTGAAACATACATTACTGTTTTTCATAACTCAAGGTTTTCAAATTAGTTGCTATATTGAATATCTGATTTTATTTATTCTTTCAATGATTACATTTTATCTGTTCTGACTATTATTTGAATTCAGCTACCACTGATTAGGTATTAGAAAACTTTTGTGAATATGTTTGCATTCGGTAGTGTGAAGTCTTTTCAAAATGTCTAAAAATATATCTTATGTTGCTACTAATTTATTACATGGCATTTTGTAAATCAATTGTATAAAACATAAAAATGTTTAGATAGTCATTATAGTTTGGGGATATATCTAATTTTGTTTTGTATACCCAAAATATTTTAGTCATTGTTTTAAGACTTAAGGATACAAAATTAATATAAAATAAAAAATAAATCATTGATTTTTATATTTCAGGAACAGCATTTTCAAAAGTAAAATTTGCATATATAACATAATTGTGACATTAAGCATATATATGTGATACCTGTAAATTTATGTGTCTATATATGTAATATCTGACCTATAGGTATGTTTTTGCAATATTGACTGGAATCTTGTGTTAGAATGCACAAATATATGCAGAAAATGCATTAATGACTACGATTTCAGTATTAAGCTTCATAAATATCAACATGTATTTTTGAAGATCTTAATAAAAGTTGCAAAACAATGTCAAGCACACAAATTGGTCCATACACAATAGTATATTTAAAATAATGTATTCATAAAAATAATTAAACTAAAATCTGCAATGTCTTTTGACATAATATTTTCTCATACAAAGAAAGTACAGTAGGTCAGATAAATATAAAAATGAGTATAAACCTTTAGCAGCAATTCTTCAAAGAAGATAGCGAGGAGAAAGTGGCGTCCAGATGCAACAGTGTAAGTAATTAGAAAGCCATCTGGCAGCATTCAGTACCAGACAAGGAGGTCTCACCTCTTAATAGTCCTTTAAGGCATGCCTGTCTTCCTACCGTATGCTAATTAATAGTCATAGGAAGCCCTGATTTCGAAAAGAAATATTCAATTATGTTCTTCACACTCCAATTAAGATTGTTAGCCTAAAACACTGTAGCAAGATGTAAAAATGGTAACTTTCCTCCAAAATTTGAATAAGCATAAGGGTAAGAAGGGGAGAATGGATTTAGGTTTAGTAGTTTCTACACCTCATGTGCTGATTAGAGAACTCGTGGGCTCTTACACAACTGTCTCGTAGGGGAGAAACTTTATTCTGAGATCCATGATGTTATTTGCAAAGCATACACGGCACATTCCATGCTCCATCTTATTTTGACAGACATCCTGCCAGAAATTAAAGACAATATTTATGGGGAAATGTAAAGTACATGTGATTTTTATTGTCAGGGTCACTGTAACTAAGTGAGAAGGAGAAAGATAATGTCATACCTGAAATTACCTTTTATGTTTATAGCCACAGTTTGAATTATTGTTTGTGATCCACCATCCTATTGCTCCAGCAAATCCAAGGTATGTTATAGAATTACATATTTTCTGCTGTTTCTCTGCCAGTCATTGATTTCTTCTTTGACTTCTGATGAAATTGATTCCCTAAGAAAGAGTATTTTCTGAAACAAAAAGAAAAACTTTAAAAGTTATTTTGGAGAAATTGAAGGTCATAAAGTATGTATTCTTACAACAAATACAGACAAATTCAAAGTCATGAAATCATATCATATATATATATATGTACACACACACACACACACACACACACACACACACATATATATATATATATATCCCTTTATAAAATCACAGGAAACTGTTAATTGTTTTAAGTGGTCAGGCAAAATGAGCTTGTCTGCTTGTGATTTGTAGTGAGTTTCCTTCCTCTCCAAGTCCTCTAAGGAATATTTATCTATGACACTTGTCTGGCAAGCAGTTCTTAGTCCGCTCTAGATGAAGAACTTCCCCTGAGGATTCCACCAACATGGAATTCCTATCAGATTGCCTTAGTTGCTTTAAAAGTGAGTTGTGACCAGGAAAGTGTGGAAAGGCTTACTTGACAAGCTCTAAATCTTTGAAAGCCTTTTTTTTAAAAAAAAATAATCCTTTAAAATTGACATAAAATAAACTCTTTTATTTAGATCTGTGGAGTTGGAGTAGCTAAGAAAGCCACATGGATCAACTTTCTTATAAACTAGTAGACTAGGGCTTATCAGATGCTGGAGATAATAAACCAGGTCTGTTAGGGATACATTTTATCTCAGAAATCAGGTGGAAAATGCATTTTCCCTATCTACTGGAAAACCACAATGAAGTAAGAACATTACAAAAATTCATTTTTAAAACACCATGTGTAAAGTAATACATTTATCACTCATCTTTTTTTAAACTATCTTGGGTTAAATATAACCCTTGTATGTATGTTTTTCTGTTTTATTCTTTTGATCTCCCTATCTAATGTGATTGTTGTGTTCTGCTGTCCACACACACCATGCCATGGTTCACACTCACCATGTTTCACACACACACATAACACACACACTATATATATGAAAAATGAATAAAGTTTTTATCACTTTTTAAGAATACTATCACTGTATCTCATGTGTATTTATAACTCTGAACTCCCCAGTGTACAGGTTCTACTTGTACAACCACTTTAAAAACAGATTGTGAATGTACCTCTGTCCTTATTCTCTTTCTCTCCATCCTTCCAATCAGTAGACCTGGATCTTTATGTTCTAGATGTGCTTTATAGTACATATATAATGTGGATGAAATGTCTTCTTGAAAAATACACTAAGCAGATGCCAAGGTCACTTGTGAATCAGTTACATGTGTTATATAATGCAAGTTTTACTGAAGATTTACTATTACACAATAAATGTGTGTAGTAATTCATTTTAAGGTTTATAGTGATTACTAAAATGTATGCAGTACTTAGTATGTAAACTTACTATTTTAGAGATTTTATATGACATTTTTCACTTGATTATTTAGAGTTCAAATAACATGGAGACCCGCAGACATAATGTCACACGTGATATAGTCACCATTCCCCAGTCATGTATATTATTTTAAACAGATGATTACTGCTAGAATTATCTACTATAAGAACAAGAGAATAAAATTTCAATACAATTTGAATTACTTCTACATTGTTATTTGTGTCTTTTTATCTTTACAACACTTAGATAGAAATATATTTATTTCTGTCTTGAGTTGAAGGGAAGTCTCCTAAAATTCTGGTGTAAAATGCTAATCACTACTATCTTATAATTAGTTTGCATAAAATAAAGGGTCTCCTCACAGGAAATAATGTTATATGGATTCATGAACATGGCCTGTACCCAATCTTACTGTCTTAATGATGTCTTTGTAAGATGAGGTGGCTAGAACACAGACACATGCAGAAAAAATATACTGTGTGTTTGCACTAAATGAAGATAGCTCACGGGGGAAAAAAAAACTTAACATGAGACAGAGAGAGCGAGAGGGTGGCAGGGAAAACAACCTCGGTGAAATCCCCATCACAGATTTGTGGATACCAAGATATGAGAAAACACATTTCTAAGATAAAACTCCCCAAAACTGGTAAAGCTTGCTGTTTGTGGAATGCTACATTCTCTTCTGTGATTAAAACTTTGTCAAAACTCATTCAAGTTAAATCACAGCAAATACAGAATGGTGAGTTGATTGCTGATTGCTTTGTGTTGCTGAGGAGGGACTGCTTGTTTGACCCTGCTGCCTGGCTAGCTTACAACCGAAATAACCACACAGAAAATGTATTAGCTAAATCACTGCTAGGTCCATTAGTTCTAGTCTCCCATTAGCTAATTCTTACAGCTTGATTTAACTTATTTCTATTAATCTGTGTATTGCCACTTGGCGGTGGGTACCGGGTAAAATTCTAACTGGCATCCATTTCAGGTTGAGGTTTCATGGCTTCTCCCTGACCCTGATTTCTTCCTTCCAGCATTCCCTTTAATTTTCCCCACCTACCTAAGTTCTGCCCTATCAACAGGCCTTCTTGAAAGGAACACTAAGCAGATGTCAAGGTCACTTGTGAATCAGTTACATTAGTGAGAAAGGAAATGTGAATAATACAATAAGTGCAAAATTCATAAATATATTTTTGTCTTTTAATTCTGTGACAAAGCAGTTTCCCCAACATTGCAAAAGGGAAGCTGCTTACAGAAAGACCATCAGGAGAAAACAACTTTAGAAGAACACCAAGCAGCTATTTCAAACATATTTTTAATTCATATCCTGGGAAAAAGGAATAAAACACAAGCAAAATTTGTTAGTTTATGCAAAGGAGTTTACGAGTCTTGGAGAACTCAGAAAAGAAATAACCATGTCCTCGGAAAATTCAGAACCAAATTCTAGAAAGCTGGTGAGATCTGTTACCTCCCTCTTCCACTCTTGGGGATTCCTGTCTCGTTCTTTACCCTCTCCTTTCACAAGTTCCTTTGTAAGTAGTTGTCTTAGTTACTACTTGGTTTCTTTAAAGAGACGCTTTGACCATGGCAACTCATAGAAGAAAGCATTTAATAGGGACTTGCTTAGTGTTTCAGAGGTTTAATCCAGTGTCATCATGGTGAGAATTGTGGCAGCAAATAGCAAGACATGGTGCTAGAATAGTAGCTGAGAGCTGTACATCAGAATCCACAAGCAGCAGGAGGCGAGAGGCACTGGACCTTGCTGGGGTATTTGATTCACCAAAGCCTACCCCACAGTGCCAGGCTTCCTCCAACAAAAGCACAGCATATCCAGTAGGGCCACACCTCCTAATGCCCGTCAAGTAGTGCCAGTCTCCAAACACCAAGCTTTCAAATGAAAGAGCCTGTGGGCATCATTCCTATGCAAGCACACAGTAGTTTAAGTGGTTGAAGATCATGTAAACTTTTGCCAGGATCTGAGATATGACTGTCCACTCTCTGTTTTTTAACTTAGTACCAATTAGGTCCTTAGAGAAAATACATCAGATCACTACACACACACATACACACAGAATCATGGAGGTAATGTGACAATCATTTAAGTATATTGAAAGCCACAATAAGTATATTCATAACACACAAATTTTAATTTATTAAATTTTTTTTTAAAATATAACAATTCAAATTCCAAATCCCTCCTCTCCTCCCATTCCCTCCACATACCTTTCCACCCCACCCCTATCTAATCCTAAGAGAGGATAAGACACTTTGCTCTGTGGAAAGTCCAAGGCCCTTTCTACTATACATCTAGGCTGAGCAAGATATACATCCAAGGAGAATAGGATCCCAAAAAGTCAGCATATGCAGTAGAGATAAATCCCAGTGCCATTTTTAGTGGCCCCTCAGTCAACTACATTCAGGGGGACTAATTTAGTTCTATGCTTGTTTCTCCCCAGTCCAGCTGGAGTTGATGAGCTCCCATTAGCTCAGGTAAACTATTTCAGTGGATAAAACCATCATGGTCTTGACCTCTTTGCTCATATTCTCATTCCTTCCACTTTTCAACTGGATCTTGGGCGCTCAGTCCAGTGCTCCAAAGTGGGTCTCTGCCTCTGTTTCTATCTGTTGTTGGACGAAGGTTCTATGGTGATATTTAAGATAATAATAAGTCTGACTACAGGGTAAAGTCAGTTGGGGCACCCACTCCTCTATTGCTTAGGGTCTTAGCTGGGGTCATCTTTATGGATTCCTGGGAATTTTTCTAGAGCTATTTTTCTTGCTAACCCCATAATGGTTCCCTCAGCCAAGATATCTCTTTCCTTGCTCTCATATCTGTCCTTCCTCCTTCTCAACTATCTCACTCCCTCAAATCTCTTCAATCCTCCTATTCTCCCCTCCTCTTCCCCTTCTACCCTTCCCTCTCACCCCACCCCTATACTCCCAATTTCGTCAGGCAATCTTGTCTGTTTTCAATTTCCAGATGGGTCTATATATGTTTTTCTTTGAGTTCATCTTATTACATAGCATCTCCAGGATCATGAACTATAGGCTCAATGTCCTTTGTTTATAGCTAGTATCCACTTATGAGTGAGTACATATATATTTATCTTTTTGGTTCTGGGTTATCTCATTCAGGATAGTGTTTTCTAATTCCATCCATTTGCATGCAAAATTTAACATGTCAGTCTCTCAGAAAATTGGGAATCAACCTACCCCAGAATCCAGCAAATCACTCTTGGGCATATATCCAAAAGATGCTCAATCATACTACAAAAGTATTTGTTCAACTATGTTCATAGCAGCATTATTTGTAATAGCCAGAACCTGGAAACAACTTAGATGCCCCTCAACTGAAGAATGGATAAAGAAAGTGTGGCACATCTACACATTAGAGTACTACTCATCAGTAACAAAACATTACACACACTGTTATCTCCATGCAGACTATCATGCACGCATGGTAATCTGAAAGGATGATAGTCTCTGGACAGAGATGAGTGAAAGATGAATCGTCAGGTATTTGGATTTATAAATATATAGATATATTTATTATAATAATAAATGTATAAAGATACATTTTGACTTTTCAAAAATAAAACAAGGAAAAATAAAATGTATGTTTTACGAACTTCCAGAAATTGAATTTTAAAATATATAAATATTTTCTGAGATTTCAAATATTTTAAAATGTTCTTTTGGTATTTATTAAAGTACATAAATGATTTCAAGTCTCAACTTTAAGTTTCAACTAAAATGTTAATTTTACATTTGAACTAATTCAGAAAGATGAGTTTAAAATATATGTTCTTTTAAATTTGGGACTAAGAAGAACATAATTAAAGCATAAGAACACTACCAGTTGATTTGAACAAAGAAAATTAATTGTTCCTTAGAGGTTCGAAAGAACAAACGTTCTTCCCTTAATGCCTAAATTACTGTTGAATGTTACAGTAAAGTTGAAGTAGAGTTAAAGTTAGCCACTTGCCAAAAAGTGCAATAACAGAGAGCAGACTGGAAGTGTGGTACACTTAAAGATCAGTTGTTTACACTGACTATTTGTGAGCTGGTTGTGTTTTGTTTTGTTGTTGTTATTGTTGCTCTTGTTTTTGTTTTTCAATCAGGATCAAACAGCCAAAGAAAAAAGGAGGATTAATATGGAGTGTTCAATTCATGCATCTTTCTATCAAAATTTTTGTTTCTCATATTGTTAGCTTTTCCAGGATTTTTGAATACCAAGCTTGATTTGATTTCTAATATATGGATCTTTATTACCATCTACTTTGATAGTTCTTTGTTTGCTTCTTTCTTTGGTCTTTGTTAACATCCTAAATCTATTTATTGTAAATGTAAAGACCAATATGCAAGGTAAGCACTTTTATTATTTTTGCTTGGGGAATTTTTGTGAAAGAGCACATTTGCATAGTCTAAGAGAAGTTTCCTTCTATAAGGTCACACATCAACTTATGACTTGCTGTGATATTTCTTAAAGGGGCAATTTTCTATAAATGTAAATACGGTCTGCATAGTACTCATCAGATATTGTAAAAGTAGGCGCTTTTCTATGAAGGTAAGTCCTTTTACTTCAGATGTCCAATCAGATCTTAGTCTGTGCTGGTTATGCCTAGATACAGAACAAATAACTTTGTTTCAGTATAAATATTTGGGTACTTTCATTTTATTAATAAGAGGCTTCATTTCTTAGGTAAGGTTAGATTTACTTACCAATGAACAGAGAGTATTGATTCTTGGGATCAGCTCTCCATTCTCTTCACAAAGCAACCTTTTGTGAATCCCTGTAGCAAAATCAGCCTTACTAGGTGGTTTCAAGAACATTCCACGGTTTGCATTCAGCTTTATTGGTTGTACTGGTCAGGGCTATGTAATTTCTGATAAACATCATTATCATCCTGGTGTCATTGTGATATCATAGAGGAAATTTTCTGCCTTGAAAGTCTAGGGCTTTTCCTATTCGTAGCTCCTCTTCTCTGTACCAATGTGAACCCATGTAAAACAAAGCAAATGCTTTTCACTGCACAGCTTCATAACTGTTTTTTTTCTGAAAAGTTGATTATTTGAGGATTCAACTACAGATACTTTTATTTTAGATAATGCATAAATCATGTATATTCTGTAATTTATATGAATGCACATGCATGTACACACACCTATGCACATACACATATGTGTGTAGTTGAAGTAGGACACTTGTGGGTTCCAGTCAGTCAAGATTTTTCACATAGTATGAAAGTTAGGAAAAAAATATTCAGTGGCTCAAAATCATAAAATATAGACTATGTAATAACAATTTTTATGGCCTAGAAAAAGTTAGGTGTTCCAGATTGATGGTAAAAAACGCCTTTCCATATTTCCATTAAGTTGTATCATCTGTGAAAAATGAGCATGAAACTTGGTTAAAATAACTTCAACTTCCTGAGAGTGCTCAATGAAACTTACACTGACTTCTAAGGATATATTAATGTTGGTTATCTGAAATGTCTGAGAAAATTTCTAGGTAATATTTAAACTGAAATGTCACAATTGCAGAGGATTGTGTCTTCAAAAATGCCTGAAGCTGCTGTAGTAAGTAGATATACCTCTAGAAGCATGTACCTATGCTATTAATTTAAACAAATAGTTAATAATGAAACACATTTTATGACTGATGTCTTTTCCACTTATATTTTCCCTTGAATCCTCAAGTCTTTAATACATTACACATTCTAAGGATTGCTCTGTCATTTAGAATATGATCCTACAAATATTTTTTTTACAACTCACTGCCTCTTCTGTGTATTTGCCCTATAGTCCTTTTCTCTGTTTTGATCCTGGCTTGATTGCTGCAGTCTTGTACCAGGGATATTTTTCTAAGAAGATATAATCTATTTATAGCAGTGATAATGTTTTGGGCACAGGAGCTCGCACTGACTCAGAGTCATCGTGACCTAATCCCCATGGAGATTATTTGGATTCTTCATGCCTCTTCAATAGTATTATAGTCACAGTGTGCATCTTTCTATTGCTTCTTTCCCTTTGTGATCATGCACATTTTAGTCATCATAGGCCACATAAGTGCTTGTTCTGGACTTCTTATTTTAAGGAATTTGTATTAATCTGTAACCAGCTAATGTGTATCCTCTCCTAGCTCCTAGTTGTTTATCTGTAACAATGACTTGTCTTATCAAAAATCTTATTCCAAACTTATCAAGAGATGAGATGTCATGGTGCCAAGGTCTCTGTGTATATGTAACATTTGTTTTTTTACCAATAATATGATTCTTAATATAAACAGGATGTGGAGCTAAAGGAGGTGTATTGAAGAATGCACATTATAAAAAATTTTATAGGATAGAGGTATAGCTGGAAATATTCATGTATGAACAATGATGCTGAAGACCAGGTGCGTTAGCTGGTGTGACACACCAGGACACATAAATTCTAGGTAATCAGAATGGTAATGAAACATAAATTAAAGCTAGTAATTGAGAAAATATTTGGTTAACATGTTTTTGTTCCATGTTATAGGATATAAAATGAGAGAAAATTAATTAAATTGATTCTTATTTTTTTTAAAAAAGTCTAAATTATAGAAATCTCATGTCATAAAATTAAAATTTCTCTCTCAAAAAGTCATCAGAAATCTTACCACTGGGTGACACTAATTTACACACTTACTTTTTTATATTGTATATAATTACAAATATTTCACACAAATACTGCTACTGATACTAATTCAGGAGTGTATATAAAAACTAAAACCACATATATACCTACTACAACGTTAATTTTAGTTTTGGTTTATTCCTCATTATGAAAAAAGAATTCATCTCACTTGAAGGATTATATATTTAAAATAGTTCCTCAAGTTGGATGATTAGGGTAAATAGAAAGGGACAATTATCAACATTAAAATTATACAGAGATATAGTATAATGACAATTATACTCATTACACTAATAATAAAACATTATTTAAGCAATAAAAGGAAGATCCCAACATTTGTATGTTGACATGTTCTTTTTTTAATTTTATTTAATTCAAAATACTTCTTCTGAAATGTGAAATATTTTCTCCAATATAAAAGAGAAAAATCTAGACTTAATGTTTATAGTGTTTAATGACACCATATTTATACCTAATAGAAACGTGAATAAAAATGTTTATTTATAATCTAAACTTCCCTTAGACCTTTATTGTTTGCTGTGATTTTTAGTCTGCCTTAAGAAAAGCACACCATATGCCATCAATATGAGTAGTGTTTGTACGTGTCTGTCTTTGCCCATGTATGTGTGTCATTGAGAGGAACATTCTGTGCACAGAGGTTTGCCAAGGATTGGCTTTGTCCTACTTAATCAGTCTCTATTCTTTTTGAGACAGGGTTTCTCTCTCAGCATACCTGAAATTTACAAAATGTCTAGACTGCTTGCCCGAGAACTCAAGGGATCCTCTTATAGATCCTAGTTCGTTGATAGATTCACAGGTGTGGACAGCCGTTCCTTGTTTATGTTTTGGTTGTTTGTTTTCTGGTTTTCTTTTTCTCTAAGGGTTCTGAACTTAAGTTCATGTACTTTAGTAACTGAGACAAATTCCAGTCTCAAATATTAATTTAGTCCAGCAAATGTTTTCTATAAATATTAGAGCAACGTAACAACTACTTAACAATTCCAATGTTATTGTCACTGACAACAAAAGGGAAAATGTCTACTTAGATAAATTAAAAGTGGTTTGCTGGTGCAAGATTCACACACATGAACGTGCGCACGCACACACACACACACACACACAAACACTTTACATAGAATGTAAAACTTTTCCTATGCCTGTAAACCATGAAAAAAAAAACCTTTTTAATACTTAAAATGAGTGTCAAGCTCAGTATCATCTAATTATATATACTACCCAAATCCAGCAGGCTGAGGTAGGAAACACACAAGTCCAGACAATGTAGTGAGTACCTGCTTCCAAAATAAAACGAAACAAATGAATCGACAACAATCTTCAGTGTGAGACTATACAAATGCAGGTTATTTTCTATAATTATATAAGGACAACGGAGAGGAGAGTAAGAGTCACATCGTTTTTGTAAGACTACTGCAGCAAAGAGAACGCATAGAATTATAAACCAACTTCCATTTTCTAGGATTGAGAGAGACAAGACTAATAACACAATATTTTCTTACATCTGTGGACAAGGTTTCATCTAGAATCAAGAATAGCATGGTTCTGACATTGAAATTATGCTCCTAAATTACTTTCTTTATAATTGGTTCCAGATAATTTCTGCATCTGTTATCTGTCATCCAAAGTTTTCTGAACTAAGCTGAGGTCGTTTAAGGCTATTTATGTAAGACACAGAGTATGTCTATGTGATTAACCTTTAAGACTGGAGATATCACAAGCAATCAGTTGTCATCCACTTCAATTCATAGAGAATTCTCCATTTTTAAAGTATTACACAAACTGGAATGAAAGTAAAACATGGATTTGAGTTTATTATTGAAGAAATGGTACAATATATTTGACCCCTAGTCTAGAACAGGATGGAAATAGGTCTGCTAATTATGTTTCTCATAAATGCAGATACTGCAGATAAAGAACAATATCTTTATATTTCCAGACATTGGAGAAAGAATTTTTGGTGGTGGAGAACATTGGGTGGTTCTGAAGATGTCATACGAAAGCACTTTTTTATGGGGAACAAGAATATAGAGTAAACTACAAAAATATGGGGAGGGAGAAGGGCACTGGATAATAGTAGAATATGGGACTCTCATGGAGAAAGGAGCAATAATGTGAAGATGTGGTCCACCAATGAGTAGATGAGAATAATAAAGAGAAAAATACAATACTTGGATTTGATTACTTCAAATTCATCAATAATCAAGGTAGTAAAGGATTTATTTAACAAGTAACCAAAATAATGAGATTAACGTGAATTCAAAGCGGAGATATGGAGTGACCAAAAGAACCAAAAATTTTACAACTGAAGCAGTATAAGAAACAGTTAAAGAATAAACTGATACTTTAGGAATAAGACATTTCAAGGTGCACGATATCATGGGGGATCTTATACTCTATATTCTTTCTATATAGGAAAACAATGCAATATTGATATTCCCAGGGAACGATGTAAAAATGAGACTATTTTTTGAAAGAGAGAGCTATGAACTGCAAATAACACTGCGTTTGATAGAATAAGAATTTTTGTGAATTCACACAAAAAATTATAACAGAGGTCACAGAATACACTTTTTCAGAGAACTCCATGGAAATATCTAATATAATATGAAGATTCAGAAGGAGCTAATTATACTACTTTGAAATGAGCAAAATGAGAACATTTAAAGGTATTAAAATGAGGGGAACTTATCTGAAAAGAATAAGCCTCGGGTTATAAATAGTCACCATTTTGAGTTTTGGAAATTATAAAGTTATGTAATAGCGGTGTGGAACATCACAGTAATAAAGATATTATGCATGGCCTTCGTGGTTCATATAGGGATCATGGTAATAAAACTTTCCAGCAGCGAAAAGTGATAAGCCTCATCTCCACACACAGCATTATGTCTGGCGAAACTGATACATGATACAGTTGTGTGTGTGTGTGTGTGTGTGTGTGTGTGTAGGGGGGGATAATATTAAAAGGCTGACTCATTAGTTACATAGGAGACTGAACTTGAGCTAGTCCAGTAACCAGTTATCACCTGGTAAACCATGAGGGCAAGGAACCTGATCAGTTGGGACCATTTGGGGTCCTGGCCTCCAGCTGCTCTTCCCTGCTAGAGATCTTTACTTTCCTTCTGATTTGAATTACTGAAAGCTGTGTTAAAGTTGTTTACCAGCTCTGCTGCAGGAGCACGGGTTGCCTTGGCCTTGAGGATCAGAGGATAAGGTTTTCACCTGTTGGCCCACCTGACTGTTGGGTATACAAGCCTCCGTGGTGCTATTGAGTAAAGGACTTCTGACCAGGGACTAGAGGTCCGTGTCTCTGTATCTCTGTCTGTGAGTCTTTTTATATGGTTCAATCTCCAGCCCCTTGCCCGAAGCTCACGTACTGTATGGTAGAGCAATGAGTGCAGACAGGGGTTGTGCGCTGCACTGATCAGAAATAAAACCAGAATTCTTGGCACACTGCCTTCGCAGGTTTCTTTTCTAGAGATCCATAGCACAAGTAATTTAACCAATAGGCACAAATAAGTTGGAAGGGCCTATGCAATGTTTGTTTGGTAAGGAATGATGCTTTCATCTTTTATAATTAAGTATTGGATAGCATTTGCTGAAAATTGTGGATGTCAGACATTTTAGAAGAAAGTTTTTGATGGAAATAAAGGTATATGAATTTTATCTCAGATCTCTCCTTCAACTAGAATTCATAGAAAAAAATGTGGGAAATTTAGCATAAGGATGTTCTCAAATACACTGTACCAAAATTCATTATTATGAATGATTGATGACTTATGATGAATTCATATGAATTATGATGAATGACTAGTCAGCATCATAGGCTGCTTTGGTTTGAAGAAGACATTTTGACAGCATTCCTAGGGTCAGGAAGAGGAAAATTCTACAGGTAAGCTCAAGATCTCTCTAAATCCCAGGGGCTGAGTTTGAATGTTAAAAACTATTTGCAGGGTATCACTGATTACTACAGAGATCATATCTAGATTAGTGCATCTTGATAGGTGACTTACTAATAGAAATAAACTAAGATCACCTGCCAAGATTGGTTTATGAGGGTGAGTGGAAGAAGCTTCAGGATGATATTTCCTGAAATAATGTCAGATGATTCACAGAAGTTGGGGTAAAACATACTTAAAGAAACAAGCATTACTCAAGGAAGTAGCGTAACATTAATGATAAGAACAAAACCTTTTGAGGAAGGGAAGATAATCAGTACATGTTCTCTTAAATAACTTTCTTCCACTAAAAATTCCTAAAGACAACAAAAATGAAAATAATACGTATAAACTTGAAATGGCCAATAGTAAACTGAAAATAAGAGATGTTTGATTTATCAAAGACCTAAAAATGCAACATAAATAAAATAAAACACTACTTATAAGCTATGATTAAAGTCTCAATAGAAGGTGTCAATGTGGAGTAATATGAAATGTATTAAATATGAATTTAAACAACTATTGTTGAGTAGAGAAAATCAACACAAAGGCCATTGGAATGAAAAGACCAATCCATTTTTATAGCAAATTAGCACGTTCCTAAAACAAAACACTCACATGTACAAGACAGTCAGAGTAGTGACTGTCGAACACTAAAACAGGATTTCACTATCGTCCTTTCGATTACATGTTGGTAAATCAGTGAGAAGCCAACAAAAGAACAAAGATGCACAGGGCTTTTGTTGTTTATTGTTCTAAGCAGAAAGCTGAATCTTTCTTTCCAAAAATGAAAATGTGCATTCTTACTGTTCAAATGGGTCACTTTCAAGAACAGATGATGTGGAAGATGAAAAAGTAAAATAAAATTTAAAAGTTGCACAATGAATCTAATAGAATAAAAATAAAAGAGTCTAGAAGAATATAAGTAGAAGACAGTATTTTTAAAACCCTTAATGAGGAAATTTTAAAATGTATAAAAAAGGAAAATTTAAAAATGGATAAACTAAATAGCATATACCTAAATAACCAAAAGTGAGAACAAGAACACCAGACAATTGGAAGCTAATTTGTGATGAACTAAAAACAAATGCAATGCACATTGAGTTCATGCACTGAAAGAAAGGAAGAGCACACATGGCAATATTTAAAACAATATAAGACCTCTAAATCCTACTCTATGGCCCAGAAATGTCAAGAAAGGAAAAATGACAACAGAGGGAACACATGACATAGAGACAAGAAAAATAATAAGAGAAATCAACGAGATTAAATGCTTGTTGAAGACCACTACCTTGATTATAAACTAAACCAATGAAAGTCTAAGAATTAATCAATGTATTATTAATCAAAAATTTATGAATATGGCTTATAAACAAAGGATCAAGAAACACTCTAAACTAATTTTATTCGATCAGACACCTTGGAATCCGATCAGCCAAAAACATCAGAAAGAAAGAGAACTATATAAACAGAAAGTGTTTCAATTTGTTTACCTTCTCTTATGTGTATGTTTTGCCTGCATATATGTCTGTGTACTAGATTTCTGCCTGGTGTCTATGGAAGTCAGAAGAGAACATCAGCTCTACTAGGTTACAATTAAGGGTGATTATGATCCACCTTGTAGGTGTTGGGAATTGAACTCAGGTCCTCTGAAAGAGCAGCAAGTGCTCTTAACCACTGCTCACTCACTCTTTAAGTCCAGAATGAGCAAGTTTTGACAAAGTGCCAAGGTCATTTAAAATGAAAATAAAAGTATTGTGATTGGTACTGAGGTATCATCACCTGGACAAGGCAGCAACATATCAGAGTCTGGTCCCTTAATGGATCTCATATACAACATTAACTCAAACTGGATCAATGACCAAAATGCAAGAGCTAAAAAGAAAGTATTATTAGAAGACCACTTAGTAGTAAACATATATGACCTTAGATGTGACACCCAATTGTTTTATATGAAGCCAAAAATACAAATAACAAAATACAAACGGAATATGATCAGGAATAAAACTTTACAACTGTGAAAGTGAAAAGACACATTCAAATACTTGCAAATTTTACTTTTGAAAATAGACTAACACATACATTAAATAAATAAATAGACTTTCCTTACTAAAATTAGAATACATATTGAATTTTCCTCTATGGTAATGTCTACTAGGTAAAACACTATCAATTTAAAATCATCATAGTGTACAAACAAGCCAGGAATAGTCCAGGAGATTTAGAGATAAGTTTGAAAAGTAACTTGTAAATCTTTTTCTAACACCTTAATTAGAAATCACTTAACCATTCAAAAGACCTGAACGATCATTTAACAAATGTGTCTACTATATCCCATAAGGAATAAATAGAAATAAATAAATTTTAAATTCCTAATTTGAGTAGAATCAAATTTCTCTAGAACCACTAAATTCCTAAATGTGAAGTTAAGAAAAACAAAACACACACACACACACACACACACACACACACAGAGAGAGAGAGAGACTATATTTTCCTTACGTACATAGCTATATTAAGTTGTCAGCATATGAGACAGTTTCCAAAGAGATACCATGTTCCAGTTGTAAACAGCTAACTGCAAATTGATTTACCTGATAATAAGTATTCAGTCATTCAAATGACATATGCTATTTCAGAAAGAACATATATAATATATTACATTCAGTTGCAGAAGCACAATATGTATAAGTTGCAATTCTTTTAAGTTTTCCCAATTAAATAATGACAAAACCACCATTCAGATAAGAAAATTAAAGCTTTAGTCAGGTTAGCTAAATTATCCATCTTCACATAACTGGTGAACAACAAAGACTAGATTAATTGTAACAGGTCTAGCTTCAGAAACTGCTTTATCAACACATAAAAAGTTACCACAGCTGAGAGAAGTATCACACTGTAGTTAAGCACTATTTAAGGAAGATTGTAGCAGGGTACTCTTTTCTAAAGCATAAACTGTTGTGTACAAATTCTGGAGGCATGAGAATCCCCATTTCCACTAGATAAACAAGTAGTTTCTTCCAATTAAATATTTCCCATTTGTCTCAAATGTAATATGTCTGGAACCGAGCTAATTAATTTCACCTCTAAGCATGCCCTTCATGTTATATTATTTTCTCTCTGTGAATAGCATCATTATCTAGCTGGCTGGCTGCCCAAGTGAAAATCCTTGGGGCTGTTGAGTCTTGGATCTAGTTCATGAAAAACCTGGAGCAGGCAAAGGTCCTCCCACTAACATTTCTATCATACGGAGTAACTCTGCTTTCAGATCCCCTGTCGAGTTCAAGTATACTCATTCTTTGTTTTGTGGTTGCTGTTTTATCATTTTTAATTATTTATGTATGTTTTATTCATATTGGAAATATACTTTTCTTTTATGCAATACCTTCTTACTACCCCTTCCCCTCTCTCCACTCATTCCAGATGCCCATCCTTCAATCTTCCACAGATCCACATCTTCTCTATTTCTTCCTCAGAAAAGAGGAACCTCCAAGAGACAACAGCCAAACAGGACAGGATAAAACACAGTACAACAAGACAAGGCAGAAGTTCTCACATGGAGGCTGAACAGGGCAACCCAATAGTAGGAAAAGAGTCTCAAGAGTAAAAGAGACAGAACAACACCTGCTTCCACTGTTGGAGCTAAATCAACCAGATAACAACCATAACATATATAGAGAGCCTGGTACAGACACTTAGAAGTCCTATACTTTCTACTTCAGTTTCTCTTAGTCCATGTGAGCCCTGATTAGCTGATAGAGTCAGCCATGTTCTTGTGGTGTCCTCCAACCTCTCTGATGCCTACAAACTTTTCTCCCCCTCCTCCACAGGATTCCTTCATCTCCAAGAGGAGGGACAAGCAATTTAGACTTTTCTCACTGCATAATATCTTGTGGATCCCTGCACCTGCTCCCATATGCTGCATGATGAAGCATTTATGATATCTGAGCAAGGCACAGATCTACGAGTATAGCAGAATATCGTTGCAATCATTTCATTGTTTTTTGCGCTACCTTAGTTCTCTAATCTTCCCATTTTATGGTTCCTGGCTATCCAGGTAGTATAGGACATTAGTTCTCTCCTGTGGGCCTCAAATTAAATCAAATATTGCTTGGCCATTTCCATAATTTCTGTGCCACCAGAGCCCCAGCATGTAACTTGCCGGCAGGATACATTGTAGTTTGGAGTTTTAAGGGCTGGTTTGCTGTACAGGTTTCTCTTTCCATAGCCTGCAGAGTACCCTCCCATGCCAAAGAGACTAAACAAAGGGATTATGGCTGCATGCCCACAACAGCTCAGCCTCTCTATGTTCAGGGAACTGTGTCATTGCTGTCTTCCTTGACAATGGGATCCTGCTGTCAGTTTTCAGAGAGCAATTTTTTTTTTTTTTTGTCTTAGCGTCAGCCTGGATGCTCAATGTTACCACAAGGAAACTTGTTCAACAATGTTCACTGTGGTTTTATTCATAAAAACGTAGATGTTCATCAAATGAAAAATTGATAAATAAAATGGGGCACATTTGCACAATGTTCTTCAGCTGCTAGAAAAATGACATCAGCTGGGCAATGGTGAAGCTCTCCTTTAATCCCAGCAATTGGAAGACAGAGGTAGGGTGATTCCTAGGAGTTGGAGACCAGCCTGGTCTACAGAGTGACTTCCAAGACAGCCAAGGTGACACAGAGAAACCTGTCTAGATAGATAGATAGGTAGATAGATAGATAGATAGATTGGAAGACAGAGGTAGGGTGATTCCTAGGAGTTGGAGACCAGCCTGGTCTACAGAGTGACTTCCAAGACAGCCAAGGTGACACAGAGAAACCTGTCTAGATAGATAGATAGGTAGATAGATAGATAGATAGATAGATAGATAGATAGATAGATAGATAGATAGATAGATAGATAAGAGAGAGACAAAGAGGGGGGGTTCTTTAATGATATGAAATCATGAATTTATAGACAAATGTATGGAAAAAAATCATCCTGTATGAGGGAAAGTAGACCCAGAAAGATAAATATGGTAAGTATTCATTTATAAATGCAGATTAGTGCTAGATAAATGAAACTATAATACACAGACCCAGAGAGATTATGTAAAGAGGGCTCTAGGCTAAAGGCTTGGGCAGAGAACCTCTCAGTAAAGAAGAAATAATACACATTTTGATTGTGGACTGAGGATGGGTGAGTGGAGGAGAAGGCAGGATCAGGTGGGGTCTGCCTGGGGAGGAGTGGAGGAAAAGACTGTGGGAAAAGTAATTGAGAAGCATTTGGAGGGTACTGTAAAAACCCAAGACAGTGGAAAGTTCCTGGAATCTATGAGGGTGTTTCTACTGCAAACTCCTGGTAATGGAGATTATAGAGCCTGTACTGGTCATCTTTTGTAACCAGGCAAGGCTTTCATGGTGAGACTCCATTACATTCTTTTTTATTTTAGTCTAAGAAATTTTAAACACCTTTAACGCAATCTTATCAAATTTTGTAATTTATTTTTTAGACTTTTGTTTGCTATATAATGAATTAAGGTAAGTTGGCAACTAGAACATGATCAAATATCAAAGACATAATACTTCATATGCACCAATAATAAATATCTAAGAAACAACACAACTACAGCTTAAATTGCAGCGACAAAATTGAGAGAGAAATTAAGGTCCTATTAAATTTCAGTAACATTTTGAACAATACAAAATTTCCATATACTTTCCAAAGTGTCCTTGAGTAAAGAATGAAAATTTTGCCTAAATTTTCTCGAAGGCACAACATCAACTTTAAATAGCATCTGTGTAAGGAATTGGAAAAGAAAAAGAAGAGTTCAGGGAGAAAGGGGCAAGGACAATTGTTGGAAGTTTGTCTCGAGCAAGAAAGAGTAGTGAGCAACAGATAGAAGCAAAGTGTAGCAGTGCCTTCATGAATAAGTCCTAATAAAATCCATTAAACAGATAACTACTAAGTTTATTTTAGTACTTAATCTCTCTTTTATACTTATCTGTCTGCATTCATCGCTCCATATCTCCTCACATACAGACTTCAGCATGTATGTCTCAGAAAACCTATCTGCCATGGCTTTTCCAAAATCAATTATGCTTGATTTTCTCTTTGAATTCTCTTAATGCTCACTTAATTCCTTTTTATATTTAATACCAAATTAGGGTCATTTCATTTCTATTTAGGTCTCAGGATCTATGGCGATAAACTCATCCATGCTAGTTCCTTCTAGAAAGCCTACCGTACGACTTGCCCTAACTGGTCAACAGCACCCACCTCTCTGTTTTATGGCCTTCACTTGCGTGCACGTTTCGCATTGTTCGCAGTACTTTAAGTTTATGCTTATACCTGATGCATCAAAGAATCTATTTTATTCAATTAATACTTTTAATAATACTGAATAATTGTTGCAGTTTTAATTATTTTCTTATTTATAAATAATTAGGAGAGTAAACTAGATTGCTTGATATTATGAGAGTCATGTTATCCTGTTAGATTAATAATCATGCATTGAGAATTAATGTTCTGTTTCTCTTGGTATTCACCTCTTTGTCCTTGAAGTAGCTCCATTTTCCTGCATACGTTAGAAATATGATTTTGTAACAACACCTGCATTTCTGAATTGTATATCAGTAGGCTGATTTTAAAATTCTCAACTAAAATAATTATCCATCAATGTTAACAATGTATAATTTCATGTCCTCCAACTGGGCCAAATGCCAGGACTTGCAGCATTATTTTAATTGGATGGTGTATCCTGGCTGAAATTTAAGTGTCATTTTCTCCTTACCTTATTATTAGTATTTTAATGAATGGACGCCAGCAGTCATAACATTTACCTCCTTTTTACAGGTAATAACATTATGACTCCAATGTCATACGAGCATATTTCTTTCTTTTTTTCATAGAACAAAGACATTAGTTCTTCATAAGACTAACAGACTAACTTTTTGTCACAAGAGATTCCAGTCATGAAAACTTAAATAAAAACATTCCTTATCTCTGCATTTGTATTAGGCCTCTTTCTTCTCTGTAATAATTCCTGATGAGCAGATCACATTTTCATGATGGTTCAAGTCAAAACATAGCTTAATATTACTCAAGTATTTATCCCAGAATTTATCATTTACTTATTAATCAGAAATTATTAAAATTACATAAAGCTAACATAAAATGACACAAGTGCTAACTCTATGCAGTATTACTCATAATAAATTAGTCACAAATTTTAGATAACTATATTTTTTCAAATTAAGGAAAAAGGAATACTCACCATGAAGGTTATAACGTTGGTCCTTTTGATCAACTTTATTTTAAATTAAATAACTTAAAGCTTTTGATCAACTAAATTTGTTTTAAATTAACTAAAATATTTAATCAGTAAAATCATTCTCAAAGAAATTTCAAATTTTTATCAACAAATTATTAGCAAAATTGTAGAAGAAAAGGAGTTAAGACTAATCAATAATTTACAAAATGATATGACTCAAGAGTAAAAGGAAGTGGCATCCTAAAATTCATTGGGTAAATTTGGAGAATTATTGTGACTTCATTTATATTTTTTTAATTTTTAAAAATCTGGTGTGTAAATGACAAGCTTTTTACTATATCTTCTTGAGTACTTGGGGTGGAGAGGTGGCTTGCAGCAGAATCTTACCTGTTATTAAAAATAATTGATCTGGAATTTCATATCCTTCTGCCTCAGCTTCCTGTGTGCCAGAGTGACAGACATATGCAACCATACCCAGCTTACTTGATTTCACATGATATGAATTGTGAATAAATTATAGTAATTATTAAGCTTTGAATGCACTTTGTATTGAGACAAAACAATTTGACTGAGACTCTGGTATGAGTTCTATGTTTATATTCATTATAGTTTTTGTTTTTCCTTCCAATTTCAGTAATAGAATAAAATTATGGGCAAACATACACATCAAGTCTTCAATGCAACATACAACGTCCAGTTGAGCTTTTAATGTACCAAAATTGACTTGCTACAGTAACAGGAAATAACATCTGTTATTGTTTTAGGTATCTACTCCTTCTAAACAGGTGTAAGAAACAATTCGATGTGAGCCATGTTCCTAAAACACATAGTGTCTAAGAGAGAACAAAAAAGTGTATATGTGGAAGAAGGAAAAAACAGCAAATAAGACGAAAAAAGAGAAAACCCACCTATTCAAGACCGATGAGCAGAAACCACTCTGCTGCACAATGGTAGAACATCTAAAAACAAGGGGAGAACAGAGAGTTACAGGCAAAGAAGCAGAGCTCAGAGAATGGTCTTGTGGTGGTTTAGAAGTTAAACCTGGTGAACTACGGATATTCAATAGCACTACAATGACTTCTTATTCCATTGAATCATTGTCGACATTCACACTTTTGAACAATCTATGAAATTTCATTATATACATGTTGCCTTCTGTGCATTATCTTTTCTGAATGTTCGCTCTAGCTATCCAAATTACACTTTATCTGATGCTCCCAACATACAATTTACAGTAGCTGTGCAAACTTAAAACTTCCTCACATACTTCATAGGTTTTCTGTTTGAAACACTGTTTAGTCTCCTTTTTACAATCAAGGCCAAATCCTCTCGCTAAGAAAGGCATCCCTCATGCATAAATTTCTATAACTTGGCTGCTTGTGTGAACATGTCACATGTGTTCAGGGGCATTGAGCGACCAGAACAGTGAATCAAAGGCCCAGGTGATTAGTTGACAGGAGGTTGTGAGAAACTGGGTTCTTTGAAGTGTGGGAAGTGCTTTTCAATGCAGAGTAATCTCTCTAGTCAGCCATATGACATTTTTTAAATAAATGATATTTTATTTTGAAATTACAATGTAACTACTGCATTTCATACTTCCCTTTACTCCCTAAATCCTCCCATATAGTCCACACTCTGCTGTATTTCAAACCTTTTATTTATTTGTATATACATATATGTGTTTGTGTGCACACACACATTATTTTATATGCACACATATATTTGTATAATTATATGTTCTTAAATGCATAAATACAACCTATTAATAGTTGAATATAATTCTACTCTAGGATTGAGACCTCTTAATCATGTCTGTTGGTGTGATTCTTGTACAATTCATATTTAGGCATTTTTGTTGGTAAGATTTCATGTATTCAGGTTTTGACACAGGTAGGAGACACAATCCTCATTAAAGTTCTGTGCCTCTGTTAGTTATACCTGAGCCTTAAATGCAGGGGAGACTGTGTTTTAGATGTATAAGTAGGAAATGGGCCCCAAACTGTATTTTCAACAGTTGTTCTTTCCTGTAAGAGTCTCTGTGTGTTGCTAAGAGATATTTTTTTGATGAGTGGTTATAACCACACTTATCTTTGGATATTTGGGTACATATATGAAAAGAGATTATGCTAGATTTGGTCTTGGATAATTATGGTTTAGTGAAGTTGAAGTTATAGGTTCTCCTCCAAAGTTCATGAATCCATTTGATCTGGATTTTTGGATAGGCTTAAAGTCTATGGTGGCTTCTCTTTTGTTAAGCAGAATGTATGTCCAATTAGAGAGCTTTCTCTAATTACAGCCACATCTGTAATTTTTTGTGTATAAAAATTAGATCAGAATTCCTGGAAGTAGTGAAGACTAAAATGATGTTGGCTATCAGTTGTTTACTGAAATAAGAAATAGAATACTGTGGTTGAAGACAGACAAAGCAATAGTTTGTGTGATATTGCTAAGAAAATAAAAATAAATATTCCATGGGTGACAGTAGAATACACATTTAGTAAACTGAAAACGGAAGGCAAAAACCCAAGAAGAAACTAAAGAAAAATCATTGTTACAGTGCCATCAGCTGGATTTTTTTTTCATGTTAAATGCACAATCAGTATAAAAAGGTGAGTGATAGATAATCAGAACAAAATCCCACTAGAGTTCCATAGATTCAGTGTTAATGCCCGTGTGCAGATGGAGATTTTAAGAAAAGCTCCTTCTGTTTGGAACTTGTTCTAATGAAAAAAAAAAAAACTGAAGGTTCTGGTATAAAGGCTTCACATGACTTTTTTTCTATTTCACAGATTTGACTTCGAACACATAAGGACCTAACTTTGCTGCCCTCTGAAAGATGTGGCAATAAGCATACAGAACTCTGTGTTCTTGCTGGCTTTTGAAGTAAAAATCAGCCCAGAGCAAACAACTGAGCCTGAAGTGGTTCTTGAACTCCCTTGACTCTCAAATGGTAAGAAAGATCTTCTTTAAATATAGATGAACCCCCTACATCTCCAGTATTTTGATAAGGCAAGATGATAATATTGAGACACACAAAAAGTTCCGGTTGGTTCCTACTTGGGAGACATTAGAGAATAGATGAAAGAAATATGAAGACAATTAAGTATGCCTTTCTCTAAAAACGTTAATCATAAATTTTGTCTAGAATTTGAGATCAATAATAAGCCTAAAATAGAATAAAATAAAGGCTTGGACGTCATGTCTTTTAAAAATGTGGTGGATCCCAGTATAGAGTACTGATCTGTATTTAAATATTTTACAGTGTGTTAAAAACGGAAGGGCTTATATGACACTGATGTTTGAATGATAGATTGGTGAACTTCAGCTTCACCTGAGAATTGATTAGAAACACGTCCTTGGGGGCAAGAGCAGTCCTGATATATCAGAACACTGTGGGATGGACGATTCATGACCTGTTGTGTATACCAAACTCTCCATATGGCTAAACTGTACTATTTAAAATCACTGCCATATTTAAATCTGCATTTTAGGTTTTGTTTATTTTGTTTTAAAATATTTACTTGCTTAAATTCCATTTTANGCACTAGCTGACTAAAAACTCTGCTTGGAAACCAAAATGGGTCTTGAACTTATAATCCTCTTGTTTTGGCCTCCTCAGTGCTGGGATTATAGTCATTAAATAAATATCTAGGTGAGATCCTAATCTACATTTCCAAACAATAAATCTCAATCTCTATATAAAAACTGAGATGTTTAAAGGAAATATTATTTTATAGAATATTATAAATTTGGATGGAAATATACCAGGGCAAAAAGACCAGAAGAGATGAAGATGTTTGGGTTAAATTTTTTCAATGGGAGTAAATCTAAAGCTGAACTGTGACCAAGCTTGAGAAACACTGGCAGCATTAGTACTTTACAAAAGTTCACATTTCAATTGGTGCTAAAGGGTAATATCACAAGGCAAAGAGCCCATTCACATTTGTACCATTTCTTATGAGTGCCATAGCAAAGCAACAAACAATACTCAATTTAAAGCACCACAAATGCATTTCCACAGAGTTCTTGAGGCTAAACATCTTAAATCAAGATGATAATTGCTTTTCATGTGACTCTGAAGGAGACACTGTCCCAAGTGTCTGATAGTATTTCCAAAACTTGTTAAACTATAGCTATCTAACACATTGAAAACGTAAATACTACTAATAAATTGTGCCTTGTGTGGTGAAGAGAAGAAAGGAATGGGTCCCAAATAAATAACGACAACTTAAGCATATAAATTAGCTCTTATCCCTCTGGGCTGCTATTACTATATATGCTGCAGGACTACTCTGTCCCCAGACCTTTGCTTTGTTCAAGCACCTCCGCCACTAAAGACTGTCCGTAAATTACAGTGATTTGTATTTTTGTGCCTTAATAATCTGGTTCATTACTAGATCTGTTTAATTAGAGTTGCAGTAGTTTTCTAATGGCTTTTAAGCCAGAGCATATCAGTGACAATACATCCTAAAGAATCTCTTATACCAAAAAGTAATAAACAAATATCATTGTACAATTAGAGTACAGTTACTAGCTGGTTATTCAGACCAACATCAGTAAGAATATAAATATATCCATTCCAGTTTATCTGGGGAAATGACACAGATTGGCTTTTAGGAACACACCGTCACATGCTTCAGGGTGGTTTTAACATCAGTTCTTGTTATCATGTACTTTAACAATTCTAGAGACAAGGGGGTGTAGTAGCCAGCCATGAAAAGCTAAATGATGAACAGATCACCCAAAGGGAGTTCTTTACTTCCAACCATTATCACCTGCCAGTGTATGACTCAGCCATCGACAAATTTAACAGAGGCATGAGTCTCAGCAGTTTACCCTGAAGCAATACCTTTTGCAGGAAAAACCATAAGCTATGTCGTGAGCACCACCCAAGAACAGACCATCCAAAGGAAATGCCTAATGTTCCAACTGCTGTAGATAGGATCACCTGCCAGCAAACACTCACCAAGACACCCCTAGACAAATGTCAGCCCATCAGGGATCCTGAACCTCAGAAACCCCTCACCCCCACATTTACTACTATAAAAACCCAAACTCTGAGCTTGGGGCTCTTCGTTTATTCCAATACATTGGACATGAGAAGAGGCCGAGTTTGCAAACTTGCATAAAATAAAGGCTCTTTGCTTTTACATAAGGAACACAGTCTCCTTGTTGGCTTTTGGGGGACTTCACGGATTTGGGCGTAACAGGGGGTATGAGATAAAATTATATGAATACATTAATCACCATTCCCTGCCTTCTTAAGTGCCAAGTATAATCCTTCCAATTTTAATAATGGGCACATTGTGCAATATCTTCAAACATGGGCAGTTTGTACTGTGCTATGCTTTAATTTTAACAGCATGTTATCTCTAAGCCTTAATTTTATACTATTGTGAACTTGTCCCTATTCTCAAATTCTGGGCAATTGTTCAAATGCAAATTAAACTATCTTCCACATGATCTATCAACCTCACACTGGGTAGTTTCTGAATGTGTTGGTAGATTCTCAGGGCACCCATCCATCCCTAAAGAAAACTGACTCTCCTTTCCCTGTGAAGTTCTCAATTTTTCAAAGCTCATCAGGTAAGGGTAAGACTTTAGAAGCACCTCCCAATACATGCTGGACTTCTCAGTGACTTATTTTTGTGTTTATGGTTAGAGTTCCTGGGGGTTCGCATGTGCAAACATATTGTGATTCCTGGAAAAATACTGTTTCTCTGCTGATGTCTGCTCTCTTGACTCTTACAGACTTTCCACACATTCTATATCAAAATGATCTCTGAGCCCAGGGAGGAGGGACTGAGATGTAGAAGGCCCATTTAGAGATGAAATGGGAATTTCTTTGTTAATTGTGATGTATGATAGAAATAGAAGCTACTCTGAGAAGGGTTACAAGATGACCCATATCTATGGATACAATGACAAGAATTTATGTGACAGTTTATTACTATCTTCATATATTAAAGGAATCAGTGAATTCTAAAATTTTACAAGAGCATAAAAAAATGGTAGGAAAAAGTAGTGAATTGGAAATTGTTGGAGAAGAATTAATGGAGATTCAATTTTAACAAAATAAAATATATGATTCAGGCATTTTGCATATAGGGATTTAATAAAAAAAATCCAGAAGCAATAATACAACATCTTAATTATAAATTATTAGCAGATAGTTTGAGTCATCTGTTTGGGTTTTTACAAATGCTACTAGCCTTCAAAATATTACTTTGTATTATGCAATGAAAGCAGGTTCATCAATAGACTGTAGTAATTTTTTATGAAAAACTCATATGTTATTAAATCATCATTATTTATCAGTTATGGGTTTGAGTAGCTTCCCTACTTTGAGTCTTTCCTCTGCAACACAGTGATGGGTGGAGGGAAGTGGTGCCCTGGAGCACTTCATTAGGAGAGTTGGCAGAACTCAGCTTTGAAACTCACCAAACAGTAAGTGACATTGATATTCGCATGACTTGCTTCACTGTTCTTGGTAAGTTTTGGAATACATTGTCATTCACAATGAGGCTGTCTTCGCTTTTAATAGTGTCCATAACCCCAGTTTTTGAACCATGAATTGAGCTCTGTCTGTTTCTTTCTTCATTTACATTTCCCATTTCCTCCTCCATTCCCTCTTTTCAGAAGAAAAAGAAGGCATCATTTCTCCCTTCCTGTTTTTTAGTCCCTTAATTTCTCATCCCCTGCATTTCTTTCCTCCCTTCCTTTTCCTTCATCTTTCCTTTCAATCTGTCACCCCCTCAGTTTCTCTCTTCTTGAGTTCCTCATTGCTTTCCTTCTCCTTCCTCATTTCCTTGATACTCCTTCCTTCCTTGCTTCTGCTTTTCCTTTGATCCTGCCTTTCCTTTTTTATTTTCTGCTCCCTTCTTGCTCTTTTGCTCTCTTGTGGGGCCTAGGTATACAGACCCATTTCTGACAATTGTCAGGCTAGCAGATAATTTGAGAGACTCACAGGAGGAATTTGCACCTTCTAACTCAAAAGGTGGTTGCCTGGCTCTTCTGAAGTTAAGAAAACGTGGCACCATTCTGACAGGTGGTCGGGATATGCCAATTTACTTCTGCTCCTTCCATTGTAACTGTGAGATCACCTGGGGAAGGGGTGTTTTCTGCCAACATGACCAAGTATACTGAATAAAACGTGGCTTGAGTCCTTCCTCAACCTAGACAACAGAGTGCTGATAATGGGAAGTCTCATACTGCCATGTTAATGAAGCCTTACCTTCTCCCTAAGATTATGTTTGGTATAAAAAGCCAAACTATGTGGAAAAATAAATGTGTGCGTGATTTCAGAATCTGAATAAGCTCTGAAACTCCCTCCTGATAATTTCTTGTGGTTTGTGTCTTTATGTTCCCATGCCTATGCCTCTACCCTGGTAAAAAACTGTTTTTTGTTGAGGCTGGTCCTCAACGTTTTCTTCCTCCCAGTGCCTTTTCTTTCTTCTGAAACATATTTCATTATTTTAATTTTTGACCTAGAAAATTTGATTATGACCTGGTCTTTAATAAATATTTGCACATGGTGTAATCCAACTGACTGGATCATTCCTTATATTGTAATGATATTCCATTTTATTTTTAACAGAAATTAAAGGAAAAAGAGAATTTTAATTTTTTAATTATTAGTACTGATGTCAGGGAGCTGATATTTATTCTAGTTTTAATTCTAAACTCTTTGGAGAATTCCACTGCAGTGCATACTCTTTGTCTCAAGGTGTGAGCATGTCTCATACTAAAACTACAAAGTGAAAGATTTCTTTATTAGAGGTTAAAGTTTATTTATTTCTAGCTAATCACTAAACTTGTTCTGTTTGGACTATTCTTGTTTATTATAAATAAAACAAATAAATTGGATTTTAAGTGATATTAATTTTATGATAAAATTGTTCACTGTTATCTTCACTAATTTTTTTAAGGAATACATATATTTGTTGCATTGACATAGTTAGAAAAGGTGATTTTTTAAATTTGTTTTAGATAAAGGGTTTTTTATTCCTGCTTTCTCTTTTTTTTTAAATTCTCTTTTTTTTTCATGAAGTATACATTTTTCTCCATTCCTACCTCTCCCTTTCTACCCTTTCCCACGACCCCCAGTCTCCGAATTTAGTCAGGAGATATTGTCTTTTTCTCCTTCCTATGTAGACCCAAGTATATCTCTCTTTGAGTTCTATTTTTGGTCTCTGTTGTTTGGGGTTGTGTACTGTAGGTTGCTTTTTCTTTGTTTTATGTCTAGAAACCGCATATGAGTGAGTACATATTACATTTATCTTTTTTGGAGTCTGGGTTACCTCACCCAATATGATTAGTTCTAGATCCATCCATTTGTCTGCAAATTCAACTTGTCACTTTTTTTTTTTACTGCTGATTAGTACTACTCCATTGTGTAAATGTATCACATTTTCTTTATTCATCTTCAGTTGAGGGGCATATAGGTTGTTTCCAGGTTCTGGCTATTACAAGTAATGCTGCTATGAACATAGCGGAGCACATGTCCTTGTGGTATGGTTGAGCATCTTTTGTGTATATAGCCTTCAGCAGTATTGCTGAGTCTTGAGGTAGATTGTTTCTTGATTTTCTGAGAAGTACCCATACTAATTTCTGAAGCAACTGTACAAATTTGCACTCCTAGCAGCTTTCCTGTTACCCCATAACCTCTCCAGCATAAGCTGTCATCAATGTTGACATTGGCCATTCTGAGATGTTTAAGATGGAATCTCAAAGTTGTTTTTGATTTGCATTTCTCTAAAGACTCAGGACAGTTAGCATTTCCAAAAGTGTGACATACCTGGATGTCAACATATAGGAGAATGTAAATAGATCCATATCTATCACCATGCACAAAACTCAAGTCCAAATGGATCAAAGACCTCAATATAAAACCAACCAAACTGAACCTCATAGAAGAGAAAGTGGTAAGTTTACTCAAATGCATTGGCACAGGAGAACCACTTGCTAAATGTAACCCCAGTGGCACAAATACTGAGAGGAACAGTTAATAAATGGGACCTTCTGAAACTGACAAACTTCTGTAAAGCAAAGAACACCGTCAACAGGGCAAAATGGCAGTGTACAGAATGGAAAAAGATCTTCACCAACCCCACAGAGAACTGATCTCCAAAATATATAATGAGTTCAAGTAACTTGACATCAAAATAACAAATAATCCAATAAAAAATGGACCTAAACATAGAACTCTCAAAAGATGAATTTCAAATTGCAGAGGGATTCTATAGTTGAGATATTTTTTCCTTTTGAAATTAGATTGTCATTCTATAAATTATTATTTGATCTGAAATTGTATAATTAAACATACAATAAAGTAATACTGTTGTAAGACTATCAAAAGTGAACAAGATATTTTGATCATAAAATAAAACTTTCAGATACTAGCAATTTTAAGAATGGCATTTAGGTATGTGGCCTAATGGAAAACACTATTCTGCCATCATATAAATTAAAAAAGTGAGTTTGGATTTTCATTTCTGAAACATCACATCACTCCACTAAAATTAAAATGTACAAAACCATTGTACAATATAAATTCCAAATTAATTATCATTTATTTCTAGTGCATACTGGGGAAATTCAGTGAAGTATGAATATGGCCACACAAACTTTCACACTTCTGCTATTCCTTCTTCTGCTTCTTCTTTGTTTATTCCCTCAAATTGAATAGATAAAAATAGAACATCTGAATCTGTTAAGGTCTTTGTGCGAGTAAAGCAGACACCTTTTGGCATTTTAGGACAACCTACACTTTGCCATTTATAGAATTTGTTTTCTGAAAAGGCTAACGTATAACAATGCAAATCATGGTAGATATGCTAACTATTAATAAATGAAAACATATTTCCTGACTGTTAGAAAAAAAAGAAAATTAAGCATGTTTGCCTTTGATATGAATTACTCAATGCTAAAGGCCATGTCATGGGCTATAAATCAGTGTTTGCCAAATGCAAATCTCTTGGTATGCATATGAAATAATAATTGTTTTGCAAAATAAATACATTAATATTATATGAAATATAACCATCATTTGATGGAAAACTTTTGCCAAAAGCTTGGTCTGCTTTGTGTTGGAGAATAATGTTTTTATTAATATTGCATCTAATTTTGTAAACTCCTTAGAAGTCATTTGACTTGGGAAAGCTTTCCCAGCAAGTGGGAGATGTTTGAATGATGTTTCTGTGTTAGGGTGTACTCTTGCCCTTAGCAACAAAACTAATCAATTTTGAATGGGTGAGCATTATATTTGTTGTTGTTCTGGAAAATACACTATTTATGTCCTGGAAAATTCCCCTTTCATATTTGCAAGGAATTACACATCTTTGATTCTTTGTGCTGCTCTCTGAAACTTCATAAAAATATCACACTAGGTAAAGGAAAAATTGCAGTCTAGCAATTTTTATATTTTCGATATCCATCTCGCATTCAAAACTTATTATTTTAAATTTTGTTTTGGTTGTTCTTTAAAAAACATTGTTTTCCAAATTTTCTTTTCTGGCTGCTCCATTGCCTATTTATACTACAATGTCTTTATACTACAGTGTCATCCATGCTGGGCACTTTAGTTGGTCTGATGACTGGGCTTTGGGAGAAAGTGCAGCAATAAACATGACTATGAAGCCATAGCTTTGCTAAGGTAAACACACATGACTGGTCTAAAGGGAAAGTATGATAGTTCATCTGTAACTCTTCTAAAGTTGCTTCTGTTGACTGCATTAATTTTCATACCCAGGAGAATTGCATTGCTTCGACCATACATACATTTGCTTTTTATTTCCTTGATAGTAGCAATACTTATTGGAGTCATTTGGAATCTTAGTAGAGTTTTGATTTCATTTTCCTAATGAACAGCTGAAATGTCAGCTGACGTTTTATCTTAAATTTTTTTCATAAAATATGTTTTAGTCATTTTATAAGTTTATTGACCACAGTATTTCTCTACATTAACAACATCTATTCCGTCTATGTAATGGCTTTTGATTTCATTATTTACTCTTTTTAATTTTGAATTATTTTTTGCATTTGGGATAGGAATCTTATTTTGGATATATGGTTGGCTATGATTATCTCCTATTCTGCAGGAATTTTTTTTTCTTGTAGAGTGCTTACTCTTGCTGTGACAAAGCACTGTAATTCAATGTGATCCCATTTATTAGTTCTTGCTGTATTTTTCTGAGCTACTAGAATAGCTTTTTAAAATATACTTTATGGTAGCAGTCAACATTTTTCATCCCATATGAAATACAATGCAAATAGATAAAGTATGACATGTGTCCATGGAAAAACAGAGAAATGTGGTAGCACCAGTTAGGTTTTATGTGCATTCTAAAAAATTAATGGGCCAGAAAGGCAGATATAAATTATGAGCATCCAGAATTTTAATTGGCTTCTAGCAGTAGAATATTATTGAATAAGACAGAATTGTTCCTATGCCTGTGATGCCAGCATTTAGAAGACATGTGTGATCATGAATTTGAGCACAATCAGGACTACATAGGAAGATTAGAGTATATATCACCTAGTGAAACCAGACATAAGTCTATCAAATTTTTAAAATGTATAATGATATGAGCTAAAAATATTTAACAACTATGCATGATAATTGAATAATTCAAAGACCTTTATTTACTGTAGTCTACAATATGAGTTGTGATATCACACTGATTATAGAAACATGAGTAGATTCACAAGTGCTTCAGAAACTTGTGAATTCAGACATGTTGTGAATTTCCATCCTATAAGTTTTCTTTTGAAACCCAACTGTTACTTTGATTTTGCTTTCATAGAAAGTCAATACAAAAAAAATATTCAAACATGACAACATTTAATCAAATACACAAGATATATCAATGTGGATACAGTTTTGAAAAATAACTGAAGCAAAATGTCCACTTATTATCATACATCTTGAATTATAAAAAAGGTATCAAGAGAATTGCTTTTAAAATATTATGCAGAAAGTAAAGTTAAATTACTAAATATTATTTGGCCATAGCAGTAAGTAGATTGCATCTAGTCTTATAAATAATAGTATAGAAATACTAAGAATAGATCTGTAATATGCCACCTAAGAAATGTGAGTAGAGGAAACACTAATAGCAGTAACATTTCACAGGGCATTAAAAACAGGGATATTGGAACACTAGAAATCCCAAATAAAATGCTTTCTCAGTATATAAACAGGGCATATCCACACACTGGAGACCCATACTCACACGCTAAAGGATGACGGCACAAGCAGGCATCAGAACTGTCTTGAAGCTGAAACAAATTATCCTCCAACTCAAATGCTAATGAAATGCAAACTCCAATGCATTGTGGTGTTCAGTCCCTCACTCTACACTTAACTGTAAATGGAATAGGCAGCTTCTATGTTTGGAATGCCAGTTTAGAGTGGAGCAATAAAAGAAGAAATAAGAAGCAAACAGGGCTAGTAGAAAGGAATGAGAAGTGTTGATCTTTCATCTCTAAAGAAGTAGAATTCAGAGTTATTTTTTCTTTGCATACATTGTTCTTTTCCTTCTTCTTCTATTCTTATCATACTTATATTTTCTACTCTCTATGGTTTTCATTCATTTTCTTTGTCTTCTTGTCTTTTCCTATTCTATTTTCTGGATCTGGCAATGAATGAAGCTCATTTTATTGATGGACATGCAACAATTGCGTTGGATTGCATTCATAAAGCTTGAAGATTGTAGCATCCGTTTGCTTATTAAGCACACATCCCCGGCGTGTGCAATGGAAGAAAATATCAAATGTAAAAACTAAAATAGCTGCACTTAAGATTTAAATGCTGAAAGTACGTGCAGGTTACAATGTTCTTTTGAACAGTATGTTATAAAGCTCCTGAAGAAATGTGTACAAAATAGCTATAACTTACAGTCACAACACCACAGCAATAAAAAGTAACAGTTCAATTCTCTCAGGAGTTAGAGAAATAGAGATATCTTAGCAGGTGTTCACAGGTGGGTAGGTTGTCAAGAAAAGTTCTTTGACCATCATGACAACATCTACACCTATCTGTATTTGACACTCTCAGATTAAGTGTGATAGATTTTTTATGTTATTTTTGGCATAATTTTCAAAATAAGAAAGGAAGGTTCAGGCCACTAATAGAAATATTTGAATATAGGAGGATTTTTGAGTCCCTGCTATAGTACTCATGTTTCAGACTTAATGAACGCAGAGGCATTTATTTTTACAGAATTCCAGATAATATATGCAGATCATCTTCTCCAGGAGATTGAGTTTAGTGTATTATGTTTTTAGTGTGGTCTTTGAACACTCATTGGTTGCCAGGAAAAAAAATAGTAAGCTAATTATTAGGTATAAGGTAGATGATAACAATCCACCCACCACAGGATACCTTATGCATTCATGCTATTGCTTCAGGAAAACCAAGTTTAAGAATTTTCGTAAGTGCCCCTCACCACAAGAATGAATAAAGACAATGTGGTGTTTACACAAAGGCATTTCCCTCGGTGATAAGGAAGGATGAAATTGCAAGAAAATCAATGTAATTGTCAATTATTATGTCAAACAAAAAAAGAATGTCTTTTTTATTTCCAGTTAAATTCCCCTTCAAAAACGAGACCTGCAACCTTAACTGAGTTATCAATACAAACAAATAAAAAATGATTAAGAAGTACTTTAAGCAATGTATCTTTCTTGCCATAGGAAAATACAAATAAAAACAATTTTGTAGTTTCATTGTATCATGACAAAGATAAGTAAAACAACCTATAACAAGTGCTTGAGTAGATACTGGATAAAGAGAATCCTTGATGTGGGGGGAGGGGTTGATAGAGACCAATACAGTAGAAATCTAACTAATTGAAATACAGACTTGTGGCTCCCAGTCCCAATAGGTTCAGCTGCAATACAGCACCTGCACCTAATCTCAAGGAACTTTGCAGAAGATGGGAAAGAAAGACTTTAAGAGCAGCGTTAAGTAGTTTGCTTAAAAACTGCCTCATCGGAGGACCTTGGACTTTCCACAGGGCAGGGAACCATGACTGCTCTTTGGATTAGAGAGGGAGGGGGAGAGGAGTGGGGGGGAGGGGGAGAAGAGGGGGGGAGGGGGAGGGAAATGGGAGGCTGGGAGGAGGCCCTCAATAAAAAAATAAATAAAAAAAAAACTGCGTCATCAAGTAATGTCAGAAGCTACACACATAAAAATTTACCATCATGAATACTCAACCACAAGCTGAGCAACAACAATAGCACTAGAACATGCCAAAGTAGACCTGAGAAATCCCATGGGGCTTCATCCCTACATGATAAACTACAGTAAAGGCAACTAAGGAATTCGAGATCTGAGAACAGAAGAAACTGTCTTCCCCAAGGAAGCACAGCCTAAATGGTTATCCAGTTCACTGGGGAAGATGTTTTAGAAGGGGAGCATGTGGGTTCTCTTGAGTCTTTGTTTTTTGAGTTATTTTTATTTTCTGCATATTACTCCTCTGTTAGATGTATATAGCTGGCCATGAGTCTCTCCCGTTCTTTAGTGTCCTTTTCACCTGGTTGAGTATTTTTCTTTTTAGCTGTCCAGAATCTTTTTAGTTCTATGAAGTGCCACTTGTTAATTGTTGCTCTTATTTCTTGGGCAAATGGAAATCTGTTCAGAAAATTTTGGGCACTATATCTGTATGGTCCTGTTTTAGTCTAGCAGTTTCAGTGTTTCTGGTTTCATGTCTAGCTCTTTGAGCTAATATGGATTTAGTCTTGACTCTTACATGAAACTATAATGTTTTTTATTTTATTTTTATTTATTTATTAAAGATGTATGTTTTTTTAATTTTATTTTTAAATTTATTTATTTAGAGTTTCATATATGAAATACTTATACCATTTCCCTGCCCGCTCTCTTTTAAACTTTTCCTGTAATCAAATGACATCTTATTTATGTGTGTGAGGGTGCATAAGAATACATAAGTAAAACATGCTGATTTCATTCAATGTTGCCCATATGTGTATATGTTTAGAGATGACTATGTAGAGTTACATAACTGAGTAGGGGCCCTGTCCCTAATAAGTCTTTCTACTCTTCTCTCAGCAACCACAGATTATATGTTGCCCTTCAATTAAGGTTTGGGTTTTGTGAGATGTATTCCACTCACAATTACAATTGACATTGTCGTTTACCAAGTGGTGTCTAGGCAGTCATATTGTTGCAATCTCATGGTTTCAATTTCCCTGTCATGCATAGATATTGTCTCACAGAAGACATCCTGACCCTCTGAATCTTATAGGCTTTCTCCTCCATTATCCTCAAAGTGGAGGGCAGGCCATATGCCTATCCGTTAATACCAATACAAAACAAACTCAATGGAATCTTTAGAATTTTTTTTTCTTTAGCTTTCAGTACCTTTGCATACATATTATGTCTTCTGGCTTTGTATTTTTACTGGATGATTATGTTCTGAACTTGTGTTTCTCTGCATATATGTGTGGCTTCGCTTTTGTCTTTGGTTCTGTTTCTTATGTTTCTTTGTTTTGTCCTATTCTGGTTTGTGTGTATTTGTTTCCTTTAATTATTATTCTTTAGATGTCTGTTTGTTTTCTAAGCAGAGGTAGAAAAGGTGTAGATTCAGATGGGGTGGATCTTAGTGGAGTTGGGGGAGGAGAGACATAATCAGAAAGCACTGTATGTAAAGCAAAACTATTTTCAATAAAGGAAAAAGAGAAAAAGAAAAGAATATATTTTTATCAAATAAAAACAACTATATGACATGCACATGAAAAAAAATTAAAAAGGGAAGCAAAATTCCATATGACGAGATCTTGAGTAGGAATTAAAAGCTGCTATATGGCAAAATCTCACTACCAGGTCATTTTTCAATCTTTACAATATTAGATAAATAGGTCCATTTCCATTTCCTTCTTTACATCAATGGTTATTATTTCTAATATGGAAATCACAAAAAGGACATTCAGTGTTAGTCTTATGCGAGAAAATACTGAGTCAAATTAGAAAATTCGGAGTCAAATGAACAAGTGTCCTCAAGTTAGGAAAGCTGCTGAGGAAGGGAAGGATGGAAGCCTGAATTGAGATGAGTCACTCTTCCTCCATTTTCAGTGCAGCAGTGGTCAGGTTTTATCCTTTTCCACATAGTGAGAGTAATTATTCTGAGAACCTAAGAATATGGAGCTTATCAAAAGAATACATAAATTTAATAAGCTGTATGTGTGTGTATGCGGATTTACAGGGGATTTTCATTATTTTTTTTTAGTTGATCATATGCCTTATGCTACTTGGCAAACTACAGAGGCAGATATATTTCTTTAGTAAATCTCCGTACACCTGCACCATGACACTTGATAAAAACTGAACTTTCTAGAGAAATAACCATGCTTTAAGTCACTGTCCACTCTGACTCTGTGACGTTCTTTGCATATACAAATAGTGGAAGAAAGGAATTAAGTAGTTAGCCCATAAAGGACACTGATTAGGAAGATTAAAGACTCATATGTTAGACTACTCATATTTCATAAAGTTAAGCCATCAATGAGTACTAAATATTTTACTCTAGCATTGGTTGAATAATTCTCAAAAATCAAAGTATAATATGCTCACTCCCACAGTTATATCAGTGCATGGATCAAAAAGAGAAATAGAAAGAGGCTAAATTATTATGATATGCTGATAGTTTTTCTCAACAAGCTAAGATGATTTAGGTTAGATTTTGATTATTTTATAAAATCATTTTTCTCTCACACACTCTCCACATACATGAATAGCAAATATTACTGGAATTAATGACAAATTAAAAGGATGAAATAAAAAATTCTATTTCATAAAGCATGCGACTAAGTACAATGCATGTTATTTAATTTAAAGAAATTTAGATGGAAAATTTTAAAAATAAATTATACTATCAAAATGATGAATCATTCTTCATGTCTTTTAATTCCTTAATCTATATAAAACATTTTCCTAAGGAAATTGAAGGTGTAAATAATACTGCACAGTGTTGTTAAGCAGGGATCCCTTTTAAATACCTTGATTTTCTTTCTTGAAATACGTTTTTAATTGAAAAGGAATCAGATCATTTTCCTTCCTCTCTTTTCTTTCTAGCCCCGCTCACTTACACTCCTTTGAACTTCTTACCTGCCTCCCACTATTTCTTAAAGCAATAGCACACGCACACACACGCACAGAGTGTCATTCTTTGTGTGAATATCATTTCAGAGCTAATCACTCCTCTTTGGCCTCACTGGACAACCAATAAGGGCTTTGATCTACAGGAGAGGATAAATCTTTGCCTCTAGCTTTTCATCAAGGGGTGGTAGGCCGTGAACTTTTTTCTTCCATTTAGCGCATCTCTTGCTATTACCAGTGTTCCCATGTTTTTATGAAACCCTTTCTAGGAGAGACAGTTGTGTAGCAGACTTCCTTGTATTCTGAAAATCATTCTGCCTCCTCTTCAGCGGTGTCTCCTGAGCCTTAAGAGCATGTTTAGTTTCTTTCTGTATTATTAACATAAAACTAAGCACAATGCTTTATATTTTATAATGTGATCTAATGTTGACAGACTGTTTATGCTTTTATCTCATTTAATCTTTCTTCGAATTGTCTTATCAACTAGATAGCCAAGTGCACATAGACGGTAATTGTTTATTTATCATGGTTCTCCTAAGTTCATCGTAAGTTAAGCATCTGAGGTGGAGGAATGATATAGCTGGCAAAGTTGTAAAACCAAGAAAAAATAAAACCTTATTTTAATTCAGCCAAACACCCTAAACTGCAAAGGCCTCACCTCTAACATAACAATGACATAGGCAATTACTATAAATTTATTTTCCAATTAACCTGTATTATTTGACTAATAAATGTGCTTTTAAGCAAAATTTATATAAAATATTTAAATCAATAAAAAATAGAGCATATCATTTCAATTATGTTACCACAGGTTTTTATCAAATTCACCTGATGCTGCGGTAGCTCCTTCCACTCCTTCAACCAATAGTCTTTAAGATACCAGCTTACTGGGGCGTGGTCTCTTATACTTTAAAAAGCAGCGGGAACTGGGCTTCCTCTCTCTTGCTCCTGGCTCCCTTTCAGGAAACAGCTAGAGTCTGTTTCCTGTTTGAGAAGAGAGGACTGTTGTTTGGGACAGTGATCTGTAAGTTTTCCCCTCAAATAAATAGCCCCTTTTTATTATCCCTAATTCTTAACTGGTGTGGGATTGTTTTGCGGCTTCAACCTGAGAATTATTTTGTGTCTCAAGAAGCTTCATGGATATTTGCTTGGATGACTTTACATCTGAGTGAACCACCCATTGTATTATCATTTGTAGATGAGTTCTCAGCAGCAAAAATACTTCTGGATATTTTTGTTGTTGAATAATTTTTGCTGTTGTTCTTTGTGTAAGTCTTGTATTGAACCAAGTTTTAAATTAATTGCTATCTAGAAATTAATTTATTTTACAATTTTCTTAAGTTTTAGAAATTCATGAATGCAAGGAAATATGATTGTATTTACATATCCCTCCCTTTATCTCAATCTTTTCAAAAATATCCCCTTTACATCTTTATATTTGTTTAAAAGATGATTAATTCCTTGAGAATTTTTTGTGTTTTTATTATATTCACCACTCCACCAACTCTTCCCTAATTCAACCTTGCCTTCACTACCAGCTCAACTTTATGTCCTTTTAATTATTTATTTTTAAGAAATTTATTGAATACTTATTTGTACTGCCTAAAGAGTTTGGGTTATGTGATCTTCCACTGAGCAGCAATCAATTTACCAGGTTTACACTCTCAGAAATGTTTTTTTTCCCTCTCCCGATGGCTAATAACTGCCTATAGTTATTACTCTGTTGCTTAGGGTGGGATTTTGTGAGCAAGTCCAATTTTCATAATGGGATTTTGTCAACCTTGGATTTGTATATTTTTTCACAACTATAGTGAGTTACCCTGTACTATGTTCACTATGTCCAGAAGAGAAAATTTGGTTACCACCTTTCCTTGACTTTGTGTCCTATGCAGTATTTTTCAGAAATGACCACTGAGTCTTGGGAGTGAGAATACTCTATTTTGTTCCCTTTAGGGCTGAACAACCAACTATCTCTTATGGTTTTGGTTTTCTTTTCTTTTGTTTGTTTGTTTGCTTGCTTGTTTTGATAGCTCACTATGTCCAGTCATTTCTATCTAGCTTCATATTTTAAGTAAATATGAAGAATCAATTCTTCAAAAAAAAAACCTTTCTTTTATATATGCTTCATCACTTGTAACTCACTCATATTTACAAGGGTGGATGTGTTTGAAATTTATATCTTTACTATTCAGTGGCCTTGTGTGTGTGTGTGTTTGTGTGTGTGTGTATGTGCTTAGACAGATTCTCAAATGTACATATTGTATTTCAGATTCACTTATCCTGATCACAAAGCGACTGATGTCATTTAGTGACCATTTGATAATTGATTAAATAATATCTTTAAAATTATTTAGTCTTCTGTGTGCATGAGAATAATAATTAGAGAGCTGACCCTGGTCAGAAGAGCAGGAGAGTCAATCCTATTAGCATAGGCCTGGGCAAGCCAGTCCCGGAAGGTGTGAACATGGGAAAGCTGTTTCCATTCCTCATCTGGCAAAACAACCCTACAGCTGTGCAAGCCCAGACTCAGGGTTAGGATTTGCCCTGGCCCCAATGTTCGCCCCATCTATGACCTGCTAGAGCACTTGAAGGAAGCTGACCGGAAGACTCAAAGCTACAGGCTCTCCACAGCACAGGGCAACAGGAGACCGAGAAAAATCCTAGGGAGGCCAACATCGATAGTGTAGCAGGAACCAGGGGCCTTGAACCACACCAATGACTTTTTGCAGGGAACACATCTGCAAATAAAGATGGACAGAGGGGTAAAGCGGTGTACAATGTGACTGTCCTGTCACACTGCAGCGTCCATGATAAGATTTTTAATTTTTTTCCCTTTTTTATTTCTTCCCCCCCCCTTTTTTTTGAGTGGGGTGTTACTGGGGTGGAGGGTGAAAGGAAAGGAATAACGAAGTGAATGGGATCAATATACATTATGCAAAAGATGCATAGAATGAATTGAAAAACATAACTACAAAAAAAAAGTAATAGTTTGACCTTCTAAAAACTGTACTAAGTAGTCAAAGTGAAAGTGTCAGTGTCCTTATACAAGAGTCACAGGCTCATACTCTCTGGCAAACAGATTGCGTGGATGATTTCATGTAAGGAACACACACGCCTAACTCTATGTTACATCAATGGAAATGATAAAAGAAATCTGTAGGTCTGAAGATTCTGCTAGCTGACATTAACGGTGTTCAAAGAACAGCATAATATATTGGATAGTGGGAGGAAGAAGGTCATTAATTCTATTCCATTGGTCAATTAGTTGTGTTATATGTATTTTTTTCCTTCCTCTTTAATTCTTTGCAAAATATCCCTTTCTAATGACTGGAGAAAAAGAAAACATGAATTTTTTTTTTTTTTATTTTTTCACAATCTAGCTCTGTTTGGTTGGCTCAAGCAGATTCTTCACTGGGCCACTTAATGCTCAGTGTTAACTCAACACAAACTGCTTTTCCTGGGGTTATAAGCTCATGACCACTCCCTCCAGGAACTTGTTTAGCTGAATAGCTCCATAAAATACAAATCATATTCTCTCTTTTGATTTTACTCTTACAGAAAAGGTAGAGGTAATTTTCTTTCCCGTTCCCCGTGAAATTAATGTAAAACAAATGTAGCTGATGCAAGTGTTACTTAAGCCTAAAATGAACAAAACAAGCATTTGAAATATTATATCCAAAGAAGAAAGTGTTGGGAACATCTGTTTAAAGATTTTCTTTCATTTTCTCTGGGTAAATACCTGTAATTTATCTTTAAAATAATGAAACCATATTAAATTTAGTTCCATTTGTTCCATTTGTATAACAGGAGTGCTTTTAATGTACCTTATCAAGATTGTGTTTTTGAAAAATTAGACGAAGCATTACTGGATATGAGTGAAGCAGAATGAGGTAACTGATGTTGCTCAGGAAGGATATTTAAAAGTTGATCTTGCACTCATCCTCTTCTTCTCCTTTGATGCAAAATTTTAGTGCAGAGGGGGAAAAAAAACTAGTTTCTCAGCACTTGTAAAGTCTAGAACTGAACTCCATAGTTATATGTGCTTAAACTTTTAAGACTGTTGAGAATTGGTTGACATAATTTAGGAGAAAATTCCAATCCCTTCCCATATTACACACATCTTCTCAGAGTCTGTTCCTTGCCTACTTCCCAGATTTCACTCAAACATTTTTTCACCACCCATACATTCACAAAAATCCAACCGTTCCCTTCTAGTACTTCAAACTATGAATTTCTTCTAGTGTAGACATTTCCTACTTATCAAACATCTGTGCAAGTTTTCTCTCACTTAGATTATGTGCAGTTACTATCTTATTTGAATTTGAAAGGTTGAGAATAAAATTATACAGCACAGTATGAACTTCTCACTTAGAGACATTGTATCAGTTGTAGTTTATTTAGAATTGAGTGATTGTATCTAGCCGGTAGCTAATTAGAAAAACTTCTCTTATGGTAACATTTTAATTTCTGAGGAGAGAAAATGTAATATAAAATGCAAATGTCTCATGCATAGTGTCTTATGATCTGATTTTTGTTCATTTTTGTTTATTTTTTGTATTATCTTTCACATAAAATGTAAGAGAAGATATTATCTCTTCTCATTGCCAGGGGTGCATTCAAATGTCTGGACCATAGGAGAACTCACATCAGTATATATAAATAAACTTATATAAGCTTTCTTTTATTTCATTGAGTTATATTTAACTTCCTATGATAAGTCTTGGAAAAGATCCTTGCCAAATTTTTTACTATAACCATGGAAAAATTAATTTGCAGGCTCGTGGCATTTTTAACGCAACTGTTTGAGCAATAATAGGAAACAATGAAAGTAAATGTAACTAAGTTTTTGAAATATTTGCTTAGTAGTTCTCCACTGTATACTGTTAGCTTTAATAAAGGAAGCAACAGAGTTAATGTGCTAGTTGGTGACTGTGGGAATATGTACTTTTTGACCTACCCTTGGCTCCCAAGATTAGAAGCTTTAATTCGCACTGACATGGGGTTTACTATGAGCCATTAGTTGAAATCAGTAAATGGAAAAGAAGGAAGGTACAGGATATTGGAGAATTTCTGCAAATATAACCCCAAGAAGGATTGGAGGGTCATTTTTCAAGCACAGGACTGGTGAATCAGAAAGCCTGGCAAAGGGGAGCAGGAACTGTTAACGATAAATCTATTGGGCATATTCTCTCACATTCTGAATACCAAAACTAACCATGCGGCTCAGTCTGTACATAAAGTGAATAGAGACACATGATGCTTATGTTGTCTGCATTCTCTAAGCAGTTATTAAGCTGAATATAAATATTTGGTAATAAACCTATGTAGCACAAATTATAAGCTTGTAACAGGTTCCACTGGGCTTTTAAATAAAAGTGTGAATTTTAACAGCATCATGTAGTATCTTAAATGTAGTAAATTAAATTTTATGACAGTTGAAACAGAACCAATTAACCTTAAACTATTTGACATGAATATTCTCTACTACACTTAAATTATAATATCAAAGTTTATCTTTAAAAAAACACATATTGCTTCTCTTTTTGATCTGCTATTTTAAGCAATAAACTATATTGAGGTATTAGTTTTACTGCCAAATAGATAAAATGCTGATGGAAATCAGATTTGGTTTCATAAAGTGAAAACTACTTCACACTCAAAACAGATAGAGTGTAAAGAAGGGTTATTATCAGTCAAACATTTTTCATCAGCCTAAGAAGGAGTAGGAGAGTCTCTTAGAGTTTACTCTAAAAATCATAAATGAATAGATGATTCATGTGGGATTTTCCAATACATTTTCTCTGAACTACATTGGAAGTAGTTTGTTTCTATTTATTTGCAAATTGTGTATATGTGAACAGCATATCGTATGTGTGTGTGTGTGTATAAGAGAGAGAGAGAATACAAATGTGTGTGTGTGTCACTTAACTGATGACATTTTCCTCCTATTGTTAAGTAGATGTAAGAAATCATAAGATTTCTTATAGACTGTACTTTCCTTTTTACACCACTTTTTCTTACTGTCTTTCTTTTGGCTTTAATAATCTCCTTTGCAATTGTACTGATTAGCTCTTAGATGCTACAGTAGCAGAATTAATTCCTTCGATGAGAACATGCAGGCCTTTGACCTGCAAAGTAAACACAAGTGTCAATGGCAATACTACCCTAATCCAACAACCATTGATTTTAACCTATGATGATTTACCTTTTCGGCATTGTGCTACTTGATTTAGCACAGCTCTTATTTAATGTTCTTTGTCATTACATGTGATTTCACCACTAATGTCTACCTATGCTAAAAATCTGCTGTCATAGTTATTTAAATGCCTCAATTCTATAATATTTTCATTTTTATGCTTCATGAGGTGCAAATTCTTGAGATAATTAATTGACCACAACATGTTATTTTGGAATTCTTAAGTTCTGAAATCTTGAATTTTAAAAGAATAAAGTCAGTTTTCATGTTTTTCCTCGTGTATTTTACATGTCATTTTTGTAAAATGGCACTATAATTATACATTTTATTTTAGTTAAGATTTAGGCATGGAAAACACTTGGAGCATGGTCATAATATTGACATATTGGTATACTACACCAAAGATAATCATTTTTTAAGTTGATGATTATTTCTGTATGTCAGAGGAAAACAAAGGAAAAAAGGAATACACATTTGAAGGAATGATTCTTGAAACTGTGTGTTATTATGATTTGTAGCTAATACCTATTGTAGGAATCATTTCTCAATCACTGTGACTAAATGTGACATAGAAATCCTAAAGTATGGAAATATTATTTGGCCTCAGGGCTTCAAATAGTCCAATCAGTCACAGGAAATCATATCAAGACAGTTAAGTTCATGTCATGACTGAGTAGGCATCAAAATAAGGGAGATTGCAGAGTTTCTGGCTTCTTCTTTTCATCTTTTCTATTTTGTCCAAGTTCACAGGTCATGGATGGTGTCACCCATATTCAGAATGTGCCTTATTTTCTCAATAAATCTCTTGAAAATGCTCTCACAGACATGACCACATGTGTCTGAAGTATGTGCCTCTGTCTTCCAACCCTAGTCAAACTGAATGGGAAGATTAATCAGCACCCTTGATTCTATCCTGTTCTTATTTAGACTATGTAAGAGCACATCATAAAGGAATAATATAGTATGGACTGTACTATGCTACTTTTTTTTTTTTACCAAATCAATGAATTTGATATCTAATCATATTATTTCAAATATTGCTAATCCTATTAGTTTTGATGCTAAAAATTTTATTACAGAATTCAAATGTAGATTAATATGTAGGAATTTCTACTGATATTAAACTTGTCAAAGGTTTGTCATCCTGACTATGGAATGGTCAGTATTTCCTCCCTCTTTTGGCACAGTTTGGGTACCTCTAGGTACCTCTAGGCCACAGAACAGTTGACCTCAACTCCTGTATGCCATTTTCAAGAAAATCCTCATATTGCAGTGCTTCCTCTTGGTTTAAATTAACCAGTCATGAACTGTCCTTTTCTGTTTTACTATTTTTTTAAGTATTTTTAAAGAAAAATTTAAGGTTGTACTATAAGGGTATTATTCCCTACTTTTCATTTCCTTCCTTCATATATTCTCATATATAACATATTTATATTAGATATAAAACCTATATAATATTATGATGCATATAATATTATACATAGTATACTATAACATTTACAATATAGTATATTAAAGTATAGTGTAATATATACATAATATTTAATGTAATAATTTACATGTTATACACATAATATTTAATCATGCATATAATACATATTACATGCATGTATATGCATGAAAGATTTTATTACATTGATTTGGGATTATCCTCTGTATATTGTGAATATCATTGGTTAAATAAAAGAAGCTGATTTGAGCCTGTGATAGGGTAGAACAGAGCTAGGTGGGCAATAATAAACTAAATGCTGGAAGAAAGAAGGTGGTGTCAGTGAGAATCCATGTAGCCCTGCCAGAGAGAGATGCTGGAATGGAATTTTACCTGATGAACCACCACCACATGGAGATACACAGATTAATGGAGATGGATCAGTTTAGCATATGGGTTAGTGAGAAATACGCTTAAGCTATTGGCCAAACACTATAGCAAATAATATGGTTTCTGTGTGATTATTTCAGGGCTGAGCAGCCGGAAACAAACAAGTGGCCTTCCTACTACAATATATTATATTGTAAATATGTATATATAATATTTAATATTTTATATTATGTGTGTGTGCATTCAGTACTGGATAACCAATTGGTGTGCTTTTTCCTAGGGAAGACACATTTTTTTTCATTCTCAGCACCTCTTCTTTGCCTGTAGGACTTTGTCTAGTGTTGAGGCCTCCTGAAATTTCCCCCTTCCTTATTAACCTGTTTGTTGGTATTGTCCTCATTCAATTTTTCTTAGCCAACCATTCTTGTGAGGCATAGAAGTGTAACTTTTGTTCTTTCTGGGAGATATTATTTCACTGCAGAATTCCTGACTTTTACAGTGTTTCTTGTATCCCTCTTCTGCAAGGATCTCTGAGCATTAGGTGTAGGACAGTGGATACACATGTATCCACTGGGACTGGTCTAAAAATTGTACATTGTGATTTGATGTGGTTCTCTGTAATGGTCTTCTTCCATTACAATGAGGAGCTTCCTTAATGAAGGTGGAGAACAACCCTTATTGTAGGTATTTGGTTAACAATTAGGATGACTTTATGCCAGTAAACTGAAGAATACATGGCATGCCCCTAGTAATTAACATAATTACCTATGAAATGATGGAAGGAAGGCTCAGAAGCCTCAAGCAACAAACATGGTAAATACAAGGTAACATATCTGGGGAAAAAAATACAAGTTTGGAAAATTCTTGAGAAAACTCACAATAGTATTAAAGAGCATAAATATTTTCAGGGTTTTTGTTTGTTTGTTTGTTTGTTTTTGACACAGGGTTTCTCTGTAGGTTTGGAGTCTGTCATGAAACTAGCTCTAGTAGACCAGGCTGGCCTTGAACTCACAGAGTTATTTGTGCCTCTGCTTCCCGAGTGCTGGAATCCCTGTCTCTGTAGCAAAGTTGAAGCATTACTCCAAAGTGACTTTTGGTTCTATTAATTGGAACAATCCAGTCAAGATTCTATCAGTGTTCTGTTGGGTCCATATAACTGCCAAGATTACATTCTGTTGGCTTTGAGCCTCACTGTTGTACAATGGTGTAATTTTATAATGCAATATTATTGACATTTCTCTTACAATCGTGATGCTGAGTTCTCTTTCTTGTGCTTCTTGACAGCTCAATTATTTTCCAGGCTTTAAGCCAGTTGCCTTTCACACCACTTAGTTACAAGGCTGTCCAACCATTCTGGATAAATGATTTTGAGAGATATATTAAGATTTTTCCTCTGTCTGTGCCTTGCCTTTTCTTTACCTCGATTCTACCTTTGGATGAAATTAACATTTTCAGTTTAATGAAGCTATCACACCGACTTTTGTTATATATGCATTTGTTATGTTTTTTTTGTCTTCTTGAAAAGGAAAAGATTTCATCAGGGTATTATAAAAAAAGAAAAGTCATTTTGTAAATGGCATTTTGGTTTTTATTACTAATTCAGTTTATGATTCGTTCAAAATTATTTGAAATAATAAGTGAGGCAAGTCCAAAAATCACATTTTCCTACTCTGAATATTTTAATCCTATTATCAAATCTATTGATGAGCAATTATTTTGATGATGAAATTCTGTAACTTCTTGTTGAAAACTTGAGGTTCTATTCACATTTATCTGTGGGTTCTCTCGCGTGTAAATGACTTGCACCTGTGATGTCATTCTAACTTTATTAATATACAGTATTGTAATAATTTGAATATATCTTCAAATTTGTGCAGTTCAGCATAGCCATAGGGTCCTTTGCAGGATCATTTCCCTCCATGTAAGAAGAAACCACTCATGAAAACAGCAATCTTATGGAGAATAGAACTGGGATTCCCACGGTCAGCGCCAGGGTTGTGACCTCATCATTAGAGGTCCTCCGAGATGAATTCATACTTGCTGTTAATACTAATTACTGCATTATGATGCAGGACAGTCACATGATATTTATTTGGTGGGAAATAAGATCTCTATATGTCCTATCCTAGAGGAGCTGTAAATGCTTCATAAAGTGGTAGATGGTAAATGGTGGGATTTGGTTTGGACAGCAACCACTTCTGTTGTGCCTCTATTACTTTTAGCAAGCTTACTATGTTTTAGGGAGTTAGGTACCCAACTCTAATATTTACCTTTTGTGACAGTTAATAAGACTGTATATCCAGTGTTCCGTAAAAAAGAGCATACTGATTAGTTATAGTCAAATAGTCAGTCCTAAAAATATACATACAAGTCACAATAGGCAGACTGAGTAGCAGGCTTTATATGTATTAGTACACACACACATACACAATATATATATTACAGTCGTGAATTTGAGGCCATAAAAAACCAGTCTACATTGGAAGGATTGGAGCGAGGACAAAAAAAGTGGAAAAAAAAAAAAAACAGAATAAAAAAGTAGTATAGTAATAGTTAATTTTATTACAGATTCTTTCATATTCCACATAGTAAAAATAAGTATATAATAAAGTCAAAATTGTGTCTTGTTTGTAGAAATATCATTATATTTCAATTCTTAATGCCTTTTGAGTATTTATTTTAGTCACTATGGAAAGTATTCATGGCATTTGCAACATGATTGCCACCTAGTGGGAGCAGCAGTAGATTGCAGGTACATAAACCTAGAAAAGTGTCAAGGATCATTTTAGAGTGAAAAGCCACACTCTGTCTATACAAGGATTCAATTGGATAAAAAAAAATTAAGAGAAACATGGAAAGATATGTTTTAAGTAGACTCGTAATGTAAAAGTTTCTAATTTTAATGCACTTTTCTGTCCCCAAAAGGAACATTTTTCACATTGATGTATAAAAGAAGACTTCATGAAAAATTAGATCTTGCCACATATTTAAGGGTGTAAATCAGAAGGGACACTTATGTAAAGGTCAACCAGGTGGCAGAATGCATCTGTAAATGATGACACACTTCAGGGTAGAGGTGTGACTCCATGGCCTGCATTTAACCAGATCCTCTTGAATTCCAGCTGTGCCATTTGACCTGTGAGGTCTTCAGTGCAGGAATTTAACCTTAAGATTTTAGTTATTTAAAATAACCTTCAGTCACATATATTTCAAAATAATATCTGGCTTAGTTCAGCAGTCTGTGATAAGCTCCCAATAATTGCATTAACCTTATGTTAAAGCTGAAGAAATGCTGCACTAATTTTATTCTGATTATATATATATAAATATTATATAGTATGTGTATGTATGCATTTATGTATGTATATGTCTCTATTAGACATAATCAGCCAGAAAAGTTATGTATATAATTTATGATGTTTTGTTGTATTGGTTATATGTATCATTCCGTGATTGAACAACTGATAAATGATTTAAAGAAGGAAGGTTTTATTTTTTCTTTCTATTTTTTTTTCACCCATACATACACCCTGTTTGCAGCCTCTCCTCCTCCCAATACTCTGCCTCCTCTCCCTTCCCCCACTGATTACTGCTTTCTCCATTCCCTTTAAGAACAAAGCAGGCCTCCCAGGGATATCAGCTGGGCATGACATACCGAGATGCAATAAAGCTAGACATAAACCCTCCTATCAAAGCTGGACAAGCAACCCAGAAGGAGCAAAAAACATTCCAAGAAGAAGCAAAAGGGTTGAGACAGCCCCCACTCCCAGCTGTTATGGGTTCCACAAACACCTAAAGCTAAACAACCATGATATGTATGCAGAGCACCTGGGGAAGACACATATTGGCTCTGTGGTTGCAGCTTCAGTCAGAGTGAGCCATTACCGGGCTTAGTTAACTCTGTGGGCCTGGTGTCTGGGATGGCCCTGTCTCTTAGAATTCTTCTTCCCCCTCTTCCATAGGGGTCGCAATGCTGAGGCGGTGATGGCTCAGAACTCGTGAGAGGGGCCAACTAATGACTGGCCTAACTCGAGCCCCAAGAAATGAGAAGAAGCCCAGGCCTAACACTGCCTGGATGGACAGGAACCAGAAACTGGATGGCTCAGAGACCAGGGAGTGAACCACACATGACTGCAAAAAAGCCAATAAAATATTTTTTAATTATATTATGCTATAATCATAGATCCGTGTCTAACCCAAATGTCATCAGAGAGGCTTTCTCTTACAGCTGATGGCAGAGGAGTTAAGAGACCCCCTGCCAATTTTTAGGAAGAGTAGATTTTTTACTCAGAGTATAGGAGTGCAGTCCTGCATTATAAAGCAGGCATGCAGAGAGCAGTGTGGTGTGGCTAGTCAGAATGCATCAGCAACCCAGAAGCCCCGAGTGGTCAATGCCAGAATTTAGTGGACCATTTCCTTTCTGTTCAGTCAAGGACCCCAAAACAGGAATTCTTACACATTAGCAATGAATCTTCTTGTTCAGCTAAGCCTTCGTGGAAGAACACTCTTACCTACACCTAGTGTAGTAGATGTGCTTCCATTGTAATTTTAAATCCAGTCAAAGTCACAATAGCAACTAACCCTGACTGGAGTGATATTTCATTTTTACTTTAATAAATAGAGCTGGCCTGAAGACAAGAGAGTAAAACAGCCCCAGTGATCAGCCTTACAGACCAGGCAATGGTGACACACACGTTAGTTTAACATAGAAACAGGACGGTAATGGTGCATGCCTTTAATCCGAGAACTAGAGAGGAATATAAAACAGGAGGAGACACAGTCTCATTCTGAGATTCCAGAAGGCAGACAGAGGTAAAGGTAAGAGCTAGTGGCTGACTGTATTGCTTTTCTGACCTTCCGCTTTAACCCCAATTTCTGTCTCTAGGTTTTTATTAATCGGGCTCTACCCAACAGCTACTTTATTGAATTTATGTAAAATGTTGAAAGGAAATTTACAGCACGCCATTGACTTCAGATTGATTTATTCAATAATCTTTCTGTCACATGTACTTAATGGTAATTGCAACAACATGACCAGTTAACACATTTTATAAGCAGTCAAGCAAGTATAATTTAATTGTATACAGAAATTCAAAGCATGATCTTATGATGAATTTTGTGTAGTTAGGCTAAAGTTTTTGGTGATTCAAATTTGGACTACCTTGTAAGAAATGTAAAATATTATATTGTTATAATTCAAAGCTGTGTTGGTTTTGCAGTTGGATAGATTTCAGAGGCTACTGTCGTTTGTTAAAAACACTCAAAGAAGACTTGCATGTGACACACGCATGAGCCTGCTGTGTCTGTCTGTCTGTCTCAAGGAGGACACATGGCAGGGGAAGACCCAACTGGGAAGATGTAGCTGCAGTGTCTCCCTCGTCATACTTCTGCATTTCCTTTACCTGCACGATCAGACTGAACTCGCATCCTTTGATTCCTTCTAAACTGTATCATTATATGAACTGACTAAATAAACTATTAATCTGTGATCACATATCTTATAACTTCACAGATTATTTATTTTGAAATCTACTTAAAGAAGAAAAAAAATAATCTCTCCGGATTTCATCCATTAAAAAGGAGCCCAACAGCTCTAGACATATGCCCTGATGTTTAACTATGGGAGAAGAAGCTCAAACTCACATACCAAATTATGCAAGGATCCAGATAATAGGAGAGAATGTAATTGAGAAAATCTAGTAGATACAGAATAGATTGGGGGGGAGGGAGCTCACTGAGTTTGACGAGAGTGGGTTATTTGTCCTTTATGGAAAGTGCACACTCATTAGCTGTGTTTTACATGGGAAAATAGGCTTTTGATTCCCTTGCTTAGTTTTTTTTTCTAATATAATATATATACATATATATTTTATTTCTTTCCCCCTTAGGAATTACTTGCCAACATACTCTACTAGAATGTGGGAGACTGACTTTCAGTTATGTTGTTGAATAGCTATTTGATATGAAACGAGCTGATACATGTTTTATGAAGCACATAATATTGTACTGGACATGAGTTGAATATTTATTAGATATATACTAATTAGTGCTTGATCCTATTTTTAAATATTCAAATATACATTTTTCTTTATTCAACCAGGAGATAAAACAGTTAACTTGTATAGAGAATTTTCCATTGCTGTTCACAAATGCAGATGTATACCGGTATACCTTGTGATATCAGAAATAGCATAATGCATAGCGGTCATGAAGGAATTTTCCTTTTCTAACTTTGATCTTTGCAGCTCCCATGTTAGTGGTCATGCACATTTTTCCAACTAGTTAGCTCATTTCAATCTAATAGTATTTTAACAAGCTATGAAATTATGAAATGATATCATATGCAGCTTCCCAATAAGAAAAAAGTATTTTACTTTGTTTACGAACTAGAGAGAAAAGGAAAGAATAGAAGGAGGGAAGAAGGAAAAAGGGAATGGTAAGAGAAAGGGGAGTATGCACCTAAGATTCTACCTATTATTTACGGAAAGGCTTTGGCATTTATTTTTATTGTTTGAGAATCTCATGCGAATATATAATGTTTTAAGAAGATCGACTCAATTCTCTCTACTCCAAACCCTCCTCTTTCATTCACTCACCCAATTACATGTGGTGTTTGTTTGCCTGCTTGCTTTTGTTTCTTAAGATGAATGAGTTTACTTAGCACTATTTTTATGGGGCCATATGATGAAGGGTGGGCAGCCTTTCAGGGGCTACAACCCTGTAAAAATTCTCTTAACAGCTATCAATTGAAAGAAGCTCCTCAGGTACCATTGGGACTTTGTTTTCTTTATCCTATTCAGGCTTTGTGAATATTTATTTATTTATTTATTTATTTATATTTATTTATTTTTGTTGA
>NW_026067896.1:11269032-11327004 GCF_014885135.2 Alexandromys fortis
CCCCCCCCCACTCCATTCTCCCTCCCTCTAGAGTCTGAAGAGCAGACTGGATTTCCTGCCCTGTGGGAAGTCCAAGGTCATCCCCTCTCCTTCCAGGTCCAGGAATATATAATAATTCTTAATAGACAAAGTTAGTTAGATACCTATTTTGTGCCTAAAACTTTCTCAATCTGTTAATATATTTTTTTAGAGTTTGGATAGAAATTTATTGATTATACAGAAAATAGATTTCAACTTGCAATCTTATTACAAGTTCGTAATGTAGTACAGACACTTATTTCACACCCAACTACATGATTTATTCCTCTTCCATTTTCAGTAATCCCCTTCTTCCTACCTAATGCCTGCCCTCTTCCTCCCCCCTTCTTCTAATTTCATGTCTTTTTATATAACTCTAAGAGTTTCGTTAGGATTGTTCACTGGAACATAATGAAGGTTTGTTTATAGGAACATGAGCTGCATTTTTTCTTCTATTGAAAATGGAGTGTTCTTAGCATAATATATCCTGATTATAATTTCCCTCGCTGTATTCCTCCCAATTCCTTACCATGTACCCTCGCGTCTGGATCCATCATTTTCTGTCTCTTACAAGAAAGAAAATAGGCTTCTAAGGAGAATAAAGTAAATATAATAAATAAAATAAAACAAGGATAAAATAAAAAAAATATCAATGGAATAGGAGAAAACAAACAAATAGAATGAAAAGAGCCCCCTTCATGACCTAATAAACAGTCATAGATGAACAGAAAAAAAATTCACATACTTAGCTTGCCCCAACTTTGGATTTTCCTTATTGATTCTATTTCTTATTTCAGGTGTTGGGTTCTTTTATTCATTTATTTAAATTGCTTGTTTGTGTGCTCAAATATTTCTTTAATGGATTATAATTTTTATTTTCTTTTTAAGGACCTCTATCATATTTATAAAAGCCATTTTAAGGTTTGTGTCCTGTGTTTCAGGTATGCTGTTATTCTAAGGGCCTTCTGTTGCAGGGTTTCTGGGCCTAAAGGAGACATTTTGACTTTATTGCTATTTATTGTGTTTTGATGCTGGTGCCTAGACATCTGAGTGACCATAATTTTAAGCGCTGATACCTTGAATTGTCTTTGTTGGGTTCTGGGAAAAAAGTGTTTCTATGGTTTTGGGACTTAACACTTAGGAATGAGGATGAGCTAATGGGGTAAGACAGTCCACAGAAAGGAGGAAAGCAGGGTGTTCCACCAGGATCTTCTTACTTCCTTATAAACGAGTGCAGATCTGAGGAAAGGCCACAGCAAATACTCTGGTAGAGAGCTGGGGTGAGACTAAGGTATTGAAATCAGAAGAGAGAAGGGAAAGTGAAGATATAAAGCTTGCCTTCCTGCTTTGCTGCCCTACTTGTTTTTCTGGCTTGGTTGGTGAATTCTCAGGGAATGTCTGCTGGGGTTGGATACTGGGATAAAAGTGGTGAGGACTGTCCAAGGGGAAGAGCTTCAGATCAGCTAGGGATAGGTACAGATAAGAAGAAGAAACAGTCACAGGTGATCTTCCACAGATGTAGGGGTGAGACTGGGCGACTGTATCAAGAAGAGCCTGTTTCTCTGGTCTGAGTGGCCAGTGAGTTATCAGGGAGTGCCTGTTGGAGTTGGAGACTGGAATAAAGTGATGAAAAGAGGTAAGGGGAAGGAAGAAAGCAAATACACTGGAAACAGGGAGAGCGAGAGGGGGAAGACACAACAGATGGTCTGTTACTGATGATGTGGAGGGATAGGATTTGGAGAAGAGGGAGTGGTGAAGAGCTACAGTTAGCCTACCTGCTTCCCTGGCAAGGCTTGAATTACTAGTGAAGGCTTCTTGCTGTTAAGAACTGGGATAATCGGATTAGAGGGCACAAAGGAGCTTGGAGGTGAGGTCTAAATTGGAGATGAGAACAGAGAAGTGGGATGCCACATTAGCTTTTTGCCTACTACAGAGCAAGGATTGTGACTGGGGCCCTGGAATTGGAGGGGAGGGGAGAAAGTTGAAGAGTTACAGCTAGCCTACCTGGCAGGATTATGAGTGGCTACAATCTCTCTCCTTGGTACACTACTGGTTGTACCAATGGAGATGTCTCTCCTTCTATGATCATGCTTCTGCTAATTTTTCTTTTGATCACCACTTTCAACTTAAGATATAAAGCTTTGCAGTATCACTATTGTTAAAAAAAATGTTTCTTTCCAAAATTTCTTTATCAGAAATGAGGATGTAAGGGATTTTGGTCATTGGAGAATAATTACATTCTAAGGTTATTGTTAGATTTGGGTGAAACAAAGTCATATGATGTTTACCCTCTCTCTAGAGGGACAAACTAACAAGGAACCATCTTTTAGTCAAAAAGTTATAACAAGAGAATCATTTATTAGTTTCTTGGCCCTGAATTTTATAGTCCTCAATGTTTGTGAGAAATAAGTATCTAGTGTTGATCAAATTTCTAGCCCGAGGAAGTTTTGGCTAAAATAGCCAAATGAACTGAGACACAGATCCAATAAATTGTACACTCCTTAGAAGAAAGGCAGAATGATTATTCCAAAGAGGAGTTTCAGTATTTTGAGCACAATAGACATCAAATACTAAATGTAAGTGATGAACTGTCAGTGATTGCATGAATATATTCATTATTCTGCAATACAAAGATGCAGTAAGAAAAATATTGATGGGTTGTTAAATGTTACAATTTTCCAAAATTTTGGAGGGAAATGGTAAAATTCAGAAAAACAAAAATTTTAAATATTCAGATCACAGTATTTTCCCTCTCTGTATACAGTAAACAGATACAGAGAAAGGTTAATGAAGAAGAAATAAGAACAGATTTTAGCTAATTTGCCCACCATGTTAATGGTTATGTACCTTCATTATCGCCAGTCTACTTTTCTCACCAGTTAAAAATAATTTACAGAAAATAACTGAATAACATCCAGTTGTTTGAAAAGTTCGTTTAGCGTGTTAAAAATCATAACCCCTTTCTTTTGATAAACATTCTATGCAGACATAAAAACACTTGGGTATAATTTGTTCATGAGATGATTTTAGGTGAGAAACTCGAGCAGCTCATCAATTATAGAAACTGCTGTCACACATTTCAGAAAGTACCCTGCTTATCTTGATAACTATTTATAAAATAGGAACATTCTTACAAAGCTCAATGGTTTTTAATTTCTAAAATGGCACTATTACATCTCAGATACTCAGGGTTACAGTGGAAGGCAAGACTATTCTCAATCCAGCATCTGCTTGATTTTTATCTCCTCTGTAGAGCTCCCTACTCAGCGACACTCAATAGTGACTTGATAAGACAGTCACCAAACTGAAGCTCATGAGATGTGCATGCATGGAATGTTGAGACAAACAAACCCCATTCTCTGTTAGACTGATAAATTCTTACTGAGAGTGAAGCACCAGCGTCAGTGAGGTCGTCACAGTTTCATGACAGGATGATTTATTAGGCTCCCCATTACTCTGAATGACTTGCAAATTCCATGTCAAAGGAAAAAAAATCTCTTTCAGAAACCACTGGGAGCCTGAATGTGATTTCAGTGAGTAAGTTACAGATGTTAATTGTTCAATTAAAATTTTAATACGCTAAAATTACACTGTGGAAATTTTCTTACAGCAAAAGTAATAATTATGTGGTTATATGAGAACTTATATATTAAAAAATTAGATATTTGGGGGTGAAAGTCAAGATTTTTGTGTTTGAGCATATAGCATATACTTCATCAAGATTGTCCAATGCTGAGAGTCAGAAAAAAACTTCCCCTTATTTAAAAATACATATATTATTAACTTAAAGTTTAAGACAATGCACAGAAGAATTCTATTTCATTTTCTACAATATACATCCATACTTAGGAAATTTCTTATTACACTTGGTCATATATACAACACAGTGCAAATGGCTTAGAGGTCTAAATGATACTGACATATGGCTAGGTTTTTCTTCACAAAGGTATGTATGGATAAATAACAAAATAAGAACTATGCACTGTCAGGGAAAGATTGATATAAGTTATCCCAGAGAAAAGCATAACATTTCATAATTTATTTCAGTTTTGACTTTCAACCAAAGGACTATATCCAGTAAGAAATAAGAAACAGAACCTAACAGCAATGGATAATTGTCACATAGTAAAGAGTGGTTGGGACTTCTGGGGCTACTCTATACTGGTTGTATGAGTATAGCACGCCACTGCATTCCATCTCAGGGGCTGGGGCAGAATATTTCTATCAGTGGTATTTATGCTCATAACATTTCTAAAGTACTGCAATGTTCATGTTTTAGTGTAACAGTCTTTTAACCAAAGTATCAATATAGTTTTAAGCTGTAATCATATGAGTTCTACCACTAAGATTTTCAATCAATTACAATATATATATTTAAAATTTCTATTCATTATGAAATAAAAACAAAATTTGTAGATCAGTATTTCACTAAGTATTGAATATTTACACACATACAAAAGAAGTGTATATATGTAATTTGTATGTACAAATTGTTCATCATTAAACAGTTTAAATACATATTTACTAAAACATATTAATGTTTTCTGCCATGTGTTGTTTTCAGTAGCAAATAATTTTTAAAAATAAATTACTTTGGCCATATTTGAAATAACTTGTGATTAAGGCTGCGAAATCAAAGGGCCTGAAGGGAACAAAATCAAAAGCATTCTATTGGCTTTTGAATCTGACTTGAAATAGGACAAAAGAAATCAGCATCAAAGGCCGGGAAAAATCTGCCTTCTGCCCGATGAAGTGATAACACAGGTCATATTGTGTTGGGTCCACAGCAGCATACTGATTCTTGATCACCACAGAGTCCAGGACAACATGGGTGTGTGTATCCACACTGATTCTGATTTAGAGGGACCAGATGTTGCTGGCACCTTTTACCAAGAGATTTGCTTCATTTAGTCAGAGCGATTAGTAGGAAAGCACATGCTAGAATGAGTCTACTCTCCTGTAAGCAAAGCCGAGGCAATGATGGAGCAAAGTAGCTTATCCACAGTCAGTCAGCAGGAAGTTTTCTTCTGACACCTCTCTTCATTAATCTGCACACATGACTGCTTGGAGAGACAGTGAGTTGATTAGGTCTGCAGCAGCAGCCGCATGCAGGCACTCATCACCACTTCTCATTTTCATATGACCCAGATGGTGTAGCTGCTTGACTGCAATTTTCCTTTATATGTCTTTTTAATAGATTCCTTTTTTTAGATATTGACTTAGGACCCTCTTATGGATATTTAAACCAAACTAAATTTACTTTTCTTCTAGCAGCAACTAGAAGTAACTACAAACTGAAAACAGTGACATACTGCCCAAATGATGGATTTCTAATTATTTTTGTGAGTAAAGGAAACTTAAATGCCACAAATTATCAGTCAGCTGGCTCCTGAAATATTTAAGGAAGAACTCCCGGGATACAATGGTGTAATAGAACAGATACCCACTTCAATGGAAAAAAAATAAATGTAACTTAACTGTAGAATATATATTTAGATCAATCCAAAGAGATCAAGGGGTGTTTTAAGTGAGGGCATAAAAGAGATGATAACTTAAACTTCACAACAATTGTTACACATAAAATGAATTGGATCCTATAATTAGGTAAATACAGAATAAGATTTATGTGACTTAGCTATACTTATAATATATCATAGATATCAACAGTGTACACCATTCCTAGCAACACAGAAGACCATCCATATTGGAACTCCATTGACTTCTCCACACATGTTCTACAGAGACTATTCCTAAATACTGTCCACATCAAAAAAAGGAAAATGTTTTTATTAATTTTGTAGAACTCTTACTTGTGAAAGGCATTTCTTTAAAATTATTTGATTAAATGTATGCTAGGAGTACATAATGACCCAGGAGTAAATATAAAAGCCACTGAGTAGCAGGGCATGCAGTGCTAATTATCCAGGAACCATGCAAGTGAAAATGCAGCTCGCTCTTCAGTCCTCACTTCTCTTCTACCCCGTGTGCAGCACACATCCCTTCATTTACAGTCAAGTCACTACAATGATACTGTACCATGTATTTTGTTATCTGTGAAGCTGACTTTCAGCACCTCTCTCTATGATCATTACTTTTACAAGCATTACCTTAAGTACCAATATATATTTGTGTCATTGAAAAAAATGTATTAGGATACTCCTAGCACAAATTTGGAATGGCACATCTTCCTACCATGAATTAATTCAAACTCTTACTTGTTAACGGTTTATTTTTTAATGTAGATGCCCGTGTGTCTGCATTAGCTTACATGTACAGTGTACACGCATGAGCTCACAGAGGCCATATGGCATTAGAACCCGTGGAACTGGAGGTATAACTAGTTGTGAGTTACCTGTTGTGATTGCTTCCAACAGAATCCTTGTAGTCTGCAAAAAAAAAAAAATCCACTCTTAACCACTTAGCCATCTTTCAGCCCCTCATTTTAAATCTTGAGATGCAAATATTGTATAAAATTTTTCACTCTTAATTTGGCATCATATTAACCTTGTACAAGATGATACATGACATTCAATTGAATTGTTAAAGAATCAGTTTTGTGTTGTCTGCCTCATTCTGTTGGATCAATGACAGAAGAGCAACCTATGAGAATGGATCAGAACCAGGTCAATTGAAGAGCATTGCTTGGACAGATTTTTTAAACAGATATTCACTGTATAATAGGACGGGGTAAACATCCAGGGTTGTGACTTTAGGTATTCAAGGACAAATGATCAATAATTTTAATTACTGTAGCCACTACTTCTCAAACTGTGAGTCATAGCCTTGTACAGCAATAAATATGCAACTCTTATGCCTCACATATTTGTGTACCATCAAGGGATCTCTACAGCCTTGTATCTGAAGAAACATGTATGGACCTTTATCTGTACATACTCTCATACTGTACAATGTTTACAGTACTTCCCAAACACCGTGACTTATTTGAGCTTTTTGAACATCTGGATTTCAGGGTTTTAATTGTATATGTAAAAAGTTAGCCATCCAAGAAACGAATCTTTTTTAAAAATAATTTATTTTTATTTTGTGTGCATTGATGTTTTGTCTGCATTTTTGTCTGTGTGAGGGTGATTGACCCTAGAGTTGCAGACAGTTGTGAGCTCCAAAGTAGGTGCACAAAATTGAACCTGGGTTCTCTGGAAGAGCAGTCAGTGGTCTTAACCGCTGAGCTACCTATGTAGGTCCCCAAAATGAGTCTTTTAAAACACTTTCTGATGATTATTCCTCAGAAAGTATCACATTAGTGTTTCTTCAGATTGTATTAAAATGCAATGTAAGAAAGTTTTAATTTTAAAAATGGTGCTTGTGCTACAGAATTTCTTGAACCTGAAATTACCCTATCCTATAGCCATACTGATGAATATCTTGCATATCACCATAGAACCTTCATCTGGAGATGGATGGAGATAGAGACAGAGACCCACACTGGAGCACAGGACTGAGCTCCCAATGTCCCAATGAGGAGCAGAAGGAGAGAGAATATGAGCAAAGAAGTCAGGACCACAAGGGGTGCACCCACCCACGGAGACAGTGGGGCTGATCTATTGGGAGCTCACCAAGGCCAGCTGGACTGTGACTGAAAAAGCATGGGATAAAACCGGAGTCTCTGAATATGGCGGCCAATGAGGGCTGCTGAGAAGCCAAGGACAATGGCATGGGGTTTTGATCCTACTTCATGTTCTGGCTTTGTGGGAGCCTAGCCAGTTTGGATGTTCACCTTCCTAGACCCGGATGGAGCGGGGAGGATCTTGGACTTTCCACAGGGCAGGTAACCTGTCCCCAGAACCCTATCCATCTTTCTATTTTAAAGTAAAGCTATGATGATGTAATGAAATACTGAGTGAGAGAAAGTTAAGGGAATGTGGAAATCCAAAAATCCAGTGGCAACTGTGCCATATGTCAGGCTGCACAGACAATCTGCCCACTTGCATACACAGATGGTTCTTTGAGGGCAGAGGCATTGATTGATAAGCTTCAAAGATAGCATACACTAAATTGTGATACAATACCTAATGCATTGGCAGACATTTTATAGTAAGCAAGATCTGTAAAATAGAAAAAAAAAGTATTTTTTGTTTGAAAATTTAAGCTCTATTTGGTGACTCTACCATATTTTAAGTTGTACTCTAAAAATCAGAATTTTTGTGGTTCATTCTGAAAAAAATGAAGGCTTTGATTAGATGCCTCAAGTTTCTACTCAAAAGTTATAATAAAATACAAAAGAAAAAAATAATTAAAACAACAAGCAAGACTATCAGAGAGGTGTAAGCGTTTTTGAGATTTGGAAGAAGAGACACACTTGTATTGGAATTTCCCTTGTAGACATAACTGCTCAGTTGATGTAGACCCTAAGCAAATGGGGTGATGTATGGGGGATAAAGATGACTGTGTAGAATATTTTCTCCACAAAGGAATCAAGAAGATATGAGATGCTGTGTAAGAAAGTTGAGGAAAAATATGGTAACATGCATTGTTCCCCTAACATTGATGAATGTATTTTAAGCTATTTGAAAATTATTGTCATGGAATCTATAGTTCAGTCGAAATTCTGAAAATCAAAATAGAAATATATCTGACATGTGTGAATTAATAGAAATCTTGATAAGCCAAGTAATCACTGTGCTTTTTTGACTAGACTTTATCACAATGGTAGCTATTAAAATATGGGCATATCAGTTTCATAAATTGATAAAAAAATTATTTTAAGTTGTATTTGTTATTTTTCATGTGTGTGCTATAGACAGAAAGAGAGGTGGAGAGAAAAAGAGATTGTGAACTAGTGAGGGCACCCATTATTCTACATCACATGTGCTGAATACAAAATACAACCTTTGAGGTGATGGATTGTCTCTTTTCACTTTTATTTGAGAAGTTCAAACTATGCCATCAGTGTTTGGTAGCAAGCTTTTCTTGGCTCAGAGCCATCATGCTGATCCAAATCAGAAATTTCCTGTAGAATCACACCATCTGTATATTTTGATTCTTCAATAACATCAGTATGTATTAGTTGAATTAAGTACAAATCAAATTAACATTTTGTTTTAAAGAAGCAATAATATATGAATTAAATATTCACTGTGGGGGTACTGGAGAGACTGCTTCTTGTTTCAAAGATCTTGTCATTTGACTTCATTTCTATTCCCAGCCCTCATAGGATGTCTCACCCCAATTCCAAAACCAGAAGAGACTCCACCCTTTTTTGGCCCAAGAGCAGTAGGCACACATAAGATCAACAGACAAATATGAAAGCAAACTACTTAGCCATATAATAGATAAATGAATATTACATTAAAATTTATATCATCATAATGTATCATGTGCGAGCATATATAAGAAAGTTTATAAACTCTTATTTTAAAATGTTATCATAAATTTTATTATAGCAATTTTATATAAAACTACCAATAAAATAATTTATCAACACTCTTGGTATAATATCTACCTGCATCCACACACATTATTTCCAAAAGGGGAAAAATAATCTTAATAGAATATTTTTCCTTATTTGCACACATTATTTACAACAGAAAAAAATAGTTTATGGTTTTCCTTAAGAAAATTGGTAAGCAGAATTAGAAAAAGTCTTACAATGTTTTAGCTTCAATATTTGGCAAAGTAAAGGAGCAAATTTTAGGTCTCTTTACTGAATACAATTTACATTTGTAAAAAAATCATCTGTTTTAGGTACATATGGTGATATTTTCTTTAAAATTTTTCCTGATGAATAATTTAATCAGTAAGCAATAATTTTCTTAAAGCATATTTTTAAGGTTTAAAGTTTTGAAATTTACACTTTAAGAATGATTTTTCTTTAACAATTTTCTAATCTTTCTCATAATATCTATTCTGAAATGAGTGTTGTATATAAATTAAATTTAATTATTTAAGTCTTTTCTTAATGTTGATATTTTACCTTTCATTCTCAAAACATCTCACAAATTATATATACGATTATCCTGAAATGTTCATAAACATTTCATGAATTCCACAAATTACATTTAATACAAATATTATGAATATAAAATTATCAACTGTGTCATAGCTAGATTTATGCTTAAACTAGCCATTTATTTATATACATTTAGCATTTGGATTTTTAACATCATGAAATGATTGCATATTATATGTTCTACAGTAAGCTCATTTTCAGCTAAACAGTGATTATTTCAAAGATGTATTTGATTAAAAGTAAAAGCGAGTGCCTTTCATAATAGTAATAACCATTCTGTCTTGTTTCCTGAAATAATAATCATATATTTAAATGTGATGAAATTTCAAAAAAAAATTGTAAGTAGTATATTTTATTTTGAGAGTGAAATTCTCTTGACTTAAATGTTAATACACATTTCAACAACCACATGAATTTTAGACTTGCTTCTATTTTTGGTGACATCTCTGACTGCTAGTAACCAAGAGAGTAATTTAAATAATCAAGCAGTGACTGATAATTCCTTAGTTGAAACATTTCAGAAATAATGGTGAAATAAACATTAATAAATATAGATTTTTTTTTACAAAGGTCAAAGGCAAAGTCAACACTGAACGAACTACCCAAGTCTCATGGAAGATGAAACAGATCTTTGTATTTCATACCACAATTGTTTTTGCACAATTCTTTTCTCTTTGTGTTGCTTCTCTGACAGTGTACACTCTGTGTGCTTTTTTTGCATTTCCATTACTCCTCTTTCCTTTAAGTCTTTCATTTGTCTATTTCATTATCTTCAATTTGAGTTAACTTTACAACTGATCACAAATCCAGAGCGTATAGAAAAGGTTTTTATAAAGTATTTTCACAGTGACATTTAGGATGCTATCTTGTCAACTTGTGAGGGTTTGAATCAGCAGGACACAGACCTCGTGAGAGTGCTCTCAGAGAGGCTTGACTGAGGAGGAAGGACACGTTTTGAGTGTGGGTGGCAGCTTGCCGTTGATTGCAGTTCTGGGCTGAATAAGTAAGAGGAAGGAAGATGATCATATCACTCTGCTCTCCGACAGGATAAAATGTTCCTAGCTGACAGACAAGCCTCATGCTCTATGCTGTGCCTTCTAAAACACAAAGCTTTCCTTTCTTATATTAATATTTTATATTTTACATACCAACCTCAGTTTCTTCTTTCTTCTCTCCTCCATTACCCTCCTCCACCAGCCCCCATCTACCCAACCACTCTTCCTTTATCTTTATTCAGATCTGATAAGACCTCCCATGGGAATCAAGAATGACATATCAAGTTATGCCAGGACCAAGCTCCTACCTGCTGTATCAAGGCTGAGCTAGGCATTCCACCATAGTGAATAGGTTCCAAAGAGATAGCTCATACGCCAGCAATAGGTTGCAGTCCCACTGATAGAAGCCCCACGGAAGACCAAGTCTCACAACTTCCATCAGCATACAGAAGGCCTAGGTCAGTCCCATAAAGCTGACCGTCCAGAATCTGTGAACTCCCACAAGCTCAGATCAAATGTCTCCATGGTTTTCCCCAACATGATCCTGAGCCCCTTTGCTCATTAATTGGACTTCTGGAGTCAGCCCAGTGCTTGTTTGTGGATTTCTGTATCTGCTTCCATCAGATACTGGATGAAGGTTCTATGATGACAGAGTAGTCGCCAGTCTGATTAAAGGAGAAAACCAATTCAGGTACCCTCTCCATTGTTGCTAGGAGTCTTAGCTGGAGTCATCCTTGTGCGTTCCTGGGAGTCTCCTAGGCACGAGGTTTCTCATTAACCCAAGAATGGCCTGCTACATCAAGTATCTCCTTCATTACTCTCCCATAAAAACCACCCCCAACTAGATAATCCTGATCCCTCATGTTCCCATCACTCTATCCCCTCCCCTCTACTATCTCCTGTCCCCAGTTTACCCAGGATATCTCATTTATTTACTCTTCCCAGGGAGATTCATGCTTCTTTCTTAGGATCCTCTTTGTTACCTAGCTTCTCTGGGTCTGGGGATTTTAGCCTGGTTATCCTTTGCTTTACACCTAATATACCTTATTAAAGAGTACATACTGTGTTTGTCTTTCTGGGTCTGGGTTATCTTACTCAAGATGTTTTTTTTCTAGCTCCATCCATTTGCTTACAAACTTCACAATGACATTGTTTTGTGGGTTTTTTTTTTGGTTTTTCGAGACAGGGTTTCTCTGTGGTTTTGGAGCCTGTCCTGAAACTAGCTCTGTGGACCAGGCTGGTCTTGAACTCATAGAGATCAGCCTGCCTCTGCCTCCCCAGTGATGGGATTAAAGGAAGACATTGTTTTTTGTTTGTTTGTTTGTTTTTTGTTTTTCCTTTGTGAATATATACCACATTTTTTTATTCATTCTTCAGGTAAAAGGCACCAAGTTTGTTTCCAGGATCTGGCCATTCCCAATAATTCTAAGAGCAAATGTCCTTGAGAGGTGGTTAAGTACCCTTTGGGTATGTGTCTAGAGTGGCATTACTGGGTCTTGAGGTAGTTTGATTGCCAATTTTCTGAGAAACTGCCGTACTGACTTCCAAATTAGCTGTAAAAGTTTACATTCCCACTAGCAATGGAGGAGTGTTCCCCTTACTCCACATCCTCTCTAGCATAGCTTGCTTTAGTATTTTGATCTTGGCCATTCTGACAGGTGATATCTCAGAGTCGTTTTGATTTTCATTTCCCTGATAGCCAAGAAAGTTGAACACCTCTTTAAGTGTATCTCAGATATTTGAGATTCTTCTGTTGAAAATTTTGTGTTTAAATTTGTACTCCCCTTCTTCATGAGATTATACGGTATTTTCATGTCTAGCTCCTTGAGTTCCTTATATATTTTGAATATAACTCTTCTGTCAGGTGTGGACTTAGTGAAGATCATTTCCCATTCTGTACTGCTGCCGTTCTGTCTTGTTGACAGAGTTCTTTGCCTTACAGAATCTTTTCAGTTCCAGGAGGTTCCCATTTATTTATTTTCAATCTCAGTGTTTGTGCTCCTGATGTTATATTCAGGAAGTAGTTTCCTGTGTCCATGAGCTCAAAGCTACTGCCCACTTTCTCTTCCTTCAGCTTCAGTGTAATTGTTTTCATGTTGAAGTCTTTGTTTCACTTGGACTTGAGTTTTGTGCAGGGCAGAAGAAATGGAACGTTCTCTATTCTTCTACATGCTGATGTTCAGTTATTGAAGACTTTCTCTTTTTTCCATTATCTATATTCTATTACAATTTAGTCTCATAACTCACACTCAAGATTCATCGCTGTTTTCCTGAATTGGCATTCAGAGTCCCAAATGATTCTGAGATAAAAAGCCTTGGAACTTTATGATACTGATGATTTATTTTTATTGTTCAAATAGTCATGTGTAATGTGACACAACCCCTAAACTGGACAAACTTGACCTCATTCAATACCTTATTAAATGTTAACATCAAGTCTAGACTATGAAAGGAATTCTTGTTAAACAGTTTGCAATTTATGGTTATCAACGATTTGATGACTATGATAAAAAATTGTCTGTGAAATTTCTTAGAGTAAGAATTGGTCATCATATATATATATATAACAAGTTATGTTCATAAATATAAAATTACTGAAAAATTACCTAACAATTTACTACTATATGTGAGGTAAAAATATAGCCAGTGAAACAAAAAAAATGAGGATATATTTAAACCATTCCTTATCTACACAAGTACATTTGCTATCTAAATTGAAATGAAATTATGTTTTGGAAGCATTCTTTAACTGCTCTTGATTTGATCTGTTTCCAGGCTGGATATTTGAGAGAGAGCAGAAAAATGCAGATTGGTGTGTCGATACTCTATTTTTAACTTCATCCACATATGTCAAATTTACGGAGATATATGTTATGCTAAGTTTATTGTACAGTTGTTCTGTGTCAACTACAGTATTAGAAGTAAGGTCATAAGGACATAAGGAGAGTTTAGAATAAGTGTTTGAGGTGGGCTCATAGGGAATGTATCACTGGAAAATATAAGAGAACAATTCTAAACATAGCGAAAGTATAAAACAGCATGGTAGAAGAAAAGAAGCAGGTGCACACATAGCAGGCTTCAGAAATGCAAGGTACCAAAATGCAAACAGGGGGACATAGTTTTGCTTCTAACAATATAGCTCAAAGTAATTCATATTGCTGCATTAGAGATGAATGTGTAAAGGTGTAAATTTTTATGATGAATGAACAGGGAGGGCAGCACCTACCCTTGTCAACACTGCTCACAACTGGGAATATTAAGCAATTGGATCCACTCATTAATTCTCAATTACTGTTTTCTGGCATATGTTAGAGAATGCAATGATTATGTACCTTATGATGGCCAAACCTGAAGGCCCACATGAATTTGTTTCTGGCTCTGTGGTTTTAAATAGTTCTGCCTCTTCAGCTGGCAAATGTTAAGAAATCCCTCTAAAATAGAACCATGTTCATATTTTCAAATCAGTAGACATTTTGTGTTGGTGGAAGTCATAGTGATCTCAGGTACCGTGCTGTGCCCATCTGCATCTCACTGTTATGAAACTGCCTTAAACCTACTCCAGACTTCAGCACCAATGTGTTGCAGAGATGGTTTTATTAATTGAATATGACTGCAAGAACAGTTTTAGTATTTTATATACCTTGTAAGTTAATATTAGGCTATTAATGCATGCCATCTTATTAAGTTAACAAAACATAGATATTCACTTAAAATACGCATTCAATAAATACGAAGAGTGAAATTACAGGACACAAACTTCATATAGGTTTTTTATAATTTTTTTTATCCTATTGATGATGTAAAAATCAATTTTTTTTTTTTTGGTTTTTTGAGACAGGGTTGCTCTGTGGATTTGGAGCCTGTCCTGGAACTAGCTCTGTAGACCAGGCTTGTCTCGAACTCACAGAGATCCGCCTGCCTCTGCCTCCGGAGTGCTGGGATTAAAGGCATGCGCCACCATCGCCCGGCTAAAAATCAAATTTTATACAAAATATTTTAGCTTAAGAAGACATTAGGAGGGGTGATGTTTAAAAGCTTCAATTTATATTGTTATACAAATTATTAAATCTAAATGTGAAGGTCTTAAGTCATTTTTACATTTTTACTTATAATAAATAATTCCTGTAGTACATTAAATCATATTTCAGACTTGAAAAGTTTGTTAAATTTCTGAGGTTTCATAGAACTCTGATTTCTTTTTGACTCTCCTCAAAAGAGTTAGTGAGACGCTACTTTTGTTCTCTAAGCTCCATAAAAACAGGGCCCTCATCCAGTTCATGGATCACTTCATACCTAATCCAAGATCAATATACAAAACTCACAAACATAAATATATGATAATCACAAAACTACTTACGATTATGAAAGGGCAATAGGAGTAACACTTCAACTGATTTTTTTTAAATATATTTTTTTATTGAAAAAAAATTCTGCCTCCTCCCCGCCTCCCATTTCCCTCCCTGTCCCCCTTTTCCCCCTCCTCCCTCTCCTCTCCCCCTCCCCCCACTCCTCTCCCCCTCCCTCTCCAGTCTGAGGGGCAGTCAGGGTTCCCTGCCCTGTGGAAAGTCCAAAGTCCTCCCCGCTCCATCCTGGTATAGGAAGGTGGACATCCAAACTGGCTAGGCTCCCACAAAGCCAGAACATGAAGTAGGATCAAAACCCAGTGGCATTGTCCTTGGCTTCTCAGCAGCCCTCATTGTCCGCCATATTCAGAGAGTCCGGTTTTATCCCATGCTTTTTCAGTCGCAGTCCAGCTGGCCTTGGTGAGCTCACAATAGATCAGCCCCACTGTCTCCGTGGGTGGGTGCACCCCTCGTGGTCCTGACTTCTTTGCTCATATTTTCCCTCCTTCTGCTCCTCCTTGGGACATTGGGAGCTCAGTCCGGTGCTCCAGTGTGGGTCTCTGTCTCTATCTCCATCCATCTCCAGATGAAGGTTCTATGGTGATATGCAAGATATTCATCAGTATGACTATAGGATAGGGTCATTTCAGGTTCTCTGACCTCAGCTGCCCCAGGAACTAACTGGCGACATCGCCCTGGGCATCTGGGAGCCCCTCTAGCACCAACTCTCTTGCCGACCCTAAGATGGCTCCCTTAATTAAGATATGTGCTTCCCTGCTCCCCTATCCAACCTTCCTTTATCCCAAACATCCAGTTTCCCAAGTTCCCCCCAACCTCCTTTTCTCACTTTTCTCTCCCCATCTCCCCTTACCCCCTCCCACCCCACCCCCAAGATATTTTAACTAATGACAAAAATAGTTACAATAATATATTACACTGCCAGAAATTATTAGAATGTAGTGACAATATAAACTGGGCAAAGCATCACATATGTAACAACTTCTGAATATTTATAGTGTGTGCACATATATACACTATAGATAATGCATTATAAATATACATATGCAAACACTCATAGATGGACATAATACAGCCATACAAAAAACAAGCCTGTTATGCAATACAGTCAAATTGCTAGAGCAACAGAATAAATAAAGTGCACATGACAGGTTGAGGTTTCTAAAAAATGACTTTCCACAAGTTGGAGAGGCTGAGAACATAAAAACCGTTCAGTTCACATGGCGAGATGATTCGACACTCCAGTCCAGTCCTGATGACCTGGAGAGATGTTGGTTTCCAGTCTATTTAGACAGCTGAAGTGTTTTCACGCAACCTTTAGTACAGGATGGCAGCAAAGTTGACAAACACTCACTCAAGGAGAGGCTAAAGCAGGGGATGATTGTGTTTTCCTTTGATATCCTGGTAGTTAATTTTATTTACCAACTTGACAGGACCTCAGGTTGACTTTCTGGTAGCATTTCTGGTGACTGACTGAGGGGAAAAGTCTTTCTTCAAAAGTGGGTGATGCTTTCTGATGAGTGCCCCAGACACTGAGTTGAGAAAAAAATAAAACTCTTAGTTGTTGCTTGTCATCTTTACTTCTTTGTGAACACCAAGTTCATGCCCCTTCAGCTATTCAATGGGAACTGAAGAGCTATCCTCTGAGAAATCTTCCTCTTCCCTCTCTTCAGAAAAAGAAGGGGGATACTGAGGTAACTAGCTTTGTTCTGCAACATTGATTTTATTTCTGTTTACGCATTTTGAATCCAGTCTCTATTGATGACCAACTACCCTAAGAATTCAGCATTTATAATAAAATATGTATATGTATTACCTGTTTTAGTCTTCTAGATATTAGCCTGATATAGATCTCTTATTATCTGGCTGCTCATGGAAAGAGCAAAGTCCCTTCCTCATTCAGTTAATATTTACCAGAAAACCAATTAGATAATAATTGCAAGTACCATTGATTATCAAAATTAATAGCTATTCATAATATACCTGCAATGTTTAGGATATGAGCACACTTTCTATTTTTTTGTATTGTGTTTTCTCAAGGGTCTTCATACCATAGTTTGACAACTAATTTAAATTAAATTTGTTATAGTTTTGCTTTATTGGTTATAATAAATTCTAGGGCTGGGAATGCAGATCAGTTTTTACTTGGTAGAATTCTTGCTTACCATAAATGAAACTCTAGATTCAATCCCCGATATTACATACACAGCAGTTCATGAGGCCCTTGAGAAGTGGAAGTCAATTGATCAGAACTCTATTTCCAGTTTGCTTCTTAGCAACTTTGAGGCTGTTCTCATTTAATAAACCTTTCTCAACAATAGTAAAATTGATGATTGTATCCTTGAAAGGACTGTGGAATTAAATTAGCTTCAAAAATTGAATCTATACGTTTGAATTTTGGTTCTTCTGCCTATGTGTTGTTTTCATTGGTTGAATAAAGAAACTGCCTTGGTCTTTTGATAGGGCAGCACTTAGGTAGGCAGAGTAGACAGAACTGAATGCTGGGAAGAAGGGAGATGGAGAGCCGCTGTGAAACTGCCAGGTCAGACATGTAAAATCTTTCCCAGTAAGCTACGACCTTTTGGTGACTTACAGATTATTAGAAATTTATTGAATCAAGATGTAAGAATTAGCTAATAAGAGGATAGAGCTAATGGGCCAGGCAGTGTTTAAATGAATACAATTTCTGTGTGATTATTTAGGGTGTAAGCTAGCAGGGTGGTTGGGATGACAAGCAGCCCGCTCACTCCTGTTACAAACTAGCTGGGAGGGAGGGACAAAATAAAAGGACCCGCTCTCTCTACAACAGAATTTAAGTAACTATTTCTTGCTGAAGCTTTTCTGCCTTTACAATAACACTGTTTTTCTCATGCTTTTGGCATTTTCTCTTCTCTGATACTTCTGTCCTCATCCCTGGTACATCTTCCATTTACAACCTCCACTGGACACATGTGGGTATGATTTACGGCCTTTATTCCTGTATTTGTGCTTCATTCTCTCTAGTTTAAAAAAACATTTTGAATTTTATATGCTTCAAAGAATATAGTTTCTTTTCATATATCCCATTTTTGCTATAATTTTTGGTTATATTTTGATTTTTATATAATGTAAATTTGCAATTAATATTTTGTTATATAGCCCTATCTCAAAACAGACTGTACTAGGGATAGCACTAAATATTTACTAGTAGATTCTAAACTCATTTTAGTATGAGTGTTATTAATTCAGGAGACTTAAACCTTCTGTCTCCATACACTTCTCTGTCTTTTCAATATTTCAGAATGAACTTAGACTCAGATGCATGTGAATAAAATTATTTATAGAAGTTCATGCTCATTTCAAACTTTGAATTTTGCCACTACGTTATCCCTCTAGTATAGAAAGGTAATCAATCCACATATCAAATATGTCATGTGTAAAGGTTACTATCTCCACCTCTGAAATAGCTACAGCTTCTTTAAAGCCAGTTTGTTGGCTTCATGCCAACATAGATTCAGGGTTTTGCCACACTAAGAATTGTAAAAATAGAATGCATGTAGTTTTTAAGTTCAATGTAAAAGTTTTAGTTGCTACAAAGAATCACACTTTTTTAAATCTTTAAATACATTTGTTAAGGACTAGTCAGATAATATTGAGTATTTTGACTTTATTCTTACTCCCTGAGATAATTAATTATTCATGCCTCATTGACAAGTTGATAACAAAATATTCTTCACAGATGTTTTCACCCCTTCTGGAACATGGCATCAGATATGTTTGGTAGACCTACATACATTGCTGAAGCAATGACTAAAGACTGTCTTAAAAATAATATATATTCTTTAGTTCAACAGTATCACTTTTCTCCTTGTCTGTATCTTCTCAATGACACTCAACTTCTTTGTTTTATCATCTATTTATGATCTTTGGACTTGTATTTATTTTATGATGTTGTTCCATATTTAGGGATATAGTTTATTTTGGAGTTTTCTCTAGTTAACTAAAGCAGGTGAAAATACTGTTCACATAGTATAAATTCCAGAGACAGTAGATATTGTGATACCACCTCTTCTCTATTAGCCCTTACCTTTGATGAATAGATCTACAGAACTCAATGTCCTTATTTACTTCTAATATTCGTAGAGCATGGGTATATGTGTTTCCCATTGCTTCTATCATAAATTACCACAGATTCAATGACTTAATGTGATTGATTAGGTGTCTTGCAGTTTTCAAGGTCAAAGGTCTGAAAAGGGTTTTTGGAACTCCTATGAACTTGTGCTTCTGCAACCCACCTGCTCTTCTTAATGGGTGGCTCTAATTCTCCAGCTGCGAACAATTCTCATCCAGGAGTGCAATCTCTTCTACGGACTATCTTTATTTACTTAATCCATGAACCTGGAAATTCAATACCACAAATTAACTTTGCTCCCATAGCTACTTTGATTAAGTTTTGAAATTATAGTGCACTATGGATATTAATTTTGAAGGTAGAATCCACAATATTTTTTATAAAATTTAAATGATATATAAATGTTATATATATATGCTTCCCTAATATCATCTGACTTTTTAAAATAATTTTTCTCGATAGTCACAGTGATATTTAACTAATCTAATTTGCAGAAATGGAATGAGATTGTGTTGCCATATAAATGACAACCAATATTTTTTTCAACATGTAACAATGATCTGTGTCTTCATAATATGTCTTAAAAATGGTGTAAACTTACTTTTTAACACTTCTAATTGTCATTTTCAAGCTTAAAAGCATGCCAATTGAGATGGATCAAATGATTTGCTATTACAACAAATAGTCGCAGACACTGAACCTGTCATCAAATGATATAATCAAGGGTTTTAAACTTGAATGAATCAGGTGATCATGGAAGCATTAAGCCACTGTAAGTAGATATATCATATCGAGGCTAATTTCTAGAATGTATTAGGATGTATCTAATACTTTTCTTATGATTAATGTTTGTTAATTATTTTTAGATTGTACTCTAAATACCTACAAAGACAGAAGAGATATTAAATTACCCATGATATAACCAAGCTGCATTTTGTGCACTTAATAAAGATTCATTAGCTCTATAATTTTTCATCACTTTGATAAACACTTGAGGAAGCAACATAAATGAGGGAAAATTGTTTCTGGAACTTTATTAATTATAAACAATTGTATCAGAATATAACTTAGCATCACCATTTTCTAATTTTTTACATTCTTTCAAATATTCTTAAAGGAAAATCATAACAAGGTAAACTTGGTTTTCAAGATCTCTGTTCCTTGAATCTATCTATCTATCTATCTATCTATCTATCTATCTATCTATCTATCTATCTATCTATCTATCTAAATTAAATTGCATTTCATGTAATACTATATTATTTAAAATTTCCATTAAATTCTTAATAAAGTATGACCTAGACTTGTGGGAAACATTTTATTTTTAATTATCCAATTTATTTAATAAATTTATAGTTAGTTGTATATGAATTGTAGTATATGTTTTTTGTCTAATGCATATGTAAATATATTGGGCACGTATGTGTTTTGGAGGTGCGAGTGAGATAAATATACATACATAGAGAGATAGATGGGGGTAGACTTTGCATTATAACACAATTTCTCTTCCAAATATAACCAAATTATGGTTATAAACTTGCTTGCAATGCTACTTCATTATTGTTAGGTTTTCCTGAGTTATACAATAAAACACACATCCTTAATTTCTGGGACTGGCGACTTGTATCTTTGTCATTCTTATCTAATCCTCAACATATTTTATTTGTATCATAGATTTTGAAGAAATAAACAACTTTTGAGTTGTCTTTTAATCTCTATTGATATTGTTTTTTTAAAAATATATTTACATTTAAATTGTTTTGTTTTTATTTGAGTTTAATTTTTTTTGGAATTTTTGTCTGGAAAGTTAAACTACTTGCTGCTCATGGACATAATTTTAGAATTCTTTTTATAATTGCTATTTTTAATTATGTGCATGTCTTTATGTATTTATACAAATTTGATTTGACTGTGTATTTGCATGTGAGTACAGTTTCAAGGGAACCAGAAGCATCACATTTCCTGGATCTGGATTGGCAGGTAGTGTCTGTGCTACATTGGTATATTTAGGAAGTGGTCTCCTGTTCCAGTGTGTTCAAGTGTACTTCCCACATTCTCTTCTATTAGGTTCAGTGTGGTTGGTGTTATAGTTGAGGTCTTTGATCTATTTGTATTTGAGTTTTGTGCATGGTGATAGATATATATCTATTTGAATTTTTCTTCATGTTGATATACCAACACCATTTGCTGAATATGCATTCTTTTCTTTCATTTTATAAGTTTAGCTTTTTTGTTAAAAATCAGGTGTTTGTAGGTGTATAGATTGATATCCAGGTCTTAAATTTGATTCCATTGGTCCTCCTATCTGCTTTTATGCCAATATCATGCTATTTTCTATACTGTAGCTCTGTTGTAGAGATTAAAATCAGGGATGGTGATGCCTCCAGAAGTTCCTTAATTGTACAAGATTATTGCTATTCTGTACTTTTTGCCTTTTCTTATGAAGTTGAGTGCTGTTGTTTCAAGGTCTATAGAGAATTTTGCTTGGATTTTGATGGGCATTGCATTAAATTGGTAGATTGCTTTGGGTATGATTGTCATTTTTACTATGTTAATTCTACCTACCCATGAGCATGGGAAATCTTTTTATCTTCTGGTGTCTTCTTTAATTTCTTTCTTCAAAGATTTATTCTTGTCATATAGGTCTTTTACGTGATTGATTAGAGTTGCCCCAAGATAATTTATGTTATTTTTATCTATGGTAAAGGATGATGTTTCTCTGATTTCTTTTTCAGCTCTTTTATTGTCAGTATAAAGGAGGGCTACTGATTATTTGTATCCTGATACATTACTGAAGGTGTTTATGAATTGTAGGAGTTACCTAAATAGAACTTTTGGAGTCACTTATGTAAACTATCATATCATCAGCAAATAGTTTGATTTCTTCTTTTCCTATTTATATCCCCTTGATTTTCAGTTGTTGGCTTATTGCTTTAACTAGGTCTTCAAGTACTGCATTGAATAGATATGGAGAGAGTGAACTACCTTGTCTTGTTCCTGATTTCAGAGGGATTGCTTTATGTTTTTTTTTTTTTTTCATTTGATTTTATGTTGGCTATTAGCTTGCGTATATTGCCTTTATTACATTTAGGTATGTTTCTTGTATACTTGCTATCTCCAATAATTTTATCGTGAAGGGGTGTTGAATTTTGTTGAAGGTTTTTTAGCATCTTATGAGATGATCATGTGATTTTTCCTTTCAGTTTGTTTATATGGTGGATTACATTGAGAGATTTTCATAGGTTGAACCATTCCTGTATCTCTGGGCTGAAGACTATTGTGTCAGGGTTGATAGTTTTTCTGATGTGTTTTTGGATTTTGGTTTGCTAGTATAATATTGCATTTATTTTGCATCAGTGTTAATGAGGGAGATTTTCTGTAATTTTCTTGGTTGAGTTCTAGTGTTGTTTGGGTACCAGGGTAACTGTACCCTCATACAAAGAGTCAACAGTGTTCCTTTTGTTTCTATCATGTGGAAAACATGAGTATTGGTATTAGTTCTTATTTTAAAAATTTGTAGAATTCTGCACTGACATTTTCTGGCCTGGGCTTTTTATTAGTTGCTACACTTTGGATGACTCTTTCTATTTCCTCAGTCATTATATGTCTGTCTAATTTGATTGTCTGGTCTTGATTTAATTTTGGTAAGTGTGGAAGTACTTCTTCATAACCAATGGATATTGTTAGCATTGTCTCCATTCTCTATTCTCCAAGAAACTATGTAGATATTAATTACCAAATCCCTAACATGTGTGAACAAATGTAAAAAGTACTTTATTTTGAATTAAAATTAATCATTTGTAATAAGTTAATCAATTCCTACAGATATGTGAGGTACAGAATATAATACTGTACAAGGGCAAAGAAAAAAAAAAACTTCACAATTCTCCAGCTAAGATTCAAGAATCAGTGTGAACCGAAACAAAGGTTAATGACATGTGTTTAACAAGTCATCCTATAACTTACTTATCTGAAACCCTCCACAGATACACAGAAAAGTATGTTAAAAGACCAGGAAAGTGTAGTGAGCAAAATGCTCATTGGTTCCTGGCCACATAGCCCCAAAATAATCACACTGAAACTGTATTAATTAAATCATTGTTTGGCCCATTAGCTCTAGCTTCTTATTGACTAACTCTTACTTCTTAATTTAACCCATGTCCATTAATCTGTGTATTGCCACATAGCTGTGGCTTACAGGCTAAAGTTCTTGCTTCTGTCTCCAAAAGGGCTATATGGCTTCCCTCTAACTCCTTCTTACTCTCAGCTTTCGGTTTAGCTTTCCCCACCCTGTTCTGTTCCCCTAAAGCTCTGCTATGGGCCCAAAGCAGTTTCTTTTTTTTTTTTTTTATCAATGGTAATCACAGCACACAGAGAGAAATCTCACATCAGGAAAGTGATACATAATTTATACTGTGAAATGTAATTGTATATTACTTTCCACAAGTGTTCTTACAAGGAAATAGAAATAGTTGGAAAACATGATATGTGAGTAGTCTAAAGAGTATAAGAAAAATAAACTTGTATGCAAAGCCCTCTGTAATGTAGAAACAGAAAAAAAATCTGAGATTTCAGTGATTTGTGATTCTGCCTTAACTTAAATCTGCTCTCCGTGACTGAAAGCACATGTATAGACAGCGAGACAGTTAGTTTCAGCTCTTCTGAGAAATGACAGGTAAGTGAGCTATTTAACTCATCATTAACTTATGTTCCTCTCTCACAGTTACTTAAGCCAACTCTTGGGGATTGGGAACTTTATGTACTTGTCAGTGAAGAGACTTGTTTTCAAGATAGTGTTATTCTAAACTCAATTGTGAAGCTTTATGTTTTCCTTTCTTCTAAGCATTTTGCATAAGAATCTTAGATGGAAATTATATCTTTTTCTCTGTAGAGCCTGTGTGCTAAATCCTCTGTATAGAACTTGAGAAATAAATCTTAATCCTGAAAATTTCATTACCTACAGAAAATATAGTATTCATGATTATTCTATTATAGATACATTAGATTTTTGAAGAATTCCTCCAAACTTTCTGACACAGTGAAGGTAACTGTTGATGCAACTTCACCAAAAGAGGATGTCTATATTTAGGTAAACCCCAGATGCACAAGATATAATCAGTTATTATAATAATTTACTCTAACAAATATCCAGAGAATACATGCAAAGAATCATGAAAGTCAGAATGTTTTGCAACACTGGAAAATATTTTTTTTTTAAACAAAAGAATCAAGGAGCTTCTTTTTCAACTATTTGCACTCCAACGCTGTTATACTGGAATTGTCTCTAATTTGTGCCATTTCCACAAATTTCCTCTACCGTTAGTGCTTGCTGCAACATCTGTCATCTGCAGCTGTGTGAAGTGATGTGGTTGTTTACTGAGTGCGAAGATCATTTGCTTCTAAAGACCCTGATTGAAGCGATGACAGAGAGTGCTCTACAGCTTGGAAAACTGTTTGCATCAACAGGAAGGTTGGTGAACATTTAAGAACAACCTACAAGACAAGGGTGCAATATGTCCTCGCTCGTTTTCAGACCCCTGGCTGAAGGCATAGACTTTAGTCACTTCATCAATGCAGTTTTGCTGAAAGAAAAACACATGACATGCATGTACTTTTCAGGCACTATCGCAATAAGCAGACAGTAAGCAATTTGGTGTTCTTAAAATGTACAATTATGGCCTTACACTACTAGATCTGACATAAAGGAGCCTGTGAGAAAATAATTTCTCCTCTTTTTCATCCTCTTCCTCATAATACAGTTTAAGGTCTAATCCACTGGCTTTTATGTGTAAAGCAAGACTTAACAGTGAGACATGCCACTACCTAGAAGTCATCTCTTCTTTATGTAAAATAAGATGAAAAGGGAAAAATCAGTGAAATTTCTTTCCCTGTAAAAAGACCCATTTTATATGATAAACTGGCAGAATAAGCCACATGAAATCAAAGACACTGCATCATTCTGTTAATTGGAAAAAAACTAAGTGACACTGGACACTAAGAGACACACCTACTGGTAAGTCTGATGAAAAACAGGAGACTCAGTATAACAAAGCATGAGAATGAGGGACTTCATGACTTGAACTCTTAAAAGAGACATCTGCAATTTTATGCCCAAGAACCCCTTGTTATTCTTACAGCAATAACATTCAAAACATCACCCTTGTCCATGTTAGGGAAGGAGAATGGAATGATCATTTGGATAGGCTTAAAGTCTTCTCTGTCAGAATTTCCTCTTCCTCTGTAGGAGATGCTTTGCTAGTGTTTATCCAAGCTGGAGAAAGGTAAGTCATTCAAGTCATTCCATTTTATCAATCTCTAGTTTTCCTCTTGCTGTAAAAGTGAACACAAGCAAACAAATTAAAAAATATGCTGCTTCAAGAAAATACATTATGAACACATGAACTGGAAGGGGAATTGGGGTACTAAAAATAAGAAAAAGAAAAAGAAAGGAAAGAAGGATGGAAGGAAGGAGGGAAGGAAGGAAAACAAGGAAAGAAAGAAATCTATTCCAGTTAATTCAAATTCTAGGTACATTCAAATTCTGTAATCTAATAAAAAGGCTCCCAAATTGCCAATGCATGCATTCTGCCAAGTCAGAAAACCCCCTGTAGATTGGAGTGCTGCTGTATTCCATTATCTGTCCATTCACATTGGACAGAGGAGTCACTTGGACCAAATGAATTTAGTGGAAAATCCAAAAAGAAATAACTCAGACATTTAAAATGGTGTAGAATTCTCAGTTCCATCATGAAATTTCATGTTGTTCTGCATGGTCATAAGTGGGTTGTCACACTTTCTTTGTTCTACATTATTTGTGCATATCCTGTGACCATATGCCATTTATAAGTTTTCTTGGAGAGAAACACATACTCACATTTATATATTTTCATAACAGAGTTATATCATGAATGTTATAATTTTTATGTTTCATATTTCTATTAATCCTTTCCACATAGATTAATATAGAGAGAACAATCATAGCATATGCAGGTTTTAATGCTATCTGTAGATTCAAAGACCCAATGGTAGATGCTACTGTGTATTTCAGGCATAAACAACCTCATAAGTCATGGAATTCGGCTGAAGAGATATGTTTACAGTAACTCTAGGGTCAGACAAAAGAGCTGGGTAGTTGTGCCACACACCTTTAATTTCAACACTCAGGAGGCAGATCTCTGTGAGTTCAAGTCCAGCGGGTCTACAAGAGGTAGTTCCTGGACAAGCTCCAAAGCTACAGAGAAACCCTGTCTCAAAAATCCAAAAGAAGAAGAAAGAAGAAGAAGAAGAAGAAGAAGAAGAAGAAGAAGAAGAAGAAGAAGAAGAAGAAGAAGAAGAAGAAGAAGAAGAAGAAGAAGAAAGCTTGTGAATATGTCTGAAATAAATCTTATTTATGACAAAAAACATTATGGAAGATCAAAATATAGCAAAAGCATTCTATGTACTCCAAACTAAATGCACATTTAACTAAATTTATATTATGTAATATATATGAACTTCAACATTTTATTCAAAGACTTTTTGATGGCTTTATTTATTAACTTTTATTGAGCTCTACATTTTTCTCTACTCTTCTCCCAGCCTCTCCCCTCCCTTCAAAGACTTTACAGCATAAGAAAAACTGTGTTTTTCTAAAAAGTCACCACACCTGCACTCAAAGACAGAGACTTTTGAATTCTCAAATAGAGAATACACGCGATGAAAGGAGACAGAGACCCACATTGGAGCACCGGACTGAAATCTCAAGGTCCAAATCAGGAGCAGAAGGAGAGCGAGCACGAGCAAGGAACTCAGGACCGCGAGGGGTGCACCCACACACTGAGACAATGGGGATGTTCTATCAGGAACTCACCAAGGCCAGCTGGCCTGGGTCTGAAAAAGCCCGGGATAAAACCGGTCTCGCTGAACATAGTGGACAATGAGGACTACTGAGGCCTCAAGAACAATGGCAATGGGTTTTTGATTCTACTGCACCTATTGGTTTCGTGGGAGCCTAGGCAGTTTCGTGGATGCTCACCTTACTAGACCTGGATGGAGGTGGGTGGTCCTTGGACTTCCCACAGGGCAGGGAACCCTGATTGCTCTTTGGGCTGACGAGGGAGGGGGACTTGATTGGGGGAGGGGAAGGGAAAGGGGAGGCGGCGGTGGGGAAGAGACAGAAATCTTTAATTAATTCATAAATAAATAAATAAAGCAGTAGTGAAGGAAACTATCAAACTATATACTAGCTTGTGTCTTCACTACTGCTAAGAGTTCTAACTTCTGGAATTTTATTTTGTGTCTGCACCCAATTTTAGAAAATGCTTACACATTATTACTCAAGATTGTTACTTTGCCTGTTTTTAATTATCTTTCTGTTATTTTACTTAAATGTATGTCAAATTTTTAGAAATTTTGCATTTTCAATTTTTTGTTATTGTTATTTTTATCCATTTTTTCTTCTTATTATTTCCGAGGAAAATTTATTGGCTTACCTTAAAATAAACTTCTTTGTTACTTAAATAATTTCAATCACAATAGTATGCCCATTGCAATTTATCTTATGTTTATTATCACGATTTTATTTCTGAAATTTTGTTCATATCGATTAATTGATCTAGATATTGTGAACATACTTACTAACCCAACATTTAAAAATGGCCTCCAAACAAAAATCTCCAATAAAATGTTCAGATATGCCTTATTCATCACCACAACTATCTGCAATATATCGATATATATTTCAATGTAGAATAATATATTGTGATATCATAACATTGAAATATCACCTGATTTTAAAGGTAACAGCTGTAAACCCATTTGAAGTAAGGACTGTACCTTATATGTTTATTAGTTATAAAAGGACTTTCTCTGTAGACTATACACCCTGTAGCTGAAATTATGAGAAGTTATCTAAGATGATAATTGAAATTGTCAGGGAACAGAAAAATATTGAAACCAGTAGTCAATGTTATTTTGAATACTTTAAAATTATTTTTAACACAGATATGGGAAGCATATAATTTTATGTGTTTTAGCATATAAATAGTTTAGCACTTTATATAATACTATATAACAGTTTTCTGAAAATTATACATTAAAAATGAATCTAAAAGCATACTTTAGAGTATAATAAAGTAAAGTACATGGAAGAGGCGAGCTTTCTCTCTCTCTATCATTGGATATCTGGGGGCCTTTTGGAGGGGGGATTATTAAAGGCAGTGGGGCCAAGGAAACCAAGAGAAAACTCATGGAGAAGGCCTGCATGGGCTCATGGGGTTTCATAGACCTGCTAAGATCATCTATAAACTAGAATGTCTAAAAAGTATAACAATTATATCTGTAAAACTCAAGGGGTCATATCAGTGTTGTGTCTTAACTAGTATCTTGGGAAAGAAAATAACATTGGGTAAAAATAGAATGGGAATGTTGTTGTATAAATTTTAGCTTTTAATAATTTGTAATTTTTGATAAGTTGTGATTAATCTTGCTAACTTAAATACTACCAATGTGGACTTGAATGTTAAGTGGCTAAGATAAATATATAATACTTAAAAGTTCTTTTTAGTATTCATGAACCTTTTCTGTAACATGGCAATCAAAATTTCAAGTGACAAATGCAATGTGTTAAAAATTTATCTTGCCAATTCTAAAGAGTTTATTTGTAGTTAAAAATATGAGGCCTGTAATCTGGTAGATAGATACTTTATATCCTAAAATATTATTTATGTTCAATCTCAACATCACCTACTTCAAAAAATCATAATTCATGTTTCTTAGGTTATTATTGTTGCATTTTTCCTAAAGAAATATTTATAATTTATATTGTATTTTATCAGGATGTTTTTTTAGCATACTAAAAAGAATACCCTTGAACAAAGAGGCTGAAAGTTTCAATGACATTTTCCAAGCCAGAAGTCTTGAAGTAGCCACTGTGAGTGACAGATGAACACAAACTTCTGACTACTAAAAGAGGAGTCATGTTCACAGCACATAAATATTCACTGAGATGCTATCTTTAAATATAACTTGCAAATAATCTCACAGCAAGAATGTATTTTTATGCTACCCAGTGGAATTAAAGTGAACTTTTCTCCTATCCATTTTCTTTGATGAGTTATCACAATGTCTCTTTCAATTTCAGCATCTGCTATATTGATGTATGTTTTCAAGCACATTTTCTGGTTATTTCAATTGATTTTATATTGACCTTGAAAGAATGGTCAAATATATGACTTATTTAAAAGTGAAAATTATATTGCTGTTTACTTATACTGATACCAGAAGAGACCATGAATACCAAAATTTTTACTGAGCATTGATCATCCCTTGAGTAAAAAGAATAAGTAGCCTCAGAAAGAGCAACACGAATAGAGAACACAAACACCAACGGTTGGCAACAACGATTTATATATTCACCATTTTCCTCTCTTGGTATAAAACCTAAAAAACAAGGCATAAGAACATTTAAAGGGTATAATGATGGTGACAAAACTTACCAACAGTGTGATAGAGTCTCCTGTACTGAACGACAGAACTTAAAATGAAAGGTTAGAACAAAGTCTTGCCTTTATTTATTTTTTTCTGATTTCCTAATCAAGCACCATGATACTTCTTCAGCTCATAAATAAGGATCAATTAGCACAGTAATTATAAACAACATTATAATCAGATGTGGTCAGTCAGTCAAAAAGTAGAAAAACGTGATTTGTCATGGGAGTTGTCAATGATTGAAGACCTGGAAACAAGTCCAAAAGATCAGTTTCCTGCATGGATGGGAAGTAGCTCACAACTCCCCCTCCCAGTTACAAGACAAATACATTCAAATTTTCTTCTTGAGAAGTTGGATGTCAATATTATCCAACTGTACAAAGAAATCTTAGTTTTCTTTATTCCTGACAAAAATTTCAATATTAAGAACTTGGGGAATATTTTTATGTAGCCATGTGTACTGTTGTCTTTTCTCACCTACGAGCGAGAACAAGAACCATTATATTGAGTGTAACAGAATAAAAATTTGATAACTCCTCTTGGGATAACTAATTGGATAAATTAAATATTTTGTAGATAACACAACCTTAGTTTACAGTCTAAATTTGCACATGGATGCTGGTGATATTATGCAGTAAGTAATGATCCTTTCCTCCAAATATAAGGCCAGAATTCAGTCTTAGGAATATACATGGTAAAGGAAGAAAACTTGTCCTTTGGCCTCTACTCATGCACTGTGGCATACAACACAAGCATAATTAAAACCCAACTTGATAAAGAGGAAATCTATGGTTTTCGATAAAGTCACTATTTGTTAAAATATTTTGCATGATGAAGTAGACATTTCTACTGCAGTGCAGTATGCAAAGTCACTCTGTAATGGAACTTTGGCTGCCTAATCTTGTTCACTCTTTTTTATTGTGGTTAAATGTAGACCCTCTCTGTAAATGATGTCAAATATAAAGGACCCCTAAACTTTTCTTTTAGGCAAATTAGTCTTTAAATTTAACACAAATCACTTTATCCTGACAATGCCACTGTTTAAAAGCATGAAAGACATATGATACAACCAATGCATTATTTTCTAAGTAATTAACTAATGAAAATTTCCAAAGTTATATAAATACTTAACTATGGAGCCTTTTCACCAGACTTAAAGGAAATAACATCAGACTGTATAGTGCCACAAGATAAACATAAGTCAATAACTGCCACTTTTATAACACCTTCTGCAATTTAGAAGGAAATCCACGTTTCTTAGTTGTTTAGGTTGTTGTTAACTCTTTGATAACACAAAAGGGCTTTCTTTGAAAAAACTCACTTAAGCTTCTGCACACACAATACATACAAGTTATATGTAAATCTTAGCTATGAAAATTTCACCAATTATACAAAATACCATAGTCATCTTTATTGTTTGTGTTTAACTATTTTATATATGTGCATACATGAACTACCTGGAAATGTGAATAGGCTACATAGTTATGCAGTCTCCAGCTGAGCTTTGACCTATCTTTTCAGAAGGCTGTCCATTAACTTCAAAATGAGGACTGTCTTGATTTTTGGGCTGTTGTAGAATAAATGTATGAGATTGTCAATCAAAACAGTCAATATCCTTTAAATTTATTTGGTTGGTGTCCATTTGTAACATACATTATAGTTCTGAGATGAAGTTTGATAAGTTTGTAAAAATGTTCTATATACCACATTGGAAACATTAACTTCTGATTTTATGTGATAATTCAACAGCTAAAGAGAATTAATACTTAACCAGGTTAACTGGAATATAGTGATGTCTAGGTTTATAAAATGCAAAAATCAATTATTTCAAATAGCCAATTCTGAAATTTTTGAAGTGACACTTTATAATCGTTATTTAAAGTTGTGTGAGAACAAATGAAAATCTCAGCAGGTTGGTGTGCTTACTGTACATGCATGAGGTTTGCAGGACAGACCATGAAAAATCCAGTATATGCTGGCTGTGGTTGCATGTGTTTTTAACTGCAGTTGGTAAGGGATAAAGCAGGTGGATACTATGGGTGCACTGGTCAGCATGTAGAGTCAAACCATTGCCTTACAGTTCAGTGAGATATTTCCTCACAAAAAGTTACTGCAAGGCTATGGACCACTGTTTAAAGATCTCCCAATACTCATTGAATAAATATAAGCCAAAACCACTTTAAGATTCAGTCTTAGCCTAGTCAGAATATCCTTCCTCACATGTAAAAATGGTTATAAATGCCATGAAAGAGTAACTCCTAGACAATGTTGATGAATGTATATAGACTTGTGAGCCACTATGGAAGGAGATGTGGAGATTTCTCAAAGATTAAAAGCAAAACTGACATTTGACCATCTATATCATTTTTTAATATATGATGAACAGACATTATATTCCACTAGAGAGATATCTTTGTATTGTTTTCATTGTTTCTACTCACAAAAGCAATGAGATGGACTTAAACTAGATGCCAACTAAGAGATGAATGAAGTAACAGATAGTACACAAGCAGAATGGAATACTGTTCAGCTGTAAATGTAAATGAAATCATAGAATTTTAATGTAACTGAATGATAATGGAAGAATATATAGGGGAGTAATTCGGCTCAGTTGTGGAAAAGCCATATAAATTTTAACTTTGTTGATCCTAGCTTTAAGTCTTTTGTGTGTTTAATATTGAGCACTAATAGAAAAAAAAAAAAAAACCTTGTATGGAGGTGTGTGAGGAGAGGAATGGAGAGGTAGTAGAGTGTAGGTCAATCCAAAGCAGAGAGGTAGAATCCTGTGAACATGACAGCTGAAGCAGGGAGAGGCATAGAAGTGTGGGGGGAATAAGGAAACTGAGAGGAAGGGTAGATCATTGTAAGATTGTATAAAAAGCCATACACAACTGTACTGCCTCCCAAAGCAATTTAACAATAGTGTAGAGTATATAAAATAATCATCAAAATAAAGAAAGGGAATATATGGGTTAAATATTAATCTGGGATGGGGAAGAGGGATGAGAAAGAGGAAAGTTTGGGTATATGAACCAAAAATAAGGTGGCATAAAAAAGTTTTACAGAAGCCTGGTTGCTAATAATCTAATTTTAAAATAGAATTTATAAATAGAGTTTAAATAGAAATAACTTATATGCATGGACAATGTCGCTCCCAGAATATGTGTATCATTAAACAAAACAAAACAAAACAAAAAAACAGATAGCAAGGCATCTCTAAGATCCAGGAAGGACACAGAAGTCTCAAAGCACTCCAAAACAGTCTCATTGTCTCTTCTTACTTTCCATGACTGCACAGTAAGACTATGTTGATAAAAATAAAACGTACAATAGTTTAGCTGAAGAACACTTAGAATCCTAACTCAAACAAACTGAAAATTCCATCTGTAGTGGTCAAAATGAACTTTTGGTAGGCTCCTGGAGGTGTAAATAAAGTAGTGGTCTTACCTAGTGCTGGACCCTGAAAACTGTAGCACTGACCAACCAGTGTAGAAGTGCCTATTGGCGCAATAGCAGCATGACTCTAATTATTTGTATGCTGCTGATTGACATGGATTTCAAGTATGGTACTCTCGTCAGAAGTCCATGCCTGGGAAAAGTCATAAGTCATAAGTGCCACAGTAGAACCTACTATGATTATTTTTATATTCTATTGTCAGATTTTCTAGATATTTATGCTTTTCTGCATAGACTTGGGGTGTTGCAGCCAGAGACGTTGCTTCTTCTAGCTATCACTCAAGAAATGTGTTGAGAACAGGTAGTGAGTGATTGGCTAAAATGGTACATCCATATTGGCCTCACCTTCAAGAAATGTGTTGAGAACAGATAGTGAGTGATTGGCTAAAATGGTACATCCATATTGGCCTCACCTTCAAGCATCTGAAAACATCATTAAATGGGAGAAATGATGCAAAGTGGAGACAAAGAAAGGTAAGTAGTTCTGGCAAACACTGTCTTCTGGTCATGAAATGGCTGTTGCACTCATGAACTTGTAGCTATTGTTGCCTGCAAAGAACCTGCATATTATCAAGTCACCAGAACTTCTTCTGTAGATGGATAGATAATCTTCAAGTCTCACACCTCACTGAGAAACTATCCACAACTGACAGTTTGTGAGGAGGTAGAATCTCTATTTTTTTTTTGAGGATGTGACCAATGATAGTATGCTCCTGCACCTGCAGTCCTATAGTCACATACATGATGGCAGCACAGGATGCTTGATTATATATACAAAACAAAAAGAACAACAAAAAAGAAATGACATGAAGGTCGGAGGAGGACATGGTGAAAATGATGTGTGTAGAGTTAGATGGAGAAAATGGGGTTGAATGAGATCACGCTTGAATTGTGCACATAAGTGAAATTAAAAAAAACGTGTATAATATTCAAGTTTACTAAAAACTTTCCTGGAGCATCCCTTTATTATTCATTTCAAATGATAAAAATGCATTTTAAATTTCATAAAAAATGAAGTGGATAGCAATTGAAGAAAATACTGGTTTTATAACTGGTCATGCACATCAACATAAGTAGAACAACAACAAAAAATAAAATCCATTAATCTGTGCTTAAATTAGCACATTAGTAGACTCAAGTAATAGCAACTGGCTTAAGAAATCCAGATGGTATTTCCTTTGGATACATATGATCTTAACTTTACCTCAAGAATAGCTTTCATTCTGAAATGTCAATGAACTGAAAACAAAGGAGAAGTGAGGACTGTTCTGATAGTTGTCATCAATGTTCTATCAGTGGAAGTAATATAAAGCTACAAAGGAAGAACATTAGATTAACATCTAGAATATAAAAACAATAAACTATGATTACACTCATGCCCTTCTTGTGAGTTAAGTTCAGCTATTATATTAGTATTGCTAACTGTGAAAGAGGAGTTTTAAAATAGTGAATTATGTGAAGAATTTCAAAACATATGTCTATAGTCATAAAGTCTTTGAAAGCACAGTGATTAGCAATAAAATTGCAAACAGAATCCAATCAGAGTATGTGATAACTTTTACTCTCACTTGTTAATAGAGGAAAATAATAGCATTGTCTTCAGGAGAATAGAAGGGATTGTAATAATTTTGCAGCATCACATTAAAATTGATGAAACACTTGAAAATCTATCTTATTATATATGAGAAAAGGAAACCTAATCTTCACTAATTTGTGATTATAAATTTCAAGAAATAAACCATTTTCTCTATGATGAATAACATTACTGTAAAACCATTATTTTTTTTGAGTAGAGGAGAGAAAGGCAGTGATTTTGAACTATTGTAAGCCTGGCAGCTTTCTGGATATATTGACAGAGCAAGGAAGAATAATAACAAGGATGCAAATATAGTTTTCATACTTTCCACAGAAATTAAACACCTTTGTAACAACTCTTAACATTTGATTTCCTTAATCTAGGCCACAGAACGTTGAAATTCTGGCATACACACACACACACACATACACACACACACACACTTTCAAATGAGTACAATAGAGATTATTATTTACATTGCTTCCTTTAAATAAAATCCTATATGTCTTCATTTTACTTGATTTTCTATGCTGCACTTATGTGTGATCACATGAATTTTTTCTTTCAAGTAAAATAGCAATAAGCTCCAATTTATTAAAATATGTTATGAGATTCAGCAGTTATGCCCATGTGATATTGCTCATTTTTGCAGTTTTGACTCTAGACATATTTTTACATTATACCAACATGTATGTAGAAATTGTTAGACTAAAAAGTAAACTAACTCATTATAAATATCAATATCACTTTTTATTTTTTAAAAGCCTGACAGTGTCACTAATTGTCACCTCCTGATGTGGAAAAGAATTTAGGAATGAAATTACTCCTTCTAGGATGGGTAGTTTAGCTTACAGAAGTACTATTTAACAGCAGCCTAAACAGCAGTAGATATAAATCAGTAAATTCAATCTTATTAAGTCTAAGTGCTTTTCCTGTAATGAAATTCATATTGCACTGCTTACTGCATAACTCAACAATATTAAAATAATTAAAATGCTGTAGGATGCCATAACTTTTATAAGCATTTGTCTCATTAATTCTGACAGATTTGTGTAATCCAGATCACAATTTTCTTTCAAGTCTGTGTTTGATTACCTTGGTTATGACTTTTCTTAATGTAAACAATGCTATAATGGAGAAAAATATTACAATTTAATGGTAATTTAGAAAAGTATAAAATAAGTTTATATTACAAGCAAATGAACAATAAAGCAATATTTATGTTAAACACGTATCACGATCAGGATTCTGGTAAAATTAAAAGTTCTGGAAAGGAAATAAGGGTTATATTACAATTGAGATAACTTCTATAAATAAATTAGGAAAGAAAGCTAAGATATACAATCATTATGGAATGAAAATTGGCTCTTATTAAAGGAGAAAATAGACACACACATTGATATAGGATGTCTACAGTTATATTTGCATCTCTGTTTCTCAGTGTTTTCCCATATTTTGTTCATTTTTTGTTGTATCTTCTTTACTTCATGGTTTTCAGAAATATCTAATAAGAAATAAACATAGAGAATACTGTGACACAAACATAAACACAGGACTTTCATGGTCACCTCAATTCCTGTAAGTTATAGAGGTTCTTTGACAGTGACCTCAGAAAAATAGAATTTGTAATATGACTGCAGGAATATACAGAAAGATAGTGGGATCTTAAATGAGTTCCTATTGCAGGTCAACTGCCAGGAAACCATTGGATAATTATTTATGAAAATACACTTGATTTGAACAATTACTTCCTAAACCTAGCAATAATTAGAAGTAAGTAATTATAGAAGATAAACTGAATTTAAAATATTTTCTATCATATTTATATAAATAAATTTCTAAATATCAAGTAAAATTAACTACTACATAGTATTTGTATGTGATTTTGATTAACATTTTACTTAATAAGAAAATTCATTCTGTTCAACTTTCAGAATATCTACATGTTAGTATAATGTTTGACCACCAAGAGTCTTATGCTTAGAATTTACCATAGAAGGGTTTGATAAATAGTCAATGAATTCAGGCATATAAAAATACTAATCTAGAAATTTAATTTAAATTTTCTAATGAAAAGTGGTTAGCTAAGGAATAAAGTTCCTAGATAATATCTTACATAAACTGATGGATGTAACATTAATAAGATTTATGGGTTAATAACAGTTCTTTGGGAAACCCATATTTGTTCAATGCCCATCTTCCTCTTGAATTAGCAGATGTGTCTCATTGTCATAAAATGTCTTTAGGTCTTAAACATTTTAAATGATATATTCAACACTATGACTCATCTGGATTTGTCTTTATTGCATATCTGTGATTCTTCACTGTCCAGGAGCACTTTTTAAAATACTAAACACTTCTTAAAACTTATGTTGTGTTATTACTATATTATATATGGTACTACCTGCTTATTTATTCATTAATGGTAATTAAAGCACACAGAGGGGACTCCAACATCATTCAACAGTAAAATAAATCTGTTCATATTAGGCTTAAAATGTTGAATGTCATGACCTTGAAAATTATGAGCTATTGCCTAGATGAACCAAGATGAAACTAGTGTTTCACTTGAATCTATATATCTGCAGATCCTTTTATTCTAATCATTATATCATGAAGCAAATAGAATCTATCTGCAGTTTTGTCTTGAATAAGAACTTCATCATCTCATATTTGCTGAGTAATGCAATATTAGAAACTTATTTGTGTACTGTCAGACGTGTTAGTCACTTCTCTGGGTGTCAGCATTTCCTTCACCATCTAGATTATATATAAAAAATATTTCAATTTTTTCCTTCTCCCCTGGACTTCATACTCAAAAGCAAGACTGCAATGTCTTCTCTGTAAATATTCATAGCATTACTGTGAGTTATCTTCCTCTGCATGCTATGTGTGCATCTATCCAACTGTCCCAGATTACACTACCTTGCAATTCTTTTGAGAGAATTTACTCTGTCTCTAGGGAATAACTTGTTTTTCCTCATTCAGAATTTGAAAATTTATTATGACCACCAAGGTCATAAAATAATAAATTATAAAATATGTTTGATTGGAAAGTCGTGGTCCTTCATCTCTTCATCTTTTCCATTCCTAATTATAATTAGTTCCTTTCCACGCTGAAATGATGTCTATTTTTTCTTTAATATATTTTATAGATTTCCACTTCTTTTCTGTTTAAAATATAAAAATATATATACTTTAATATTTCTTATTTGATATTTTCCTTATCCATTCCTTTTTTAACATTTTATTTTCAGATTTCAATTTAAAAACAAAATTACTCCTTTCCTTTTCCCTCTCCAAACCCTCCCATACATGCTTTCTTTCTTATTCTTTTTCAAATTCATAATCTCTTTTTTCATTGTTATTGATATAGATGCATACAAATAAAGATATGTATAGACAATTATAACTTCTTCAGTTACTTGAATGTATGTTTTATGTGTTCTAACTTCTTCAGTGTTACTTGTATGTATATTTTCATGGATGAGTGCTGGCAACTAAATGACCATTGAGTGTGATCTTTCCTGCAGAAGGCAGCTTCTCTTCCCATCTTTCCTCAGTTAACCTATGCTTCTTTATGCAGAGTTGAGACCTCCTGGGATTTTCTTTTTGCCTTTTTTTTAAACAAACTTATTTTACATACCAATCCCAGTTCCCTCTTCCTTCCATCCTCTAGCTACTCTTACCTTCTCCCCACCCCAAAATCTGTCACATGACTTGAGGCAAGACCAAGGTCCTCCCTGCTGTATCTGGGCTGAGCAAATTATGCCTCCATAGGCAATGGATTCCAAAGAGCCAGTTTATGCATTAGGATAAAACTCCGGTTCCACTGCTTGTGACTCCACAAACTACCCAAGCCACACAAGTGTCACCCACATAAGAGGGCCTAGTTTGGTCCTATGCAGGGGATCATGGAGGATGAACCAATAATCATGGAGACTGTATGAGTATAATCTAGGTCTTCTGTATTTATACCATAGGTGTGCAGCCTGGTGTTCTTAGTGTTATTATTGGATTCCTAATGGTGGGAGCGGTGATGTCTCTAACTTTTGAATGATCTTGGTACTTATTTTTTCTTACTGGTTTGCCCCATTCAGGTATGGTTGTGCCAATATAAAGGAATCTTCCTAATCTTTTGGTAACTTGTTATTCCATGTTTTGTTGATATACCTGGGAACTGTGATTTTTTTTTTTTTTTTCTGAAGAGAAACTGAGGAGGAGTGGATCTGGGAGAAAAGGCAGGTCAGAGGAGAAACTGCAAGAAGTGGGGGGAGGACCTCTGGTTGGGATGTAATATACAAGGAAGAATAAGATATATATCTGTAATATATATATGTAATATAATATATATATTACAGTCATCCTGATAAGAGATCTTAAAATGTTTGGAGTTTAAAACTGAGATTTTTATCCTCTAATGCATTGGTTCTCATCCTTCCTAATGCTTCAACCCCTTAAAAATTCTTCATGTTGTGGTGATCCACAATCATAAAATTAATTTGCTGTTACTTCATAGCTATAATTTTGCTATTTACATGAATCATAACATACATTTGTGTGTATTTATGTATAATCTAATATGCAAGATATCTGACAAGTGGTGTCAAATGTTTCACAACCCATAGGCTGAAAACTACTGTTCTGATGCAACATTTTACTTGTACTTACACAGCAATGATGTCAAGTAAAGAAAGTACTAAATAATGAAATTCAATTCTCATAATGTTTTATTGAAGAGAACTAGAGATGGAACTTTTAGTAGTCTGGCTCTTCTGAGACAGTGGGGGAGACTGACGGCATGACCGTGGTAAGGGAAAATGGAAAGCAGGCCTTGTTGTTACACTTATGATATTCTTTTCATTTTGATTATAAATTGTGTTGCCTTCTTGCTGAAACTTTTAGACTTTAAGCGGTGATTATGATCCCTCTGGGCTTCTTCACCCAATTATATTCCATACACAGGGTGCACAGTAAGCTTATTAGTTTACTTTGCAGTTGTCCTGATTTCCCCAAGTATCGTTTACAGTATTGCTCACTGTCACAGGTGATTATCAGAGACTTAATTAAAATTATAGAGAGATATGACATATTTAATTATAGCATAAGTTTTGGAATTGCTGAGGATGTTTGACCTAATAATAAATCTTTCATAGTAAGCAGCCTTTAATCATAAATCATGAACTAAACTTCAAATTACTTATTCTCTTATGAGCTGTCTTTGATTTTGAACTTTTATCTCAAGTTATAAATGTACAATAAGAAATACTGATCTGTAATAGAGTCTTATTTTTATTGTACTATGTTAAAGTCATTAAATTTTTAAATAAGGATTTTCTAGCCCTAGAAAAGTATCTCAAAAATTTTAAGATAACCATTATACAATATTATGTGAATATATTTATAGAATGTTTGCATATAAAGTTCAAGAAAGAGAAAAGCTCTTACTTTAAAACAAGTAATACATAAAATATAAACTATAAGACTTTTTTCCATACACACATAATTCCTGACATTTATTAAGGAGTTATTCTTTAAAACAAAGATGAAATAGTCATCCAAGCCTAGTATAAGAAGAAGGTGAGTGTCATGGTGGAAAACTTTGGTCTCCAGTTTAATGAAAATATTTACAAATATTTTTCTTAATTTTTAATATGGCATTTTTTCTTCTTTTTTAATACAATCTTCTCTCATTTTGCATAAGCATCCTTTTTTCCATTACCTCCCCTCCTCCAGCCCCAGCCTTCTACCCATGAGAAATTATTTTTATTTTTATCAATTAGCACAATTGTCTTCTCTCTTGTGATAGATTGGAGCAAGACCATTGTTTTTTCCATATTTATAATCTTCAGATATTTGCATATAATTGCTTTGTTGCCCCAAAGGCTCTACTTTGTAATCAACACTCCTAGTAGACTTTGACTATTCCTTTATGACTGTGGATTTTTAAGCTCCCCTGATGAATATTTTAATAAAAGGATTAAAATGTGCATAATTTATGCAACCATGTAAAAAATTAAAAAAAAAACTTTTAGGAGGGAAATTATTTTCTGTAAGTTAAAAAAAAATCTACCTGTACCATCTTCTAATGGCCAGGTATTTTTTTTTCCATTTTATGACTGAAAATTCACTTTTATATTCTTTCAAAATAAATGTACAAGGGAATAGCTTAGTGGATAAAAGCTAAGCCTGATTTCTTGTTTGAACCCAGTAACAATGTCAACTTTTCAATGTGTAGTTTACCCATTGTGATATGTGCTTTAAAGGCAATAATAACATCACAGTTTCTCAATTACCCAAACTTTCTAAAACTGTTATATCAGAATCACTATGCTATGGTAGAAAGCAAAAACTTTTTGGTTTTGTTTTATGCCTATTCCATGACATTGCTAAAATAAACAAGATCTGAGATTAGATATTTCTTATGGTTAGTAGAAACTTAATGCTATAATTGTGCTAGAGGAATATAACAATAAAATGGCAACTAATCACATATTGTTGTACTTATAGATAAGTTCTTTTTACAGCCCTTGTTTGAGAACTGTATTCTTGTAGTAAATAGGAATTATCTGACAATCAAGTGGACATTGTACAAAGAGTGAGAGATTTTGGAGCACTCAGTCCCAAATGTGGACTTCTTCAAAATTCTACCATTCAAGGCTTAGGTAACTAAGGAGAGGAGGAGACAGACATATTCTAAGAGCCAGAGTGACTGATGACTTTAGAGAAAATAGTATCTTCCATGTAAAAAGGACTTAGATACATAAAAACACACAAGTCCTGTACAAATTCAAGTTAGTAACGGTCCTAGCACTGAGAGGAGGTAGACATGGTGTCCATTTCTTAGTCATGAAGTATTTGCAATTGATCAATACGGGGTACGAAAATCAGTTTTCTCCATTAAAGTGTCACTGGGTATGTCAATCATAATTGGACTTCTTGATTATTTGTTTTAATTTTGTTTTTTTTTTGGTATGTGTGCTTTTTAAATCTTTTTTTGATATATTTTTCTGATCTGATTATTTTTGTTTCCTTTTATATCTTATGATTTTTAGATTATATGGTTTGATTTTGATTTTATCCTTGCTTTGTTGTTGATTTCATTTCATTTTTTTTAGAAGGAAAGAGGAAGAAAATGATGTTGAGTGGTTAGCGAGGTGGAGAGGTATGTGAAAAGTTTAGGGAGGGAAATTAATGTAATAAAATTATATTGTAAGAAATATATCTTTAAAAATTTAAAAAATAGAATCAGTATATTAGTGTCATAATATACATCTCCCATCACTGCCTATATTGGAAAATTTAGTATCATCAGGTAGTTTCACTAAATTTTATACATAAAATGATTTTTAAATTATTTACTCCTTAGTGTGGCTTCTATTTATTTATTTGTTTATCTTAATGTCATACATTTGTACTTTAGACACAATATTTTCCTTTCTCTCAGAGAATGTATTTGAGGACTATTATTCTACAGAAGAAAGACATTGGATATTTCAGGTTTGTGTGGGAATAGGGTTAATGGAGTAATTTTCTACTGTTCTATGGGTAAATGGCTCTAACATATTATCATTTGCTCTCAAAATCCAGAAATATCAGAGTGAAAACAGAGTTGTGAATATGGGAAGCTAGCCTGTTCCTCAGAAAATGCCCCATGCAAACTGGAAATTGTCCTTCCAACAGATACCATAAGGGAAAATGTAAACAAGCAATAGATCCTCCATAAATTTTGAATGATATTCTAACTTTTTATTAGATTTGATAGAGGTGGGTGATGAAAATCATTAGGGTGACTTATTTCTTCATTATTCTAAGTATCTATCCACAGGACTCATTATGTAAAATGTACGGAAAAAGAGGTCATTTTATTAGAAAAGTAGAATGTATAGTATAGAATATAGCTGTAGTTGTGATATTTATTTTCTATGCATTATTGGATATGCAATGAATTATGTAGTTTTGGAATCTAGAGAAATAATTGTTGACATGATTTCAACAATAATACATGCAAATTGTCTTTAAATTTTGGTGCTCCATAAAATTACCTGAAACAGTGTATATCAACACATTTGAATTCACAGTAAAAATACTTTTACCAACCAGTGTGAAAACTTAAGTATTATCAGGTCTTTTAAAACCACTTACATTCATTGAGGGGTACTGTTGTTTGAAAAGCCTCACAAGACGTTGCAGGTCACAAATTTATGAAAGAGTACATAGTGTTGGAGAATATGGGACCCCAGAAAATGTACCGACAGTTGTTGATGATGGAGAGAATTTTAGGCATAGTTCCCAAGTTTCCTCTCAGAATCACACAGAATGCATTCATCTTTAATTTATGAACCACTCAGCTCTGCTTTGGAAAGTTTCCAGTGCAGTCATCCACACCTCACTACTCAGATTAGTAAGTGTGGTTGTATTAGCTACTAATGCAGGTGCAACTACTAATTGACTTGTGGGGTGTGAGTGAGTATGTGTGTGAGTGCGTGTGAGTGTGTTATGCTAATAGCTATGGGTGTCTGAATCATAGAAGAATATCAATGCCATTCCAGAATGTTTGAGTTTCTTTTTTATTGCTATCAGACCTGAGTGTTCCCTTGATATAGGGTCACTCAGTGACGGAAGAACTTGTGTTGCCAGTTATGCTGCTACCAAGACCTCTGGGTCTGACTACTCACCCTAAACACTGATGTTAAAACTAATCAAACCCAGGTTGTTTTTTTCGAGCAAACAAGAACAAAGCAAACAAGGCCTCTTATTCTACAAATCATCTCCCCAGTACCTCCTATCAATTTACTTATTGGTAAATATGCAAAGAGCTTGTCCTAGATGCTTTTGTGATATTATTTCGTAGTAGGTGTTCTTAATTACACATTCCTGGTTATTCGGGTTCATCATTTGCTTCCTAAAGCATCAGTAGAATATGTCAAGAACTTTCAGATAGGACCAATTAGGCCTTCATCNTCTCTCTCTCTCTCTTCATGTGTATGATCTTTTCTAGGATTTTTTAGATTTAAGTTCAGTGTTTCCAAAACATGATCACAATGTTTAGAATGACTTTATGACCATCTTGAGTCTTCACAATAAAAAACTCCCTGGTCTAGAGAACAATACAAGAGTCAGAAATGAGGACATAGAAAGTCATTCGAGAAACCAAAACACAAACTTTAGAAAGACAAAGATGTACAGGAAAAGATACTCAGAAGAGCTATGATAGGAAAAGAATATCAAACAATTTCAGCATCATAGGAAAGACTGAAAAAAATATCTGAAAATAGAACTGAACCATGGACAAGCACTACTGAGAAGTAGAGGATGATCTAAGCAATGAACTTTTTGTTTTCTGGTGAGAATTATGATGGTAACTACTGAAGTCATCAGATGAATGTGCTTTTAGAGTGAATAAGTGAGAAAAATGTTAGGTGACTCAGAGTGAATCAAGAAACATTTTTAGCAGTATTTGTCCAATGGAACACCATGAAATGAGACACTATACTAAATTTCTCCTTAGAATTGAATAAATTTTTAAGTTAAAAATGAATAAAAATGTGATTCTTTGAACAACAAAGAGGGATATCACATGAAAGAGTTCAATTAGACAAGATAACTTCATGTGGGATTGCCCTCTGTATGCGGTGATTACCATTGATTAATAAAGAAGCTGCTTTGGGCCTACAGCTGTGCAGAACAGAGCTAGGCAGAGAAAACTAAACTGAATCCTGGGAGAAAGGAGGCAGAGTTAGAGAGAAGCCATGAATCCACTGCCAGGGACAGACGTGCTGAACCTTGCCAGTAAGCCACAGCCCCGTGGCAATACACTGATTCATAGAAATGTGTTAAATTAAGATGTAAGAGCTAGCCAATAAGAAGTTAGAGCTAACAGGCCAAGTAGTTATTTAAATAATGTAATTTTTGTTTGATTACTTCGGGAGTGTGTGTTGCCAGGAAACAAACAAGCAGCCTCCTACAACAATAGTTGGCTTCTGGGGAACAGGAGGCTTTTATGTGTGTGGAGGCAGTGTGTATAGGAAGGAGATCTGCTAATCTAGTTCAACAGAAAACATTGTAAGTCAGTGTAAACAAATGGAAAACATCAGCACATTGACGGCATGAAAGTGGTAATTCTCTGCCTTCCCCTAACAACTGCTGCATGTCTATTTTAGGAAGCACAAGAAGGCAGGGACCATTTGATGTAAGTTTAGTGGTAGGAAGTAAATATTAATCTGAAGGAGTGGGCAACTACCTTCATGTAAAAATGCAGTGGGTTACTGAGTAACATGCAGGGTCCCCCTAGGGTTACTTATTTCTAGTTCTAAAGTCTGTGAGCTACGTTATAGCCATTTTCAACAGATGAGGTAAAAGCAGAGATGTCAAAGGCTGCAAGTTAAAGGGTGGCTGAAAAGTACACCAGGAACTTGAGGTATATAGAGAGAAAGCAGGAGTTTAAAACATATGTTTAAAACAGACAGAACTCCCCGACAGATGGTGGGCACAGATGTATAGGAGGATAAGAAGAGTAAGTGGAATAGTGAAGGTGTGGAAGGAAAGCTCCTGCTATCTGCGTCTGTTCTTAATGAATCTGATCGCCAGTGTAGTCAAAGGCAGAGCACAGAGCTTCTCAACATAGAATTTAGGAGGTATTCCAGTCGGTAATGATGTTGTCAACAGTTCTACTAATCAGAGGGCTGGCTATAAGACTGAGCCAGAGAAAAAACATTTGGCCGCAAGAAAATGAAGACACGGCAGTCCAGGTAATTAGATCTCCCCGCTTGCATTCTGTTCTCTCAAGGAACGAAGACAGAGATTGGGAGGCAGAAAACAAGCAGAAGCCCTATTTGTCCAGTGGTACACAGGCAATATTGGGAACCAGATGTGAGAATATCCAAGTCTCTGGCTTTTGGACCTCTGGCAGCTGAGTCATTCAGTAAATATGTCTCCAGTTGTCTCTTTCATACTCGGAGTCTTACTGTATAAACAAACAGAACCAACGGACAGTCCCATGTGCAGAAATAGAGACTCAATACAAACAAACCTAATGGTATTTTTGGAGGCTCTTTGTCTCACAGTGTTTTATTTGGGGTTATTTTACCTATTTTTTTATGTTTTTCCTTTACAAATTTTTTGCTTTTACATTCTGGCTTCTGATTTTGATTTTATGGGTTTCTCTGTGTCAAACTTGTGCTGTGAGGTGTCTGAATTTGTTTCTTATTCTTTTTATTTGGCTCACTTTTTTCTGTTTTATTCTATTCTTACCTGTTTTTATTTTATCTTATTTTATTATTGAAATCCCTCTTTGTGTTATAGTGATAGAGATTTTTTTTAAGGGTATGAATTTGGCGACAGGGAAGTAGGGAGGATCTGAGCAAAGTTATGGTAGGGAAAACCATAATGAAATTATATTGTATGTAAAAAGTTACTTCCAATGTAAGGAAAAATTACCACCATTTTTCTAATCATTGCTATTCCAACTTTCAGTATTAACTGTGTACCTTTTCAACACTTAGGCATTCCTTTCTTTCACTTCCAACTATTGATAGATGCCTTTTCTCTAGATTACTTACTACAAAAAGCATCTTGTGAATACTGCAGACAAGCTGTTCACTCCTGTTGCCTGTATGATTTCCTGATGTAAAGGACGTCAACACCTCTTTCCTCTATACAAAAAGAACAAAAACCGACAGCCAAACAAAATAAAAAAGAATTGATGGAGCTCTGTTGTTGAAATATTAAATTGAATTTATCTGAAAGGACTTAGAAATTAACTAGTTACCATCCCATAATACAAAGTGCCCTTAAATGTCTCAAGCACTTCTACTTCATTCTTGTTATTGTAATGATGGAAATAATCTTCTAGTATTGATCATATAATCTTTCTCCAATTCTCTGTCCTCATTAAAGGCCACTTCCCTTTATGTAGATATTTCTATTCTCCCACATTTCTTTGACAAAAAATAAACAATATCCATCTTTTTTTAAAAAGTTAGATGCCATCTCACTAAGCTTACTGCAATTTTTTATTCTGATTTATCTTTAATTATCTAAAGTTTACTATTATCTCAGATTTTTAAATTGCTTATCTTTGGCATTGTATTACAATTCATACATCTCTCTGGTTCTGTAAACTGCAGTTTTATCTGGCAGATTTTGTTTACCTCTTTATTTTCTTTCTGTTGTTTAACATCACTTATAAAAGACTGACAAACTTGTGAATGAACTAATAAAATGATCACATAGCCTCAAGCCTCCCGTCTTCTCTTAGAAATGGAACATGTTGGTATGTTTTAAGGTTTTAAAATATGTGCATGGAGTGTATCTTCCTTTATTCCTCCCTCTTGCTTTCTTTTTTCTGACCAGTGTTTTAAGAAATCAAACTGCCCTCAAATTAACTGTGTGGCTGAGCACGACCTTGAGATTCTGTTACCTCTTCATCCACTTCACAAGTGCTGGAATAACAATGTGCCTTCATGTCCTGTTTATTTTTCCACATGTTATACAATATTAAACCAACAAATATCCCAAAAATCAGAAATAGGATTGATGGACACACAGATATTTCAAAAACTCTTATTTTCACTACATTGTTAGGTCATGAGATTATAATTTTCATTATTATAATATTTAGATATTATCAATCTTATTTTCAATTAAATATGTTATTGTCAGTATAAATTTGCATGTACAGTAACTTCATAGCAAGCTGATTATACTGTATTTAAATTCTTCTACAATCTTTAGGAGAGAACATTTGATTTATGTCAAACATCTTTTTGATAGAAATGATATAAATTTCCAATTGCATCTTGATTGAATTTTGCATAGTAAGGATCTCGCCTTTGAACAATGCTGAGACAGCACAATATCAGTGTAATTGCATTGACATCGTAACAGTTCCTTGGCAGCAATTGTGCTCTCGATAATGCAAATATACTGCATAATTAAGGTAGAGAATACCACCATGATCAGCAATATGCCTCCTCTGGAGCCTATGTGATGTCCCTGTATTACTGCTAAGAGAGCAATGATTACATCCCATGTATTCTAACGGCAGCTTATAATGGGTAATGTGTAAAGTCACAAATGATGGAAGTTATCATGGGCAGCAGCTGTTTGTTTCAGTTTCTTTAGATATTTACTCATTAAAAAACATGTTGTTCTTATAATTCTTGGATGCTATGGGTATACAAATGAAGACAGGAAAACTGACAAGTGGAAGTCAATAAGAACAATTTGCTGTCTTTCAAATTGCATTAAATCAAATCACAGGACACTTTGAATCTTAGAGACAATTTATTAATTTATAGTTCTTAAAAGTTGCAATATGTTCCAATAACGTTCTAAGCACCTTCTTTATTACTTCAATATTGAGAGCAAATGGTGTCACCATGCACAAGACTGCTTAAGACAGTTAGAGTCTAACTTATTTGACACTTTGATTCTTTTTTAAGCCAAAAATTCAGGGAAATATGTTACTTAATAATGTGTTTTATTAGATATAAATTGGGTAGTATAAAATCGTGTTTGTTTTGGGGTCTGCTAAAATGAAGACACTAAACAAATTGTAGTTGTTGTTATTATATTAATATGTCACCTCGATATAGCATGCAGTAATATCAATTAACTCAAAATTCAATTAAAATTGAAATAGAATAAAATGTCTTTAGAAGCATAAATGGGTCCAAAATTGTTTAATACTGAATGTCCAATATCTAACACTTTCTGATTGCCCCAATGTATCTCTCTGGTATCTTTCATGCATGTTCCATTCATGATTTTAAATTTATAATTATATCTAATTATTATCTATAATGCCTTTACCCAATAAGTACATAGAGCTCTTTGAAGTAACTTAACCAGTAACCAACATTTATAAAACATGACCAATTTGTTTATTTTCAGGACATTTCTTATGTTTTCACTGTCAAAAGTTTCTCTAACAATATTTTAAACACTATTTTAATATATACCTTGATCTTTGATAGCATCACTTTTGTAAAAAGAAAGTCATACACCACCCCGCCCTTCTAACTACTATGCAGTCTACACCCACCTTATCTTTAAACCTCTTTCTTGTATTTATGTTTATTCCTTTGAGTTTTTGACCCTCTAACTTTAACCAGGTTCTTCTGTTTAACCATAGGGTTGGTGCTTTCCAGTGACTAGTTAACAGATACACAATTGACGACAGTGGTTCCTTTTTTACCCAAATATATTAATAGTTGATGGCTCAGTGGTGAGAAAAAGGCCTGGGCCTTCTACAAATGAATGGTTACAGTAGGTCTTCTACTGGCCCAGTATAAATAACTTAACTTGTGAGTTCATAGGTGAAATGCTTATATTGAGGCTAGAATATGCTATTTCATAGCACTTCACCTTTATTTATGGCTTGTATGTACTTCGTAACTCCTATTTGCAATTCTCTTAGAGTTTTATATGATGTGAGATCATTTTAGGGTTGATATCCCAGAAACCACATATTGTCTCTCTTCCCAATCTTGGTTACTTTAATCATTATAATGTTCCCACCTTCCATCTATTTCCCTGGGATTTTTCATATATTTATCAGTTTTTACTTCTGAACAAAATTCCATTTTGAAATGTCGTCATTTGCCACTCAGTAGTGGACAGATATCAATGTTCTTTCTATGTCCTCACTCTTGTGAATAAAGGGGAAATCAACATTGATGCATTTTGTGATACATTATAGATTTGGAGGGTCACTATCTTCAAAATGGCATAGAATCTATTTCTAGTTTTATGAGAAACACCAGACTTATTTTCTAAATGACTGAACTACTTTGCCCTCTCACCACCAATTCTTAAAAGGTTCTCCCTTCCCCAGATTTGAGTCCATACTCATTTCCCGATATCAGTCATCCTGACAGGGGTGAGATGCAATCTTCAAGTTGTTTTAATCTTCGTTTTTGTCAAGTCTAACAAAATTAAACATTTTAAAAAGATTGATCCTTTACCCTTTATATCACTTCCTGGAAAATTCTCTGTTTAGTGTTTTAGTCAATTTAACTGTGTTTTAAAAATTATGTTTAGTTTTGAAAATTTTTGCTAGATAATAGACATTAAGTCTTTATAGGATATACAGCTTGGAAAAATTTTTAATCATTCTGTGGGATCCCTTTTTACTCCATTGATAAAATTTTGTTTTACAGAAGTTTTTTTAGTGTAATGAGGTCATATTTGTCACATGTTGTTCTTATTTCCTTCTTAGTTAAAGTCCTATTTTGAAAGTCTTTACCTGTTAAAGTATTTTTTTCTACTTTCCTCTTCTAGTTGGTACAGAAAATAAAATATTATGTTAAAATGCTTTGGTGATTTAGAATTGTGTGTTTTGCAAGGAGAAGAACAAAAATAATTTTATTTTTCTGCATCTTGGTGCATAGAAATATTTATTGAAAATGTTGACTTATTTCTAATTTATATTTTTGATATCATTTTCATATTCAGGTATATGTTGTAATGTGGATTTATATATAGCTTCTCTAGTCTATTCTATTGAACTATATACCTGTTTTCTCTCATCCAATTTTTTTTACTATGATTCTGAGAAGACATTTAAAATCAAGGGTGCTTATATCTTCAGCAGTATGTATTTTGTAAAATGTTCCTTGGCTCTCCTTGAATGTGCTTCCATATTAATCTAAAGATTTTTTTCTTTTCTCTAGGTCTGAAGAATATGCTGGAAATCGGATTGTAATTGGATTGAGTGAGTAGATTTTCTGTTGGTAAATTGCCACTTTTACAATATTAATTTTATCTGATCCAAAAGCAAAGTTTATAAGCAAGTAATCATTTTCTAGTATCTTCCTTGGTTTCTTTTTTCATTATCTTACAGTTTGAACATTCCAAGTCATTCATATTCTTGTTTACATTTATTCCCAAACATTTCTTTGGATGAAAATATTGATCCCCTAATTTAGGATTCTTATTCTAATCCTTGGTCTATAGGAAGCCTGCTGACTTTTGTTTGTTAATTTTGTAACCTCTACATTGTGAAAAGTGTTTCTCAGCTTTAATATTTTTACTCTTTGGGTGGAGTTTTAGGGTCTCTTATGTGTAAGACTCACACCATCTATACATAAAGATAATTTAGTTAATTCTTTATCCATTAGTAACACTTCTATTTCCTTTTCTTGTGTAGTAGGAGACTGCCCTTTGAATTCCTAGCCATTCAGATGCTAATAAGCACACAGAAATTCTAGTAAGTACAACACTGTTTAGCCAATGACTCAGGCATATTTCTAGCTAGCTCTTATATCTTGAATGTAGTCATCTAAAGACCATTAATATTATATTACCATATTAATTTATACCTATATTGTTTTCTTCTCTATATTCCCCTAGGCCCATTCCTCCAGAAAATAGAAAGAAGAGAGCAATATAGGTATAAATTAATATGGTAATATTAGCGGTCTTTAGGTGACTACAGAACAAGGGAAATGCTGCAATGGAAAAATTTAAAAATGGGATTGCTATCATGAATTTTTTTTACAACCCAATCTGTGGGAAGTCACAATTTACCTGATATGGAGAATGATGTTAATCACACACAGAGAAACTACAGTACAACCAAAAACATTGAAACCAAAACAGAGCACATATGCTAAAAATATGTGACTGAATTTTCAAAATTTTTACTTAAGTCCTTCAAATAAGCCTATAATTTGATATCAAGTTAAAAAGAAAGTAATTAGAAGAAATTGAATTGAACAGAAGTCAGATACATAGTTGACAAACCAAATACATGTGGATTCACTGTACACACAAGTGGTGAAATACAGGAATAAAAAGACAAATTATCAAACTTGGTAAAAATATAAGCTACATATATACTTATGCATAGGAAAACATATTTTAATTATAAAATTATAACAATTTAAAAACACATACTTATGTAAGATGCAGGCATTATTAAAAGGAGATTAAGATGTCCATATCAATCACATAAGGGTGACTTCAAAGGATGGAATTTTAGCAGGTATAAGGTAAAACATTATGGAAAGACAGATTAGTCACTTGTCCAGAAGTGTTTTTTACCTGATTCACTCACTGATTAACCAAGGAACACAACCTTAAGGCAGGCAGTGGAAGATGTATCTGTGGCTACATTCAAATTCATTACTACAGCTGGAAATGTCAGAACTTGTTTAGAATGATGATTATAAAACATACATTTTAATACCTGAAAGCTCATCAAATATTAAACCAAGAAATGTGTCTAATAAAATAAAAATAAAAGCTGTAACTTGGGAAAATATTATCAAAATATTATACTTTTAACTCATTATAAATTTATATCAAGACTATAAGGAGAGAGCTTAATCTGTACAATTACTATAACACTCACAGTAAAAGATGGGAATATTGGACAGACTTTTTAGCTGAGGTGTGTCGAAAGTACACTTGAGTTTCCATTGTGCAAAGTTGTTCAAGTAACCATGTAGTTGAGATTTCTTGTGTATAGTTTCTTGTCATGTCAACAAGATGCTCTTATTGCAGGTGTACTGATCCTCTGATTTTTACGATGTTTCGTCCTCCTCCCCTGTGATTTTTCTCTGACTTCCTTTTAAGGGTTATTGTTTAGATGAATTATTTGGCGTTGTATACTTCATGGCCATTAATGCTCTGAATTCTGTCAGGTTTTGGATCTCTTTATAAGTTCCCATTGCAGGGATGGAGAGACTACTCGGTGATTAAGATCATTCATTGGCTGTTCTTCCAGAGGAGCTGGCATCAGTTCCCAACACCCACATGCCAGCTCATCATTATCTATAACTCAAGTTCCAAGATATCCAACACCCTCACACATACATACATACAGGCAAAACACCAATGTAATATAATTCAAAATAAAGTAATCTTAAAAATATCTTCCATTGCTGCACAACAAAGTATTCCTGCGGGTTATATCATAGGGTCTGTGATTTCTCCATCCATTTATAGTTAGCTAGGTTTATAGTATAAGCATCTATTTTCTCCCATTGAGAGGGACTTATGTCCAGTTACATGACTATTATTTACCCCCAAAGAAAAAGTGCCAGTAATTATACTATTGGGGACTATCTTGTAAAGCAGGTCATTGTTGTGTAGTTTATTGGATTTACAGTGAGTTAGGGCTATTGAAAGCTACAGAAACAATGCAAACTAATTCAGTATGTAAAGATATAATATATTGTGTGGTATATGAGATTGATTACATAGTATTACATGAATACATGTTGGAATGATGCAGGTATCATAATAAATTCTGAGTTACTGCAAAATAGGCTGATGCATCTCAAACTTCATTGTATGCTTTGAGTTTAGAATGGCTTTGCTGCATAGTGAATTTCAAGCAAGTCTGACCTACAGGGTAAGATTCTGTGTCATCATTAAAAAAAGAACTAAGTAAAAGTAGTAAAGGGGATAAAAGTTTATGAGAGCATACACTTAAATATGTGTATAAAGTTGAGAAATGCAAAAATAAAGTATAGCTACACTACTTGTTCATGTTATATGTTTAGAATATGCAAAACAAAAATTATATGTAACTGCTAGACTTGTGAGAATAGGCAACACATACCATTTCTATGAATAGACATTGTGTCATACTGTTTCTGTAAGTAATATGTAGTTTATAAAATGGTTAACCAATGTCTTCTAACCAAATTAATTTCAACTAACATATTTTATTATATCTACTCATCCCAAAGGAGCGATCACAGAAAATTTTGCAATGTGCTAAAATTATCAAGCACATTAATTTCCTTAAAACGTTCACATCACAAAGAGATAACACTAAGCAAACACAAAGAATCATACAGCATACAGCAAATCAGAGACAAGATAAGGCCACAGGCTAGACAGATGCTCTGGAAACAGAAGAAAACGCAATGTTAACACAATCCTGTTTAATAGCATGTGGCATTCATATTGGAACTTTCAAGGTTGGATTTTGAATTCTATGAGCTGGAGAATCTGGTATGAAAATAGCACAAATGAACAAAAAGTGGAGGAAATTGCTCATTCTAATCTATGCTAGTTCGCATCAGTCATGACATGCATTCCTGGTCAGGTAAAATATAACCCCTTGTGAAATATGAAGCATATTCATGACATTGCATATACTTTAAGTGCTACACAGTTAGGAATTTATAAGTCAAGCATGACAGTAAAAGCATTTCATGCTGGTTTTAATGGGTGGTACATATTACTTAATCCACTTATTTTTGCTGGGCGATAGAAAAAAAATTAAGTGTATTTCAGGTTATAAGAAAGGAGAAGAATGGAATGTGTGTGTATGTGTGTGCACAATTTTAATATTATATCCCACATAAATTAAAATGGGGAAAAACTCAAAGGAATTCCTATAAAATCAGAAACAAACAAGCTTGGCTACTCTATCCATCTCTATTCACTACAGTGCTTGAAATCTTAACTAGAGAAATAAGAAAATTGAAGGAGATCAGGGAGATACAAATTGGAAAGAAGGAAGACTAAGTATTTTTGTTTACAGATGATGTGATAGTATAGATAAGTGATCCAAAAAACTCCAATAAGAAACTCCTATCGCTGTTAAATACTCTCCTCAGAGTAAATGGATACAAAATTAACCCATAAAACCAGCAGTTCTTCTTTGCAAATGACAAATGGGTTGATAAAAAAAATCTTTTGCATTGAACACAATAAACTCCCCAAATCAAAACATATACTAAGCTTTATAGACATATAAAAGTTTTTTTTATTTGAACAGTATGGTTTAATATCATACATTATTATAGAAGAATTCAATACAATTTAGTATTAGAGAAAATACATACTGAGAAAGAAACAGAAACAGAGTATACTAAGATTAAGAAATAAAAATATTTCATATATTTATAAATTATTATATGCAAAATGCCTCAGTATATATGTAAAATTAATTTGTATTTTCATCATATTTTAAACTTTATAAAGATGTTAGGAATAAAAGTTTATTAAAATAATCAAACATCTATATACTTCTGGAAATTAAGTACCTTTACATCCCCAAACCTTGTTTTATTTAGTTATGTTTCTGCAACTCTGGTTTTGGCTAATGAAGTAAATAAATACTACCAAAGAGGGACTCCAATCATATAAAATTTACTCTTTATTAATGTAATATCCATACACTGATGAAATTTAAAATGGTATATTTTTATTTAAACATTTCCCAATTCTAAGATCATATCATTACTATATATTATATGACATATTATTCTAAATTTTTACATGCAAATTATAAAAATATCTAACAACACTCAATAGTTTAGATGACAAGAGAACATAAATTCCATTGTTTTTCTGTTTCATCTTTACCTGTCTCATAGTCTTGTTAACATTACCCCTAATATTAGTTATTATTTAAGGGATTGTTAGTGTTTATAGGCCAACCAGAATTTGAACTAAAATAAGTCATGTTACTTTATACTCATATATTTACATATAGATAATTTACAAAATTAACATAGTTAAAATCATCTCTTTGATAGGAAAAATAATTATTATGTAAAATGTTTAATATAGTAGGATGAAGAGAGTAATGGACAGTCTGTCATGATGAAACTTTGATTACAAATTGAAATTCATACATACTAAACAGTAATGCTGATTTTCATTATTATTTATCTTGATTAAAGGAAAATTTATTTCCTGGCTTCTGCAGTTGTCTAAAAATTGCTTCTAGGTGTGTCCAGGGACCATTACCCTCCCCCCTTACTTGAGAGACATAATTAACTTGCGTGGGAAGGAAACACATATCAAGCATAAACTAATGATTTTAGCTTTCCTTTCAATAATGACTTCATAGAAATTGTCTGTATAATACAGTAGATTCATCTCAGCAAAACAATCTATTTTTTAACTTATTGAAATTGTCTTAGTGAAATAGAAACTGCATCAAATATTCACTATAATCAAAGAAGTAATTAACTTTAATTGAAAGCCTGGGCACAAAGAGCTATTTCATATTAGAAAGCAACAAAGGAGACAAGAAAAAAAATACATGTTTTATTTATTCCATCATAACTCAGATATAAAATTAACACAATTGAAAATCTATCTATATTCATTTTGTTTAATATCTAGAATAATAAATTTGAATTTACCGAGCAGAACACTGACAAAGTGGGACACATTATTGGCTCTATGAAAAGTATTTTATGCATTACTTTTGTTTTAGCATTTAACTTAAATAATATATATGTTTAAGACCTTTCAATGTTCTGTATATCCAGTTGTTCATGTACACTGAGAGGAATAAATGTTGAAATATTTGAATTGAAAGGTCCACTGAAAATAAAAAAAATATTATGAATTATTTGGCTACCTATTTTGTCCCCTTTCTGTTTGATGATTAGTCTTTCATCTTAAACACTGTCTTCAAATCTTAAATACAATATTGCAGAGTAAAGTTTGTTCACATTATTAATTTAAGTACTTTACACTATGCTAGTCACCGATTATGATTAATAGGTAATCAATCCAGGAATGACAAACTAAAAACTAACAAAAGACAGCAGTTTCTCCTTCAAATGATAAATATTTATGTGTCATCAAGCCCCAATCTTGCATATGGAGTTCGGAAGGAAGTGAGGTATTTGTATCAAAGGAAATTTTAAAACTATGTTAGCGTTTGAAAGATAAGAAAAAGACGAAGAAGACAGTGTGCCTAAATATCTGCTTTGTACTAACCTGCACCAAGTAATTAGACAAGTGAGCATGAGGACATAGTCAGCGAGTGATTAAAGAAGGTTGTAAGGCAGCAGGGCTGTGTATAGTCCTGGGTATTAGTCTGAGAAGAGAGACTGCGGTGGGGGGGGGGGGAAATTAGCCAAAGGAAATGCTGCTTTGTGTCAGCATTGACATTATTTTCAAAACCACGCTGTTATATTCGTGCATTGCATTTTGAAATACTATTGATAAAGAGCCCCAGAAATGCAAGATGAAAACTAGGGCTATCAATTAAGAAAGTGCTTGTGTATCTCAGCAGCTTAGTGATTTAACAGTGCTGTGTAGGGGTGAGTCAGGGAGGTGACTGGATGTCTTGAATGCTTGGAATGCAAATCTATCCTGATTTACTATTTCTCTATGATTGTAAGAAATGGATGAAAATTAAGAATAATGGACATTGAAAAGTGTTTGTTATTATGTCGCATTGGACAGAAACTCTTCTTATCTGCAATCTTTCATGCTACTATGCACAGCGGGAATTTTTCCTTTCTCAATCTGTATCAGGTACCATGTTTGTGCTCTATTTCTTTTAAGACAATTTGTGTTCTTCCATCTATCATTCTTATACCAATCAAGCAGGCTTTCTTGTTTTCCCTCTCTGTATCCTATATTGATTGCTTGTACTCCTCAGCGCCAATACCAGTAAGTAGTTTTCTGTTACATATAGCCCACCCCTAGGTGACCTTTCCCATTCCCATGACTTAATAGCTATGTAGTACAAAAGGAATTGTCAAATCAAAACTCCTTCTTCTGAATCTTGTGCATTCCTTTTAAGTTACTAAACAATATGTTTCTTTATATTAATCTTTCCAAGATTCAGTCATCTTTCTTATGCATATATTAAATTTGTAGGTATGATATTGTCCCCGTGGTAACAATGGAGAGTTATAAAAAAATCTTTTGGGGCTGGAGAGATGACTCAGCACTGGCTGTTTTTCCAGAGGACCCGGGTTCAATTCCCAGCACCCACATGGCAGCTCACAACTGTCTGCACCTCCAGTTCCAAGAGATTAGTGTGATACTTTCACACTAATGCACATAAAGTTAAATAAAATTTTAAAAATATCTTCCTACACATTAGTTTAAAAATGATTTCAAATCTAAATGAGGCTCATTCTCACTGTGGAAAGCATTAACACGCCTATGGAAAGTCTATCTTTATCGCGCCTACCTGCTGTGGCAAACGCAGCTTTAGATTTCATGCACTCTTTTGTTTTTCTTAAATTTCTATTGATGACTTTTATTTTTTGTGAAGACTTATTTTCACAGTTCAT
>NW_026067896.1:11337912-11349785 GCF_014885135.2 Alexandromys fortis
TTTGCTGTAACTTGATTTGCCATATTTTGTGGATACTCATGGGAGACCTGCCCTTTCCTGAACAGAAACAGAATGGGAGTGAATTGGATAGAGTGGGGACTGGGAAAGGAAGAGGGAGGGAAAATAAATAATTAAATTTATTTATTTATTTAAAATAAATAAAATAAAAATAAGTAAATAAGTGAAAAGATCTCTTTGGCGGATCTCCAGTTTTTGTTCATTTTTTACAACTATTAATCAAAAACCCTGAAAAATTGAAAAAAAAACACATAAAAAAAAACTACTTGGATTTTTTTAATCAAATTCAGAAGGACTTGTAGTTAGTCATTTTAATGTATTATTTAGATAATTGTGATGCTTTATTTCAAAGAGGGTAGTAAATTAGAATGTTGAAATATTTTAAAATAATATATTAATTTACCACTTAATAAATTGTCAACTTGCCATTTATAGGTCATTAACAAAAGAGCAAATAACATATTTTTCAGTGTTGTTCTAATGTTTATTTTATGAACTACATTAACTCTATATTTTGAATGAAGGATTTTCCGATTAATGATTTTTAGAAATGTTGATATAATTGGCACACCCACAATTACGCACTCAGAATTAATCAGTCTTGGCACTTTAGCCAGGTGTGAGTTTCTACATTGACCACTTTGCAGTGGGAAAGAAAGCTGTTGTTACCAAAGTCAGGAAAAGCACAAATCTGTGGACATAGACATGTGCTTTAAAATGAATCCTATAGCCGTAGGCTGCTCCTTAGGACCTAGGAAAATCCTAACCACTGGAATTTGAAAATTTTAGAGCAACAGGTATAAAAGCCAGCACTTACCGAACCAGTATTCCCTGATATGGTCGAGGAGAATTTAAACCAGGCCAAGTTGCATGGGGCTCAGCAAGACAGAGATAAGATTTTGCAAGCAATCGGAATTTTTACCCCCTTGTCAGAAAAAGAATAAAAAGTCAGTGTCTGGGGAGAATACAGTTGTAACTGCCAGGGCGCAATGACATGTGCGAGCTATAGAGATGCTAACCTGAGAAACCTGTGGTGAATGCCGCTCAAGGTAACTACACCAGGCCGACTCCATGACTTCCTGCAACTAGGCATAAAATCCCTCCTGTGGGCCAGGCTTCTCATGCGATAAGAAAACAGTTATGTCCATCACATTCATGTTACTATTGTTCTGGCGAACCCCTCGAGTGACTGCTGGTAGTCGATGAAAGCAGACTCACCTACATAGGAATGGTCCTAGTTAGACTCAGGTGATTGTCAACAACTGTTAGAGAAGGGAAGACAGAAAGTCTGAAGGGACATGAGACTCGGTTGGGAGTTGTTGAAGGAAAAAGGTAGAGGATGGGAATGTTTAACCTGCATCCTAAAAATATATAAAGCTTTCAAAGACTGAAAAGAATAGATTTAAAATATATATGAAATTAATTTCTTCTTAAAGGTCAATATTGATAAGCACAGTCTTTCAATCAATCAAAGCTTATTTATTTGACTAGTTAACAATATTTGTGACCTCTACTAACAAAATTCTAAATATGACAGAGCCAAAGAAGTGTCTAAAACATTACTGTTTTTTTTATATACTCTGATAAAAACATTTATAATTAAGCCACTTTATTTTGGAGAATATGTTGAAAATTAAGGCATGTGTGAAGGAAAACAAACAGAGTTAAAGGAATTCATGAAAGTACAGCAAACTCAGTTAGGAAGAGAAAACATGACTGATGTGAGTTAAAATCAAGGAAATTTGAAGAAAAAAAGGAAAAACTGTTTGCAATACCTAGTAAGAGCAATATTAAGCAATGTTTTTTTTAACAAATCAATAAAGTGAAAGAAACCTCACTCATTTAATTATGATTTATTGACTTGTAATAATTATTTGTTATAAAGAAAATACTTATAGAAAGAATTCAAAGGTGATTCCTTTGGATTAAAATGTTTGACTCTCCTTATAGTTACACTTAGAAGTGAACTATATGTAATGTTTACAAATATTATTTTTACAAGAAAATGTTGTTTAATTTGAATTTGTAATTTTTAAGAGACAGATGCTATTTTAATATTTTCTACCATTTTCTTTATTTGGTATGTATTACTTTTCCATTTTCCTTAGAGTTCATTCCCTTATACATTTGCATGGTGTATACATCTGTTTATAAGCTGATGTATATGGACCCAGGGAGCCTAGGCAGTTTGGATGCTCACTTTACTAGACCTGGATGGAGTGGGTGGTCCTTGGACTTCCCACAGGGCAGGGAACCCTGATTGCTCTTTGGGCTGACGAGGGAGGGGGTCTTCGTTGGGGCAGGGGGAGGGAAATGGGAGGCGGTGGTGGGGAAGAGACAGAAATCTTTAATAAATGAATAAATAAAAATAAATAAATAAAAAAATGAAAAAAAAAGATGTGATAAGTAAAATAATTATTACATCAGAGGATAGTAATGCTAGACCCACATGTCAGATGTCTATGAAATGTGGTAAGCTGGATTCATATAAATACCTTCTTATGTGATCACTTCACAGACATTTGTTCAATGAATAAAAATTTAATTTGCATTCGAGTGGAGAAAGGGCTCTGCTTTTCCTGTGTCAACTTCTGTTTGCTCTAACAATATATTTTCAGACCAATATGCTTCTCATGCTTGGTTTTGAGGTCCAAGAGGAATTTTTTTTAGAGACCTACTTGAATTGTACAACAAAGTGAAGCCAAATATTTGATTTATTCTTTAGCCATAGGTAAAACTGGTGACTGTCCCAATTCCCTTTCTCAAGAGTCATTTTTGTGGAACTACAAGGCTAATAAAAAGTATCACTAAGATTTCCTCAAATCAAGTGGATAGAGTTTTTCAATAAGCTTATGAACAGAACTCAACCCCCCCCACCAGCTCACAAAAAGGTAAATACAATAACTTTCAGCAAAATTTTAATCAAAAGAAAAAAGAAAGACATTTTGTCTTTTTTCTTTAGAACAAGAGGCATAAGCCAGGTCTTCTAAACAAATTTCTAAACACTGTGTCAAAGCAAACTACTTGGTTGCTTTATAGATGGGGTTCCAAAATAATTGTTCCAAGAGACTTGCACTGATAGTTTAAGGAAAAAAGTACTATTTAAATATTACTTATAAACACAAACATATATAAAATTATATGTACATAGTAAGTGAATATACATGTATGTATATATACACACATATAATTTTAGAACATATACATTAGCCATGAGTTTTTCTTTGACATTTGACCTCAAGTTACAAACTTCTTTCCATTTTAATGAAAAGATATTTTATCATCTTTATTGCAAATTTTATTCTCTTTCATGAACATAGTTTTTCTTCAGGGAAGTAGACATTGTAAAGAATCTCAATTTGTAATTTTCAGTACTGGAGAATGAAGCTAGTGACTCCTTTCTATTAAAAAAAGATGTGCTCTAGTAAAGGCCCTTGGCTTTTATTCTTTAGGTTGACATCGTAACATGTATCATTATTTGACATTTGAGTTTCATAACTTTTTTCTTCTTCTTCTTCCTCCTCATACATCATGCTGCCATCCAAAATGGGACTCACATTCCTGCATTTGGCTTTGGAAATCTTCCCTGAATAATGCTATCATAGCTGACTCTAGATCTTTTGTAATGGTCATTAGCTTTGGCCAGAACAAAACCGCTTATAGTAAGAAGACAATCTTGGGTATTTACATACATTATAATTTATAAAATTCAAATTACATAGTCAGGAGATTGTTACATCAAGTTTTCAAATGGATATTACAGTAATTTTATAAAATATGCATCTAAATAGGAATACATTTAATAAAATGTAAGACATATAATTCATAGAAAATAACTATAAGGGTTTCCAAATATATTTAAAAGTACTAGAATGGTTAGAATAAAATTATAAATGCTAATACAAATTTTAAATATACTATTCCATAAGAATAATATGATAGCTTCTAAGTTTATATAGAAGTATAAAAGCCTACTGAAATAAAATTATATATACATAATTTTACTAAGCACAAAAAATTCTATGAAAGAGTAGCAGACTCGTAATATAGTTTTCTTAGGAGCTTAAAATTATAGAGACTGTTATTCCACTTAAGCATAAATACATTTAAAATTGTCTTTGTCTGAAACAGTTTACCTGAGCTACTGGGAACTCACCAATCCAGTTAGACAGGGAAGGACCCAGTATGGAAGGAACCAAACTAGACCCTCTGAATGTGGGAAACAGTTGCATGGCTGGGGAAGACTGCCGGAACACTGACAGTGGCATCAGGATTTAACACTACCGCTTGTACTGTTTTTTGGGGGCAAACCCATTCTCTTTGGATGGATACTTTGCTAAGTCTAGATATATAGCAGGGAGGGCCTTGAACCTTCACCAAAGGTGCCTGACCCTCTCTGGGGAGTGGTTGTGGGGTGGGTGTGGAGGAAGTTGGAGAGGGTCAGAGGAGGGAAGAAAGTGGGAACTGGTATTGGTATGTAAAATAAAAAAAAAAAAAAAGATTGATCCCAATTTTCCCGAGAAACCGCCACACTGCTTTCCAAAGTGGTTGCGCAAGTTTGCATTCCCACCAGCAATGGATAAGTGTACCCCTTTCTCCACAACCTCTCCAGCAAAGGCTATCGTTGGTATTTTTGATTTTAGCCATTCTAACAGGTGTAAGATGGTATCTCAAAGTTGTTTTAATTTGCATTTCCCTGATTGCTAAGGAGGTTGAGCATAACCTTAAGTGTCTTTTGGCCATTTGAATTTCTTCTGTTGAGAATTCTCTGTTCAATTCAATGCCCCAATACAACCCTAGAAATATGTCTAAATTTGTTTTATTTTGGCGTTTTTTTTTCTTTCTTATTTGTGTTTTCCTTGTTGGAGTTTGTAAGATGGGCTTGTTCTTATGTGTATGTTGTCTGTGGTTATTTAGAAAGAAATAGAGACAAACTTTTTGAAACCTGAAATTGGCTATGTAGATAGGCAGGGCAGATCTGGGAGGAATTGAGGTAAAATAATACTTTATGAAAATATATTGTATTATTTTTTTAGTCCACCTATAAAATGAAAGCAATTAATAAATATGTCAAAATTTAAAAAAAGAAGTAAAATAAATAAAAAAAGATAGTTTGTTTTCTTTTTTAAAAGATAAAATTAAAAATCATAAAAATTTAAAAAGTCTTTGTCTATAAATCATAATCATCTCATATGCATGAAGTGTAGATTCCTGTTATCTAATTGCAATGCACTGAACCAAAGTCACACCAAAAATGTGCCACAGAATATTACCTTTGAACAACTTTCCTAGTTTCCTGGTGCAGATAATATTAACCTTAAGCTTCACAGCAAATGGATTTGTAATTTGGAACTGGGAGGGCTGTAGAGGAATGTTCACAGAATTTTGGTTGCTAGAATATATTTTTCTACACGAACGCTCAATTTTGTTTTGGGGAATGATTTGTTTTGTTTTGTTTTCCTTTCCGGATGCTGGATTTCAGTTATATTCACCCCAATCTCTTCAATGCTATTCCTGTAGCTAGCATGGGGCAGGCTCTTAGCCATTGTGATTGTCACAGGACCAGTGTGGATAAAGAAGTAATTTATTCATGTCATCAGGGTGAAGCAGCTTTTTTGTTAACCCCACCTTAGGGAAGATACCTTTATAATATCAGTGCTGAGGCAGTTCCTCAATATTGTGCCCGTCATAGCAAATGCACAATTGATAGAAAAATACCTAAACAGCTACAATATGTTCAGTTAAGATTCAGATAGGCTATTATGATTTTTTTTACAAATATGTGACACTTGCAAATATTTTATCACATAAATAAATGCATTGCCTACTGTCGTTTTTTAATGAGGTATTTCATACTAAAATGTGTATGTAAGATACATTCACTTCATGTGAAGGACAGCAGCGTTATTGTGAAATCAACTGAACATTCAATCAGATTTCAAAATGTACTAAATGTCATGGAACCTTCAACTATAATTGTCTAATGAAGGAAGAAATAAAAAATGGAAGGTCACACCTGATCATCGATAATCTTATAAAGTGGTATGCTTATGAATAATAAATACAGTTTTTTTAATTAACCATTTGTATCAACTGAAGAGTGGTGGGGATTTTGTAGCTTACAGTCAGAAATAAATACAAGACAGCAAAGAAGTGTGTGTGTGGAGAGAGAGAGGAAGAGAGAGAGAAATAGAGCTACTCAATTTCATATGCATTTATTCATAATTGATTGGACTTCAATACCACATTCTGGTGTGTGTTCCCTACTAGGATATAACTTTCTAAGGCTTTACAAAAGTTATTTTATTTTATTTATTTTCATTTATGTTTATGCGTAGAACCTCCTTGGCTGTATGTACACTATGTGGCTGTAAAGAACAGAAGAGATTAGGTCCCCTGCCTTTACAGTTACAGGCAGTTATAAGCCCTGGAAACAGTTCTGAGAATGAAGTCAGAGTCTCTGCAAGAGCAGTGAATGCCCTTATCCTTTAAAGTCGTCTCTTCTTCTCTACATTATAAATTCAAGAAAAAATAAAAATAAGTAACAAAATAACACCAAATATTGAAAGAGATAATCTGGCAACATAATCATATGAAACTTAATTATATCTAGCCTAATAAAGCTGTTCACTAAGCATACAAATCACAAAAATATATTGATTCTATTCAAATGTTGGTTTTACGAAATTAAATGGGAAATAGAAATGATAGTGTTGATCCAAAGGTTGCGTTTTAAGTGGAACCCATGAATGCATTGACTTTGTGCTTCCTCTACTATCTCAGTCTACAGGCTTCTATGTTTTAAATTTCATTTTTTTCCTTTCTGTCCATCTGACTTGCCTGATTTAACTATCTCAAAACCAAGACAGCATGCTGAGCAAAGGTAATGAAAGACGTATTAATAAGAAAACCTTCATTTTTTCTTCAGTCTAGCCTTTTTATAAGTGTGTGTGTGCATGAGCATGTGTGTGCTTGGGTGTTTATAGAATTTGCAAACAAAAAAGCTGGTAAATAAAAGCATGTATTGTTAATAAAGTTATCTCTAGAAAGGGTGTCTTCCTTTCTTTTTTTTAAATAAGGCACAAAATATTACCAGTAGCATCAAGTACAACACTAAATAGTTCTGACTGCCTCCAACAATTTCAAACACAATGATTACATTCTATTCCAATTGTTTGAAATTTGCAGCACCCTGAATCAAATGCCACAAAAAAAGATGAGTAATAAATGTTCCAAGGCTTTATAAGTGATTTCTATTTCAGAATCTGGTTTGGTTTGTCATATTGATTTCTGCTGAACGAGAAAACACAGCCACGAGCTCTCATATGTGTTTTAGCTGATGATTCATTCTGTATGCAGCTCCTCTTCTTCAGAAGGAATTCACTCCTGAATTTTGCTTTGTCTTCTACTTTCTCTCTTATTGCAGCAGCTGTATCGCATATAGAGTCTGTATTTCATACCCCTAGATCAATATGATGGTGTTTAAGTGTTGACTCTAATGAGTGATAAATTGTATCTCTGCAACAGCTACAAATAATTCAAAATAGGTTGAAATATAAAGCAAAAAAGTATTATATATACTCCATAGTAACTGTGTATCTGCTGTCTAGCTGCCTATACCCACTTAAAAATTTATTTATTTAAATGTTATAATGCATAACAAAGTTTGAATGTATTAAACTTATCTCCAGTATTATCAGTAAATACAAAGAACTTATAATTTTCTCATTTTGCCTTTGTAATAAATTTTTCTTAAAAGTAACAAAAACAAACATGAACTAAAGCAAACCAAAACAAATTTTAAAAAAGCAGACAAAAGGCATGCGGTGCATTTTGCATTGGCCAACATCTTCGTAGGTAGGTCTGTGATTGATAACCCAAGAACACTCCACAGAAAAAAATACCTGAATTTTCCCCTGACCTCAGCAAGTATTGATTACAAATAGCTTTCTGATTAGAGGGAAGAGACTTTCTGTCCACTTCTTTTCTGATATAAGACTTAATCTGGCTTAAACATGTACAGGAAGTGTGAATGCTACCATAGTCTCTGTGAGGTCATGTGGGTACCAACCATACTCTGTATGGAAAAGACTGTTTCTTACGATTCGCAGACCAATTTTGGCTCCTATACTCTTCTCAGATTCTCCTCTGCATAGATCAATAGGCTTTGATGGAAAGAGTTAGAAAAAGACACTCATTTAGGGTTAAGTGATTCAAAGTCTCTCACTACTTTTTTTTTGTTTTGTTTTCTTGATGATTGTTTTGGTTTGGTGTCAATTTTATATAATTTTAGGTTTCCATTGGTTTATTTTGATTTTTTGCAGTGAAAAAGATAAAATTGGAAAAGAGTAGAAAGGTAGAGAGGATTTAGCAATAGTTCGGGGAGTGGGAAGAGATGATCAAAACACTTTTAATTTTTTAAGCTTACAAGTACAAAAATAGATATGTAAAGTATAAATAATACTTCAATGTCAAGGAAACCAAATAAATTTAAAATTGTTTCACAAAACTTTATATAAAATAAAGTTTTATATATATATATATTTCTTTTCATAGCACGAGAAAGCATCTTAAAAGGAGGCTAGAGATGTCTCCGTGGTTATGACCTATGATGGCCCTTCCAGGGGGCCCAGGTTCAATTCTCAGCTCCCATGTGGCAGCTCACAACTATCTGAACCTCCATTTCCGGTGAATTGGACACTAACACTTCACACAGACATACATGCAGGCAAAAACTAATGCACAGAAAACAAATACAAATGATGAATTTTAAGAACGTCTTCCACTTGTCATCTGCTGTGCTCTATTTTTGAGAAGGTTCAGTATTGTCCTGTAGCACTGTAAAATTCAGTCACACAAATATAGTACAATAACAAAATGTATTCCAGTATTTGTTATAGAGATGTTTACAAAAGCTTTTGAAAAGAAAGCAGACACATTAGTCTCTCACCTTCCTAGTAGTGTGTGAGGGGGACAAAGCTGAATGACCCAGTCATCAGGATCATACTGTGATATAGAATCACAGATGTAAAACTCATCAAGCATATGAGTTCTATAAAATTTATTCCAATATTTTAATACTTATGTATTAATATGTTAATCAACAGTTAATCCATAAACCATCATTTTAGTTTATCTTTATTTAAAATTATTACGTATTATCTCAAGAACATATATCATTCTTTAACTTACTATCTTCCAATTGAAACATGGAAGAATGACTTTGAGGGTGTGGTGTAGAAAAGTTATGATTAACTCACTTATTTTGGAGAACTCAGAATGGCTAAATTCTACCTGTGCCATGACATATTCGGTGTACTCAGTTACTTAGTTACCAAGCTTGCTGGAGAGAGTTTTCTGAGAAATGATGCATATGACAAAGCAACCTGAGGTTCTACACAACTGAGAATATTTGGGCGTTTAACATTCATTGTCTAGAAGATAACATTTATCAATGTGAAATTGGCAAGTCAAAATCCGTCTTCCTTTGAAAGCCCCTTTCAAAGTCCTCAACAGCAGGTTATTTATGATAAATTAAATAAAACATGAGTTTACCTCCTTTCTGAAGTTTATTAAAAATTTCTCATTATCTTTCTAAGTCCTGATAAAGATTAAGATTTTTGACTCACAATTCAGATGTCTTTGAAGTAGATCACTTTTATTAATAGGATCATAAATATTTATATGCATGCTCAGATATGTGGAATATTTGGGGCAATATGTATTATTTCATAACTGAATTTCATTTAAAATTGAAGAAAGAAGTTTATTGATTTCTGAAAAATAGATTTTAACTTCATATAGAACATATTTCTAGTTGCACGTTTTTATAGACTGTCATCAGAAAATACATCAAGACATTAAAGGAATTTATTTCGTATTATTTACAGATACAAAATTGGTCATGAATGTGTAACAAGCACTAAGGAGCATGTTAGTCCTTAATATTAGAAAAAATACTGTAATTTTACTGGTCATCCAATATTAATAATTATTATTTTCAAGTATAAATTGAAGAATTTGTATACATGTAATTCTAATATCAATCTTTTTTTCTAACACTCTCACCCTCCACCTCCTCCCAATTTCCACCCACAATAGATTTAATTTTAGGTATTTTCACCTGCTCACTTTTGCCATGTTTCCTTGCTCTCTAAGATCAGTATCGAAGGATATAACATATTTACACTTCATGTTTATAGTTGAAAACTGGTTTTCCCACCGGAGGTGTGTCAGGGCAATTTGACAAACAGCACTTTGAAGGATCACGTCCTTGGAGGTCCCTAGCAAGCCAATTTCTGAATTTGAAGAGGCTGTCACATCGCATTTCAATGCATGCTAAATGCATTTCCAGGATTAGGAGTGAAAATGCACTTACGCAGTAAATTTTATTTTTAATTAGGCTATAATTAGATAATAAGATCCACACAGAGTCTATTAGAAACAAAATTGTCCAATGAAAGAAGCATGCTGTCTTGAAGAGGGCATGTTTGTGCCTTTATGGTTTATGAGGAGGATGAGGAACTGTGTGCATGGATAGACTGTTAGGCATCTCTGTTTCTTAGGTGATGAAAGTATCTAAACATATGCCAATCGTGGCCAAATAATTATGTTTATCACCAAAATGAGTACTAATGTTTATATTGCTATGAAATCTAAACCACTATCAGCTGAAAGAATTGAGCACATTATATAACTTTATAAGCAACTTGGCTAAAAGTTCACATCTATATTAATAATAAAGAATTTGAACAAACTAGGTTGAGAGTACACAGTGAAATATGGAATAAAATTTGAGTCATTTTTTCTTTTTGTTTTGTTTTAGCTCCTTAAAGTTTGGTAGCTGAAAATTATAAATGCTCTACTGAACAAGAAGAAATGTGCTGACATTTTTAATATATTATAGAAGAAAATCAGAAATATGTCAAACATAATGAGAACTTATTTCATTTCAATCAAGCAATAGGTCTCATAAAACAGCTTTGTATGCTTAGGAATAAGTCAATTATTGACATTTCTAGTATGTAAGGACCACAATATTGGGAATATTGGGTTAAAGGTAAGAAAAAGTCCAGGAAGAATTTGTTTTCTGCATTTTGTTAATGCTTACTTTCTATAAAAGGTTAAGCAATTGCAATTTAAAAATGTAAGAAGTTACATATTTCAGATGCATGGACATTTGTTTATAGTGTTAGCCTGAAAAAAAGTGCATGCATTTTGTTGACTCAATATGTTCAGCATGATCAGAAGCAAAATGCCTATCAGTTCACAGTGTTCTTAAATGGAAAAGTTATTGATGTTGAAATAAGCAGATGACAGCAAGAAATGGAGGCGCTTCTCACTGGTCCATGAAATGAAAGAAACCCAAATTGAATATCTAAATATCTAAAAATTCAAACCATAAATAGTAAATATATATATATATATTAAGTTTGTTTGGTTATATTGGTTTTACTGGACCATTCCTTTAAGTCTTTAAGAAACTGCTGTAAACTTTATTTGCTAAGTAAAATTTTGAGAAAAAAAATCTAAGCATATAGTTATCATTCAAGAATAATCACTACCCAGTTATTAAATATAGAAGCTTCACATTGACATAGTTCCTCCAATAATGCCACACCTACTAAGTCTTCCCAAATACTACGAAAAACTAGGACCAAATATCACCTGCCTGAGATTATGAGGGACAGTTATCACTGAAAACACTACATAACCAAATTCTAGATTCAAATAACTTCAATTTATATATATTGAATTCAAGTTTATATATATTAAAAGATAGATGATAGAGAGAGAGAGAGAGATAGATAGATAGATAGATAGATAGATAGATAGATAGATAGATAGATAGATGA
>NW_026067896.1:11350258-11354031 GCF_014885135.2 Alexandromys fortis
AAATAAATAAATCAATAAAATAGAAATAAGAACAAAAAAGAAAATACTTGTCTAATTTTCAATTGAGATCATGCTGGGAGCCAAGATAATGATGTAACTAGCTAGAATATAGATTGAATGTAAGAGTATGGATGACAGATGTAATTTGTGGTTTTAACTTCATCTTCATTTAACCATTTTTTAAAGTTTCTGAGATGTCTGTGTGCCCCATTGCTGAGAAGCTGGATACAGGTGAATACTGTCTTAAATATTGCGGACTAGAACAATGAAGGATAATACTCAAAGTAGAATATGGGTTGCACATGCAAGTATTGCATGAAAACCAACATCTGCTTAAGCTCTGACCCTTAGGAACATGTACATACACAACACACACACAGTCTTGTTGAATTTGTTCTTACCCATCAAGGAAATGAAATTTAAAACACTATTGAAGTTCTATCTTTCTCCAGTCAGAAAGACTAGAATTTTAAAAAGCCAGTGTAAAGGGTGAAGGGATGGTTCTGTGGTTAAACAGGTTTAACAGGCTGTTCTTTAGGAATTTGAGTTCCATGCCAGTTTCTCCCATCTGGTGACTAACAACCACCTGTAATTACAGTTCAAGGGGATTTGAGGCCCTTTTGTATCTGCTGCTGGCATTTGTACACACATGTATGTATATAAGTAAAATTTAAATAAATTTTAAAAGTAATGAAAAGAAAACAAAGAAAAGTAAATGCTGATATGCAAATATGCTAATTGAAGAAAATGGGTTCAGCTGAAGATCCTCAGTTTATGTAAAGGAAGCCTAATTTAAAATAAAAAATATTATAAAAAAATACTACTGAGTAAAGGAGCTAGAGAGAAGCCTCAGCATTAAGAACAGTGGCTGTATCTCCTGTTCAGATGGTCTGACACCCTTCCATAGGCACACATGCAGACAAAACATTAGTGCACATAATACTAAATCACTAAAAATTTAAAACTACTGTTCAATCAGCATAATGCAGTAATTACAAAATTGTGGATCTCAGAATTTATAAAAGTATATAGCTACATATGTTTTTGTATTCTCAGATGATTCAGAGGCCTTATTCTCCTGATATTCTCAACTCCTTCTGACTCTTAAACTCATTCTGTCCTCCCTTCCTCTGGGTTCCCTGGGGTCTGAGAAGAAGTATTTGATGAAGACATCCCAATTAGAGCTGTATGTTCCAGGGTCTCTATATATTTTCATAATTTATGCCCGTGGGTCTCTGAAGTTTCTATATGCTACAAGTAGAAAATTTATTGATGGTGGTGAAAAAAAGCAGTGAACTACAAACATAGTAGAATATCATTAAGGATCATTTTATTACTATTTTTATAACATTAGTATTTGGCTTTACCCTAGATGTCCGAGCTAACTAATTTCTGACTCTTGGGCACCCAAGCAGCATCACGTACAGGTTCCATCCTGTGGAGTGGGTCTTAAGTCAAACCTAGTAATTGTTGGTTCCTCCCACAAGCTTTGTGCTACCATTGCTCAAGCATGTTTTATAGGCAGGAAAGATTGTACATCAAGAGTTGTGTAGCTGGTTTAGTGTTTACATTTCTCTTCTGGTAGCCTGGAAGGTACCTTTCCATTATCAAAGACACTAGAATGTAGAGATGAAGGTCCTATGTAGGTACCAACTCAATTTTTTTTCAGTGGGTTATGTGGATGTTGTCTTCAGCAATGGGGCCTGGCTTTTAGTTTGTAGAGTGCAAGCTAATTGTCCTGTCAACAGCCAGCATTGTTTGAGGCTTCTATGAGACCCATTTGGTCAATAACTCAATTGGAAGTAACCCGGTTCTGGCACTAGAAGCCTGGTTTTGTGGCAAGAGATGCCCAATTTTGTCTGTCCCCATCATTATTTGGAGACTTAATAAAGATAGCCTTAATCTATTTAAGGAAATGTCTATTGCACTACATTTTCATACCAGCCCTGTAACGTTCTCTGTTCAAGCTGCTTTTCACTGAGTTCTCTTCCTTTACCTCATTTCTCCTCCTCCTCCCTCACCTCACCTGAACCTCTCTTTCTCTCCTGCACCAAGTCCACCCAGACAACTAAGTCTACTGTTTTGTTCTTATTCTTATTCTAGTCTAGTCTAGTATAATCTAGAGTCTTCTCCCATGCCATTGAGTTCAAGGTTATTCCCCGCATTCTCATCTGTGTGATTTAGCATATCTGGTTTTATCTTGAGGTCCTCCTTCTATTCAGACTTGAGTTTTGGGCAAGGTAATAATTATGGATCCATTTACATTCTTCTACATGCAGATATCCAATTACCAGCACTCTTTGTTGAATACATTATTTTTTCTCCTGTGTGTATTTCTCTTTTCTAGCATGTATTTCTGTCTTCTTTATCAAAAAACAGCTGTTCATGATTATGCCAAGGTCTTCAGTTCAATCCATATGATCAATGTGTTTCTTTTTCTTTCAATACTGCACAGTTTTTATCATTATAGCTCTTCAGTAAAACTTAAAATTGAAAATGGTGATACCTCCAGCAGTTTTATTATTATTGTTGTTGTTGTTGTAACTATCTTGAGTTGGGTTTTGTCTGTTTCTTCGCTTCCTTTTTCTTTTTCTTCCCCCCGCCCCCTTGGCTTCCATATGAAGTTGAGGATTGTTCTTTCAAGTACAAGAATTAATTGAAAATTTGATGGAAATTGCATTGAATCTGTAGATTTGTAGACTGCTTTTGGTAGGATGGGCATTTTTACTATGTTAATCCTGCCTACCAATCATTGAGCATGGGAGCTTTGAGTGAATAAATAGAAGAAAGCTCAGGCTGGTCTGACTCCTTGGGTCCCTTTGCCTCCGTCTTTGCAGTGCTGGAACTATGGGCTTTAAGCATCATCTGAATGCAGATAGTCATTTCTTTCATTAGTTCTAAGTACATTCTATATGCTCTTTACTATTTGTAGTGTCCTTCCTTTACTCATAACTAAGACAAAATTAGAATATTTGGGGATTAAAAACCTTAAAATATTTCTCTTGTTTATACAGCTGTCTTCTTAGTATTACTTTTTTCTAGCTCATTAAATTTTTACAAAGAAATATCTTTGTGCCCCTGTGCCCCAGGAAAGGGCCAGATGAAAATGGTAGACTCCATTTGCTCTCTATGGACAATTGAATTCTTCCATTTACTTACACAAGCATTTTTTTTATTTTAGAAAATTAGAGACTTGCCTATATTTTTCTTGTGTCAGGAGAAGATCTTGGGACCAATTAAAAATTAGGTTGAATTGCTAGATTTTTAGTTTAGTATTGCTGAGCAACAAAAAAATAAACATAGACTCAGGTGAAATTCTCGAGGTGTAATCTATTGTCGCAAAGGATAACACAAAAATAAGACAAAAATAAACAAAAAATATATGACAGATAAGAGTCAATGATAAACTAGCTCTTTGGCATTCACACCTCACACAAACATGGAATCTTGGATCATTAGACCTCATCTGATGATTTTCAATTGAAATCTGCATTGAATCAAAGAAGAACCATCCCTTAAAAGACATCAAGTACAGTGTAGCAGCCGTTTCCTCTTTGAATTTCACACAGAGTGGTACGAATGCATTTGGAAATTTGGGAAAATAGGCTCAAATGTCACAACTACCAATCCAAATAAGAAGATGGTTGATGACGGTTCAAGAAACTCTCACTCTTTGGGGAAGGGCATACTGCCTACATTAGTTACATGAAAGAAGACGAGAGAGAGAGAGAGAGAGAGAGAGAGAGAGAGAGAGAGAGAGAGAGAGAGAGAGA
>NW_026067896.1:11354041-11361870 GCF_014885135.2 Alexandromys fortis
GAGAGAGAGAGAGAGAGAGAGAGAGAGAGAGAGTTATAATAAAAAATGTTACTACAGGTCTGGAGAGATGGCTCAGAGGTTAAGAACACTGGCTGCTCTTCCAAAGGTCCTGAGTTCAAGTCCCAGCAACCACATGGTGGCGCACAACCACCTGTACTGAGATCTGGCGCCCTCCTCTGGCATGCAGGCATACATTGAGGCAGAATGTTGTATACATAATAAATAAATAAATCTTTTAAAAAAATCTTACTACAGTATTGCCTTCTGAGAAATCCTAATTTGTGATATGCAACCTAGACTCTTGAGTTAGGATTGATAAGTGAACTTTGATTGCATTGGTATTGTTTTAATGTCTAATTGTACAAAATACACTAAGTTTTAAAGAATTAAAATAATATATGAGACATCTGAGACAGACATTGCAACTTTACCTTAACTTGCATATAAATTCCCATTTATTTCTCCTATCCAATCTGTGAAACCAGGTCTAATATAAACCAGACTGACCACAGATTTGATATGTAGCAGAGGAAAATATTAGTCGTAGGATACTTCTGCCCCTAAATTGTCAGTGTTGGCATTATAGACATATATCAACAGATCTGGTTTAGATGGTGCTGGGGATGGAACCTAGAACATCGTAGGTACGAGGCAAGCACTCTTCAAATTGAGTTATACCACCACACATGAACATTCGTTCAATAATAATATTTCCATTTTAATTACTATAGATATAACTTGATAGGATGTAATTTGCAGACTTACTTTCTTCCTTGAATATTTAAAGTGACAGGATGCATATTCAGCTGTGTTTTATTATGTTATTGTTGAGACTGTTTATATTAACATGCAAGTACATTTATGAATCTCTGCTGAGATGCAGTAAACAATGTTGATTTAAGAAATTTTGGAATGAATATAGATTAGAGAATACTTTTTAGTTGAACTGTTTGAACTCAATTTAGAAATGTTAAGCAACTAATTTCAAAGTGTTCAAAAAGAGTTCCCAAAGGCCATTAGGCACTGCAGTAATTGTTATGGAGTAATGGCATAATAATCTTGCAGAAATATTAGTAGACATTCTTGATTGACTGCCAGTTTTCTTGTAATAGATCATTTCTAATTTGCATATAAATAATGACCATGCTCCAAATACAGAAAATATTCCATGATTCTTCCGTTCAATTTTATCTTTATTCTATTTAATCACTCAGAGCTTCCTAAGAATAAGCAATAAGTTAATATTAGAAAATAAAACATGGCCTAGTCCACTAACTTATTGGGGAAAACTTTCCATATGCATACCATTTTCATAAATATGTAATCATTTTAATAATCTAAGAGTAATCAAATTTTCCAGCTTACCTTCCTAGTTAACAAAGGTGGTTTCAATAAATCATTCTGGAATATTGTAGCTCAAAATTCTCACAGAGAACTTCATTTTATAGCCATGGCTTGTTTATATTGCAATTATCTTTTTTGAGAGTGGATCTCTCTTTACTCATACTCTCAGGGTCAGACTCCAACAAGTCGTGACTAACTATGCACCTTAAATTGTTTATGAAACTAAACTAGCATTGTAAAGACTCAAATTTCATGACATTAACGTAAGGTTTTTTATGTAACCAAATATATTTTGTTACTTAAAAATTTCATACATTTGAGATATCAGAGAGCATAAAGATGCATTCATTTTTTTTTTCTTTCCTGACTGATTACACAATGTAACCAAGTTCATCCAGCTTCTACTTCAGCCATCTACCTATCATGGTAGGATTTACCCTTGTGTGCAGTGGGAAAAAAATCAAGGTTGAGTCATTAAGATTCCACTTACAGATAGTTTTATAATAGAAACAGAAATGGAAATCAAACTGAGCCCATCTATTCTCATGAAAAAAGTATCCATAGTGTAGTTTGAACCATCTCTGATTATTTGTCCTGTAACGACTCTGGAGAAGAAGGAAATTCCATCATTTATTATCTATTATATTATTATAAATACCGAACAAAAATCCTGTCTACTGACCTAAACAGAGTAACTACTTCAACCTTCAAAATATGTTTAGTATGTGAGCTTATTTTAATAGGATAGAATTAATCTTTACATATAAAAATCCATGGACCAATATGGTGTGTTCATGGAGATTCAAATCAACACCACCCAAGTTACTCCAAATCATAATTTTTTTTAATTAAATTAAAAAATCATGATTAATTAAATCATATATAACTAATCATTAATTAAGTTAATTAAATTAAAATCATAATTGCATAATGTTACTTCTTGAGTGTTTGCTTAGCAAACCAATATTCATCATTCTTTACCAACATTTATACTGCAAGATGATCATTTGAATATATTTTCTCCAGGTATATTAGGTAATATTAAGTCCAACAAAAATATAGTTGTAAATAAATACAATCAGATGATTCTTACAATATAAAAATAAGGCTTTGTTTAACCTTTTGTCAATGGGTGAAGTACCTTATGTAAACAACTCAAGAGAGGGCATGTTTATTTTGACTCATGATTTCAGAAGGTACAATAGGTAATCAGATGTATCCATTGTATTTTAGCCTGGTGATGAAGTAGAAACACATGATATAATGGTCAGGATGAGAAAAGAGAATTATCATCAGTGGAAAGGCAGAGAGAGACAGAAAGACACATTCACATACCAAACAGAGAGAGAGAGAGAGAGAGAGAGAGAGAGAGAGAGAGAGAGAGAGAGAGAGAGAGAGAGAGAGAGAGAGAGAGAGAGGGAAGAAGAGAAGGAGGGAGGTAGGGAGGGAGAGGGAGAGAGAGAAGCAAATTTTACAGATTTTCTTCCTCCAACTAAATTCCTTCTAACAAAGCATTCCACTGTGAAATTGTCAATGGATTACTGCGTTAAGGTTAAAGGTTTCAGGATCTAATGGTCTCCCATTAACACCACTGAATCAACGTCAAGAGACCTACAAAAAAACTATCCAAGGAAAATGTTATAATGTGTTGTAATAGGCATATATAGAACAAATTAAATCATGAATTTAAATATACTTAACCTTCACAAAGACAAAAATAAGAATAAAACTGGAAGAAGTAGTATTAGTTTTCAGCCAGGTAGAATAATATTGTACAAAACTGAAAATTTTCTGAAAAAAAAATTATGGTCTTTGAGAAAATAAGAGGTATTTAAGATTTTTTTTAAGTGTGATTGAAAAAAAAATTATGAGTTCAGTCTTTCTTGATTGACAGATGTGGTTGCATGGAACCTGGAAATATCCAATGAGTATCCATTGTTTGGTAATCAAGCCTGATTTCATCTCACACAGATTAGAAATCAAATTGAATTCTCAGAGGATAAAAACAAAGTTACAAGATACTCACAGTTCACATTTCCTTCTTACAGTTTAGAAAAAAAAATCTCTAGAAAAACACTGAAAAGATACTAGAGTTGTTAATGCTGAAGAGAATAAACCACTTGGTAAAGTTAATTTTACTGTTCCTATAAGTACCATATTTGAGCAATTATTATGATGGAAAATATTTGCAGAAACTTATAGGAAAATAGGCACAAGATAAGACCAGGTAATAGGATGAGAAAACATATGACATTAGCATTATATTGCGATCTCTTCTTCTCATGTCTGTTCACTTCAATATGTAATAATTATATGGACTCAGTACATGCTATATGTGTATTAAGCTGATTAAACAAGTCATAAAGGTAGTATTTTTCTAAGCCTGAAAAAAGAACTCCAGCGGTACATGAATTTTATTCCTGAGCTACAGTATCTTTGATATAAAATTATAGCTAAGTTGGATCCAGATTTTAAATGTCATATAATAGAGTTAACACTTTATTCCATGGCTGTCTGCCTATGACCCATAAATGTCATTACAGTAAGAAAATGCAGCCAATAGCTCGAAACTAAGAATATCAAGTAAATGCAATTCAACTTTGATATTTTCATAAAGAAAATTGAATTAAAGAGCAGAATTTTTTCATTCCTTATGCAAACTGTCCCTTTTGCTTCCTCCAGAAATCCATCAAAATACCATGGGATAAAGGTGCTGTCAAAATACATTTTGTAAGTACAGATTTCAAAGCAAAAGTCTCCTAGATGAATGCATAACAGTCTATATTCCTTTGAAGTCAAATATGTATGTGCTGCTGGTAAAAAGATGTAAAATTATAAGATTTAAGAAAGGCTACCTGAATGTCAAGGTATATTGTAATAATCTATTTTTTTGCTTGAAGGGAAACTGTGAGAGCTATGCCAGCCAGATCTGCAATTTGTCTCAAGATATAGCTTTCATGTATAGTAACTCAATTAAAGGAAAAAGAAAACCCAGACACCTGTCAATAGGGCACAGAAGAATTACGTCCTGGAAACAGGATCATGGGATATCTTGCTATAAAGTACTCTAAGAAAATCTTCAAAGGATTCATTTTTAATCAGAAGAAATGTGTGCAATATCAATGAGAACAAGTGCACAAACTACCTCTTAATATTCCCAATGTATTAGCTATTTTAATTATGTGATTATTTTTATTTCATTTCTTAATATTTCTAATTTATTAAATATTTTATAAGTAAATAAAGTTATGCTCATAAAAACTTTCAATACATGAAACAAAATAGAAAAAAATCAAATCTCATTAAAGAAAAGTATTTAATTGTATTAGGTATTTTCATGGCAAACTATCCTAGAACAACTGGTGGAGTGTAAAACTAAAAGTTACCAATAATTGTTGGCATGTTATTTTAGAAGTGTGCACATTATATATTATATATAATGTAGGTAGCAAACAACTGTATTTATACCATAAATATAATGTAAATTGTATGGCACATATCACAAATAACTGTATAGTACATGTAATATTTTCTATAAATTTTATCCACCACATATTTACTCATCATCATTTAGATACCTGTATTCTATCTACTTACCTAGTTCTCTTGCATCTTCATTCATATTTATGCATCTGTCTATCTCTAATGTGCTGTACATTAGTAGTGAAATGGACCTCCAAGGCCCATCAGCTGTAGACTAGTTTACATCCCAGACAGGGCTTAGGAGTTTGTGAATCCTTTCAGAAATAGATCCAACTTGGGACAATTATGTATTGAAGAAGGAAACATACAGATCCCATTCCATTCAAACATTTTCCTTTACTTCCAGTTTTGCTGGGAGAGTTCTGAGGGAGTATTTGTGGTCAAATAGTGGGGGACTTACCTGGGGATCTGGGTGATACTGTGGCCTCTGATAGAGCAGGGGCCCCACCCAGCCCAGAAGTATTCTTTTTAATAAAATATGGTCATTTCTGGAAAGTTGTATCTCACATATATAATTTTTTTTAAAGTTATGATGCCATAATATTGTAACATGGTTTTATTGTTAACAAACCTCTATTTATGCAGTGACTTTTTCTATTGTGCTTCTTTTCATTGTGTTAACAGAGATATAAGGTATCTTATCTCCAATAGCAATCATTTATAGCCTGTGTATGGCCACAATATTCCTTGGCCAGGAGTGATATTCCAAAACATTTTGGAAAATTTGCAATACTGGCAAACAATGAGCTAATTCCCTAATGTAGTGCTTAAAACTTAAAATAATGGTTATGTGGTAATTTGGTAATTTAGGAATGAAATTCACATGAAAATCAATCTTTAGTGAATAAAATAACTTAACCTTTCAAGACCATTCTAGTAGCTCCAGGGCTATTTGTGAGATTTAATATTATTAGCAAATAGTTTCTAAAGTTTCTCAAATTCTCAGTGTGGTCCTTTTGTATCTTTTAATAGAACATTTTTCTCAGATGTCAATATAAAATATAAACATTTAAAATGTGAAGAAATATGGCAATCAAAAAATGAATGTTGTAAGAACATCATTTCATGACTCTAAGCCACACATGAGATTATCTATCACAGGAGATATAGTTTGAAAACTCTATGATAGTTTGGAAGAAAGTAAGTTAAACTCAACTGAGAAAGATGACAAAATAAAAGTGCAAAATACAAAAAGTGGTAAAAAAAAAATAACAGTCTGTAGAACTTGAGATTAATTGAAGGGACTTAGCAATTACACAAGTGAATAGTCCTGGGTTAGTAAATAGAGAGGAAAACAATTAGTCTTTAATAGGCCCACAAGGAGCCACTCTGCTTACTTACCATACAATGTATGAGGTGCCAGAATCACAAAATAAGACAGAGAACCACTCAAAGAAAAATTGATAAAGTAAAAAAAAAATTATAAAAGCAATGGAGTGTATTTACACTACACAGGAAACCGGCCAGAAGCCACAGGGAAAATATGCTGTTTAATGAGACACTTTTCACTAAACTGAATATAGTAAGAAACAAACCCAATGTCTCTTACCCAATATGCTTCAGGAATAAATACTTTAGACTGTAGAATTCTGTATATAGTTTAAAAAACTTGTAGATATGCAATGAGTTGTCTGAAAGATCTAATGTAGCAATAAACATGTGATTCATTTTGTAATATATGCCTCATATACACTGAAGGTATTTTTAATACAGTCTTTCTTTATTTCTTTCTCTTTGTGTATGTGTTTGTGTGTATCTGTGTCTGTGTGTGCATGTGTGTGTTTGTGTGCTTGCATTTGGGTCTGTAATATAAGGTTAGGTATTACAATGGTCAATTTTGACTATGAACTTGTTTACATATATACAGCTCATACTTTGTGGATATCACTTGTTCATAGAAAGCATATGCAAGAAACAAAGTAACTTACTATCAAATATCCTTTAAAGACTTCCCTACTTGTCTCCTAACTAAAATATGGTAATATAGGAGATAATTTATCTACTATGATAGAAGTGATTGACAGCGGAAGCGATTCCCTTGCTTAGTCGTTGCTCCTGAAGTTTTACTCCCACGATTTTCTTCCCATCAGTTTTCTACATTGAAGAATTAATATCACACACATAAAAATTATATGTATTCCTACAGACCAATGCTCATTGTTTTATATACACATATCTTCATTTGTCTCACAACATTTTTCTTTGACTTTTGAAGTACCTTGGCTGTAATTATCATAAAACCTAACCTCGCTTCTGTCTTCATTGATTAATTACTTACGTTGCAAAATGACTTTCTGAACACTATTCAGCTGAATTTATCATTTTATTCCCTTCGGAAGGCAGGCATAATGTGGACGTTCTTCTTCTTTGTTTTCACGCCACATTCCATTCTTTCCTGTTAGCGCGTAGCTCACTGTGTAATGCAACGATTTGTTTGTGTTTGTTTCCCTGATTAAATAATCATCCCATTAAAGTCAAGCCTATTTCTCACTCAACCCTAAATTCCTGATGCCTGACATACATCTTGACTACAGTACACTCCAGGAAATAATCGTTAAGTGAATGAAACGGTCAAATCTCCTACATCACTGCCATCAGCTTTAATGATGTAATTTGTATACAATATTGACAGGATGCCTTGCTTTATTACCTTGTCTTTAGAGATTTCACAGCTGATCTCCACTGTTTCAATCACTGTTAGGTTCTGTGATCTCCATATAAATTTACAAACCATTAAAGAATTTAGTAGGGTGTTTATGAACTGCCCAGCTGAATAGTAAATTTACAGTACTAATTGATTTCTCTGTCAGAAAGAGAAAGAAAAAAAAGAGCAGAAAAAGTATTCAGTACTTTTAGAAAGCCATTTTAGATTGTGACTGTGTTACTTACTGGGGTGAGACATTTGCAGTTCATAATGTGTTTGAACGGTGCCCCCACTGGAACACCTCTTGGGTATCCCGTTGATGCCCTCTCAAAAAAAAAAAAAAAAAAAAAAAAAAAAA
>NW_026067896.1:11363045-11369431 GCF_014885135.2 Alexandromys fortis
AAAATTATTTTAAAAATTTCACTGTGTCTTAAAATACTTCAAATAAATTCTTTGTTTTTGCATACTATTTTAGTCTGAGGTCTTCATGAGTAATTCTCAGACACTTACCCTGGAAAGCAAACAAGTCACCGGTAACATATCATGGTGTTGTGATTATAGCAGAAAAGACATATAAACAAATCAATAATACTTAAATAATAACATAGTAGATATATTAGAAATATTTTCAAATTATAAATCTGGCTAATAACAATATATAATTGATCAATAAAAGACTAAACTGTTTAAATTCTATCAAACTATATTCTTACCTTGTGTTTATAAAGAAAATGTCTTTTATATTTTATTAGCTCAATTCATTATGATGGTCTCTTGTTGAATTTTAGTTTTCTACATACGCCTGAGGTTATTTACAGCATAAGCTCAATACTAACGATGAAAAATAAATGGATTGACAAATCTTTAACTACATTATTGAATAAAAGGAGAAGTTTAAGAGTAATTAATTTAGTTATATGTTACAGAAAGCAATTCTAACTGGTTTGTATTCATATAATTCCTAGGGCACTTTGCCCAGCTATTAATAAATAATATACTGTTGTTAAGTGTATTGAGGAACATACATCTCAAATAATTACTAGATGTTAGCTACGTAACATGCTGTGAACATATAAATGAGTGCTCCTTTGGGAATAAAATCTTAAGTATCTTCCTAACCATTCCTTAATACTGATTGGATTAAAACTTCTGAGATGATTATGCCCTAAATTGCTAAAGCAACAATACTCGAACATTTAAGAGTGTAGCTGACAAAATATATACTGGTAAATAGATCTTTGAAACACAATGTATTAGTCCAGGCCTGAATAATCACACAAAAACCATACTAATTACAACACATTTTGGCCAATGGCTTAGGCATATTGCTAGATAGCACTTACATCTTAATTCTATTATTCTATGTCTTAGAATCACAAAGGTTTATATAGAATACAAAATCTAGAATTTGGGACTTAGCAAATAAAATATTTCTTCCAGGAGTAAAAATAAGAAATAGAAAAGAGTCAATCTCTAATATGTTATAATTCTTTGTTTTCCATATCTGTGTTCTGTCATGAGAAAAACAATTTAAATATTTACCTCAATTAACCTGATCATAAAAATAACACCTCTCAATATCTTGATCACAGAATGTTCAACAGGAAAACAATTTCTCTACCTATGGTCTTACTGGAAGAAGTTTGAGAGTTCTATTGAGAATTCCCTGTACTTAAATAATCATCCCAGATCCTTGAACACAGGCCTTGATATTGAAGCAAATCAATTACTGGATGAAAGACATCATGGAAGCAGAGGGATAAATGCAGATTTAGAGAGAACTACTGAACTTTGGAAATAGTTAATCATTTATTAGCAAACTACTAATTATTAGAGTACAGAGGTAGAGAAAGTGTCCATCAGAGTGAAGTTCTAGTTCACCCACTGGCTTTCCTTCATTGTTCTGGGATATATTTACCGACGTTCACTTCATTGCGTTACTATTTTTCCTCTTACACGATGCAGAGGCTAAGTAGCCTCATCACACATACTCATGGTACAAGAAATACAAACAACACTTTTATAATGCAAAGTGTAAAATTTGAGGCACAATTACATTGTTAATTACTAGCATTCAAACCTAGTTCTTTTTGATTGAGGTCTTTCATTCCTTGTATTTTAAATGCTATATTACCAGAGTAATCAAAATTCTACAATCTAAACGTAGCAATCTAAGTCGTACAGACTCAGTGATTATCTCATTTTATCAAGCTAACTGCCATTTTTTTGACATTATCCACATCTATTGCTGAAATTTGGAAATGATTTGATCTGCCTACCTCAACCCATATCCATTGTATGGATAGTTGGTGCTCAGTATGGCAACATGAGAAAGGATGGAATTTTAAAAGGTGGAACTTTGTGAAAAAGTCTTTAGGTCAATTGGTGGGATGATGCCTACCAATTTTTGTCTAGACAGAAACCTCAACCCTGTCTAGTTTCTCAGTTACAAATTCCATTCCTTTGTCCTATGCTTGTCTGTGCTATTCCACCAACCATTCCATGACATAGTCAAAGCTGCTGAATTATGAGTCAGAAAAAATACTGGCTGGACTTTTAACAAACTGTGAACCTGAAAAATAATGAAGTTTCTTAAAGTTGTCTCTCTATTAGTTATCAATTTCTGCAAAAATAAAACTATCCATCTTTGAGAGATGCTTAATAACATACAGGTATTAAATGGAATATAAAACAGCTCAATATTTTAAGAGGTGAATAACGGGTAGTTTTAAGGAGAGATTAATTGATCCATTCTCTATCCTGCAGAGAAGCTTCTTAAGGTTGTATAGTAAGCTAGACGAAGGCTTCAGAAAGGAGGCACCAAATTGACCAGAATCAGTAGACGTTCACACATTTGCAAGCAGTGAGGACTTCCTGTAAGACATTCTCACACAAGTTGAACTGTCTAGAAGAGGTACAGACCATATTTGTGGCTAGAATGAAGCAAAGAAATGGCTAATTTGCCGGAAATAAGTGGAGGCCAGTCAAGATGCCCGGAAGAGACTATGTCCAACTAAACTACCCGAAAAGAGTAATTCTCAGCCTGTTGAGCTACAAACAGTCAGGGCAGTGTTTTCTGTGCTTACAGTTGTGGTGAGCTCTCACCCATGCTTGAGAAATATTGCATGATGTAGTTGTCTTTGAGCCATTTTTGCAAGTAAATCCTCTCTGATATTCCTGTAAGTAAACCTAAGAAATTACAGTGATTCCAAATTTCAACTTTGGCCGTACCCTTGATTTGAACTGTGGCTAGTTTCCTATGTTTTGATTAGACCTTTGTTCAACCCCCTCCCCCAGGAATAGAGTCATGGCATAAAGTATCATGCCTATCATAGCAAAACATTAAATTCAAATTTTATTCGATTTTCAAACAATATATGGTATTTCTTTTATGATATCGGAATGTAAATAAGGCAATTATGGTTTTAATCTTGGTAGTATTTACACATGCAATTAGTCATATGTACAAGGGGTAATGAAAGTCACTTAATTGGTTTTGTTCCTTTATAATCTTCTTAGTCATATTATTTCATTCCCTAGAGGTTATGCATATGCAAAAAGAAACCTACATTAGAATACTGTAGTCTTGTGCAAGTTTTGAAATCTTGTAAACTTTTAATTAGCCTTGAAAATTACATATAACATATTTGGCTTACTTTGCTATGATTTTGTTTTATTTTCTATCACTTGGTGGATTATGTACAGAGTTACAAACAAAATATTGCCTTTTGCAGCATTAAGAATTATGCATTTCTTATAATGCCATAATGAAAAAGATAGTTAATAATTAAAAATGAATTTATTAATTTACTTAACATACTAGAAATCACTACCTCATGCTTTTAATGAAGACTGTGATTTTATGGTATAATTTTAAGAAAATATTTTGAAGGAATTGTACTAAGTCTACAGAGCAATAACAGGGTTGATGGATCTAGAGCAGTGTGGTTACTGGAGACATTCTGATTAGCAATCTGTTGACTTTGATAACAAACTGTTGTTGGGTCATCACCTTTTCCCCATTGGCGCATTTAATTGTCAATGCAAGAATTTAAGCCCACGTCACACATCTTCAGTAAGGTTTTGGCGTAAAATAAGCAAATGGCATCTGTCCCCAGTATTGTTCAGCACTGTGAAAGCAGAACACATTTGTTTTCAGTATTGTTTGGCATCCTTATCTTTGTTTCAATACTGAGAGATTTTAGCATCTTCTCCCTTTTCTTCAGTGATGAATAAAACCAGTTTTTTTTTTTACAACGCTTAGAATTGCCCCCCCATTTGTCTTATTGCAAAACTGTACTGAAAAACAATGAACACAAAATTTATGCCTAATTATTCCAATTAAAGAGTTAGAATACTTTTAAAAGTTTTCTCTCATCATTTACTACTATGGTCCATATTGCTTCTCTTTGTGTATATTTAGCTCTGTTAGCACAATTTGAATAAACTTTCATACTGCATTATGATCTCCACTCCTTTATAGGATAAACAATTCATTTCATCCATATTGAAACCATGCTCCACACGTTTCATCATATACTCTCAAACAGCTGCTCACACAGCCTTCCTGCTTTTACCGCTAAAGTGGTTCCATGTGGCAGCACAAACCAGAGAGTTTAATTTAAAAGAAGGCTATAGACTATTGGCATTAGCCAATTGTGGATGTCAAGAAAGTGCAATAGGTTTGCCTATTACAGGAAGAAGCTAAAGGTGATTTGTGAATCCCATCCACTGTCCAAAAACACATATAAATCCCAGTACTATTATCAGTAGCAGTAAACAAGTTCCAAAGAATACGTAAAGTCAGCACTTGAGCCTTCAAGGCTTAAAAAGACTGCTAGGATGAACTGAAAATAAGGGTGGAAAATCTGCTGAAAATAAAACACCAAACTGCTTATGTTTACTTTAAAACAAGGTTAACATCGCACATCTATCACTGAGTATAATATTGTTCAGTAGTTTTGATAATTCAGAATCTTCTTTAAATACTTTTCAAGAAAGCTAGTATGAGTATTTAAAAGAATATAAGAAAAAATCAAATAGCAAATGATATATTAGGTATGCAAAAATATATCTAGATTGGCCAAATAGAATGAAGTCTAAAGGTTTGAGCCCTGATGAATCCTCATGATTGGGACTATTGCCATATTACTCTATTGTATTAGAGTAACCAGATATGTTCCCCTCTGCTTTCAAATAACTGCAAAAACAACAAGAAGAAAACTATCTGCAAAGCAATGGAAAAACACCTCATTAAATATAATACTTATATAACTTATAATAACAAATCTACTTTTATGATAAAATAAAACTTAATATTTAAATCATTTTACAGACTTCTTGGTCAATGGTTTTTTTAAAAGCAATAGAGAAGATATTGATTCTAAAATGAAAAAGACACATATAAAACAGAAATGTCAATGTGAGATAACACTCATTATTAGATTTTAAAAGAGTTCTGAGTGAAATTATTTATTGTATTTTCCTCTATTTAGCTGCAAATCTACTATACTACATTGTCATAAACATACAAACTGTTAGTGGCTAAAACAGAAGAAAATTCTTTGAGGTCAAATCAGTCCTTTTGGAAGAACATGCTACTTCTTCAAAGTTTACTAAAAACATTATGTTTCTGGCAAGTGAGTTTAACTTTTGAATTTTGACTTTAGAAACCATAAACTCTGTGAAGCAAAAACGATGCATGGAAAATTCTTACAATTTCCTGAGAAATCTCCACACTGATTTCCAAAGTGGTTACACAAGTTTGCATTCCCACCAGCAATGGATGAGTGTTCCCCTTACTCCACATCCTCTCCAGCAAAGGCTATCATTGGTGTTTTCGATTTTAGCCATTCTAACAGGTGTAAGATGGTATCTCAAAGTTGTTTTGATTTACATTTCCCTGATAGCTAAGGAAGTTGAACATGACCTTAAGTATCTCTTGGCCATTTGAAATTCTTCTGTTGAAAATTCTCTGTTCAGTTCAGTGCCTCATTTTTTAATTGGGTTAATTAGAATTTTAAAGTCTAGTTTCTTGAGTTCTTTATATATTTTGGAGATCAGATCTAATCTGATGCGGTGTTGGTGAAGATCTTCTCCCGTTCAGTAGGATGCCTTTCTGTCTTAATGACAGTATCCTTTGCTTTACAGAAGCTTCTCAGTTTTAGGAAGTCCCATTTAGTCAATGTTGCCCTTATTGTCTGTGCTACTGGGGTTATATGTAAGAAGTGGTCTCCTGTGCCCATGTGTTGCAGGTTGCAGTCTACTTTCCACTTTCTCTTCTTTCAGGTTCAGTGTGGTCAGATTTATATTGAGATCTTTAATCCATTTGGACTTGAGTTTTGTGTATATGGATCTATTTTTATTCTTCTACAGGCTGACATCCAGTTATACCAGCACCATTTGTTGAAGATGCTTTCTTTCTTCCATTGTATACTTTTAGCTCCTTTGTCAAAAATCAAGTGTTCATAGGTTTGTGGATTAATAGCTGGGTCTTTGATTCCATTGGTCGACGTCTCTGTTTTTATGTCAATACCAAGATATTTTCATTACTGTAGCTCTGTAATAGAGTTTGAAATCAGAGATGGTAATGCCTCCAGAAGTTTCTTTATTGTATAGAATTGTTTTGGCTATCCTGGGTTTTGTGTTTTTCCATATAAAGTTGATTATTGTTCTCTCAAGGTCTGTGAAGAATTTTGTTGGGATTTTGATGGGGATTGTGTTGAATTTATAGATTGCCTTTGGTAGAATTGCCATTTACGGACCGAGCTCCCAAGGTCCAGTTAAAA
>NW_026067896.1:11369741-11374862 GCF_014885135.2 Alexandromys fortis
AGTGTAATAATGGAAAAAAATAAATAAAATTATGTTTAAGGATAAGAAAAATTATAGACATAATAATTATAGAAGAATGAGGGGAAATCATATTTGCAACCTTGTTTTAGTAACTTTCCTAAAACATTTTACTATATACATGCTCTTGGTAAAAAGAAAAAAAAAAGCTTTGCTACTTCTTCATGTAAATATTTTGAAGCTCTTAACTAGCAGAAAATATGTTTAAAGTATAGTTTTGATAAAGAACTGTTTCTAAAATATACAGAAAGCTAATAGCCAGCATTCCAAATTAATATCACCTATGGAAATATTAACAGATATTTCACTAGAGAAATGGTACAGGATTACTAAACATGTGACAACTCATCCATTGTCATTAAACATGATCACCTGTATAATTCACAAATAAACTGCTAAGTGATTATCATCAAATCCTTAGGATAGTTAATATTTTAAGATATATGTTAGTAGTAGTAGTATTTGGTAGCAATCACTAATATGAACAAATTTCTTGTTGAATTTGAATTAGATGATAACCTGTATATTAATCATACAAGGAACTAATAAATCTAAATAAAAGCTATTGGCATATGCAAAACTCAGGGATTTTACATACATACCTACATGCATACCCACACATGCATGTAGGTATGTATGTAAATTTTTTGAAACAGTTTCTCTGAATAACTTTGGTTCCTGTCCTGAAACTATCTCTTTTTGACTAGACTTGTTTTAAACTTAAAGAGATCCACCTGCCTCTGCCTCCCAAATTCTGGGATTAAAGGCCTGTACCACCACCACCTGGCTATTTCTCTTAAGATAGTAAACAGTGCCGGGTGTGGTACTACATATGTTTAATCCCAGGGCTGGGGGGCAGAGGCAGACTGATGTTTATGAGTTCTAGGCCTGCCTGGTTCTAGGACAGAGTTAGTTCCAGGACAACCAGAAACCCTTGTCTCAAAAAAACAAATAGAGAATAAACAGTGTCATAATAAACCAAAAAGTGATATTTTGAATGAATAATTAAAAAGCTGAGGAGTCCATGTTAGTTCAAAAATTAGTAAACAAAATTAGTGTTACTGCTAAACTAGATTTACTCTTTATGTCACAGTGAGTAAATACTAATGTATCTATTATAAATGATTAGAAACAAGAAATAAAAACCATCTAGAAAACATGAAAACACCATTTGTCTAAAGGCTGATGCTGTGTTGTTTGAGTGAAAGATAGTAACTACAATACTTCACCATTACTAAGTATAAGTCTTTATGTTTTGAAATTTTAAAAATGATCTTTATGAGTTCTAGGCTAAGCAGGGAGCGGGAGGGAGGAGGGGGTGTGGGGGAGCGGGAGGGGATTGGAAGGAGGGAAGGAAGTATAAATATTTGAATGGAAAAATCAAATTTAAAAGAATTCTTACATTTAGAAGACAGCACATAATATAACATCATTTTGATACTGACACCTTTCTGATATAGTCTACAGAAATCTAAACATGAGCATCTTCCCAAGGCAATGAATTCAGTCAAATTCAGTGCACATTTAACAATTCTAGTATTTCAGGTACTTCCAAAGTCAGAGCATTATAACAAAAGTAGGTATGATTTAGAAATATATTCTCAACAAATTGATGTAGAGTAAGACATAATTGAACCTTTACCAGATTGCCCAAATGTTGTGAATTTTTAAGGGGTGTACTTTTTCTAAATTTTACAAATACTCTGTGAAGTTCACTAAATGAAATCTCAAACAATTGTGGTTAATTTCATACATAATGTAACATGATATGATGAGTTGTTCTTAACCCATACTTGACTTAAACTATTAGTCATAAAGCTCTATCCTCTACTTTCTGTGGTAACAAGAGACACCAGCATACCTCCTTAACATTTTAAAAAATAAACTTAATTTAATTTTTTTTTAAAAAAATTCAGTTTACATAACATTAAAATCTAGACCATGTTTTTAGATCAAGATGAAAATTTAAGAAAATCACAGATGAAGGTGGAGAGAGATGAAAAATAGGGCACATGAAAGCTAAACCCATATTTCTCTTTATTTTTTGATTTATAATAGAAAACGTTAAAGTAATATTTAGTTGTGATTTTTTTTTTCGAGACAGGGTTTCTCTGTAGCTTTGGAGCCTGTCCTGGAACTAGCTCTTGTAGACCAGACTGGCCTCAAACTCAGGAAGATCCACCTGCCTCTGTCTTCCAAGTGCTGGGATTAAAGGTGTGCGCCACCACGACCTGGTGATTTAAAATGATAAAGGAGAAGAAAGGATGGTAAAATACTAAAGCAGAGAGAATAAACACGGTGAGCAGAGTAGTTGACTTTTATGGATGATGAAAGAATGGTCCAAAATTCATCAGTAAAGAAAAAAGAGAGATAAAATTCAATGGAAACACAGGCGAAAACACAAGAAAAACCAGATACTGAGAAGTACATTCTAAACCCTGGAGTTTTAACACAGCAGCGGAGACTATGCTAGAAGATTTGAGGGGCACAATTGTATAGCCAGCATAGATAGTGCCAACATTGAGAAGGATAGATACAGTCTAAGTATGAACTACTAACAGGACTACTAACAGCTACAGCCCAGAAAAGATGAGGATGGAATAATTTGAACAGTTGGTAATAAAAAAGAGAAAATTTTAACTTACAGCATAGAAAAGATTGTGAAATGTTAAACATCAGGCTTATTAATAATTCAGATACTTCTTGACTCTCTAGGAGCTATGTTTACAAAAAGAACATAAAATTGATTAAATTAAAATACTTTAATATAATAAGACAAGTGCATCAATGAGTACATAGAGTGCTCACATACTTGTGTTCTTCTTTGTGAATGCCATGATTAAACCTGCAGTCTTGCACCACCTAGACAAAAGCTCTGCAATTGAACTATAGTGCTAGTCCTCAGTTGTAGTAGTCAATGTCAGGAACATTACAGGGCAGTCTGTTCTCACTTCTCTTTAATGTTGACCAACACATCAATTTTTCAGCTGTTACTGGTCCACTGCTTTGTATGACTTTTTCTACTACACAGCTGTGGTACCTCTATGTATAGATTAGTTCTCTTCAAATTTCATTTGAGGGTGCTGGTTACAGTGAGAGGCTGAAACAAAGATTAGCTTTCAGCAATACTCAAAGTTATCAAATAAAAACTAGCGGCAGGCCAAACATTTGAGCATTGTAGCAATTGCAATGGAAAATACAATGATGTGGGCAACCACTCAGATGTAATGCTGTCTTAGAAAGAATGGCCAGTGATGTATAGTAAGTTACACCCTACACACTTTTTCTAATTGGACCAAGCTATGAAATTACTCACATGGCAATGAGAAATTAGTTCAGGATGGGAAAATTTCTGAGATAAATTGTTTTAATAAAAATTGACAGAGTGGATGTGATCTTTTAGGTACTTCCATATTTCCTCTGACAAAATATCAGTGTATTAAGTGCAATATATATAAGATGTTGAAATCATCTATGACTACATATATTCTTTAACCTGATTTATTAAGATAATTTTATAATTTACTGGTTTCTTCAATATGACAAGCCTGTAATAAGCCACATAAGCAGAAGAGAAGATAACTCTATTTTATGCAATAAACATGTTATTTCCAAAGCAAATTCATCTATAACAATGCATTTTTTCATGCTCTATTTCTGCAATCATTTCCAATTGCCTTATCCTTTTACATCATTTCATGATACTTATTTGTATTTGGCAAAGGTACCAACTTCAGATGAAATCACATTTAATGCCCTGGTGTTATTTGAAACGTTATTTACAGAGATGATTTGTGTAACTTAAATATACTTGTAAAAAGAAAAACACATTATGTTGTTCTTCAAAATAATGGCAAACATTAAAAGGTTTTAAGTTTTGAATAAAATATAATTGTACTGTCAAAATAGATATCTGGGGGTTAAACTAGAACTGATTTAAAGGACAATTTCATACAGAAAGTACAGAAAAAATTAGGCTAAACAGCAGAGAGCTGATGGAGTTTAAGATATTGGAAAAAGGGCCTGGAAGAAAGACCGATTGGCTGAGCACACTGACTGCTCTTTAAGAGGGCCCAATTTCTCTTCCCAGCACCCACAGGGTGCCTATCAGCAACTCCAGTGCCAGGAGTCTGATGCCAGATTCTAATATGAACAAACAAACAAAAACAAACTGTGCTCCCATCTTTACCAGCACCCTTCACAAAAGCCTGAATATGAAACAAAATGAAATGTCTATCAACTAATGAATAGAACAACGAAGTGTGCATACATGCACACAGTAAGTTAGTTTCAAGAAAGTTTGTAATACTTGTGACAGCATTCCTGGAGCTGGAAGTGAAGGATGTTCATAAAGACAGGGATGGGTTAGTTAATTTGCATGTGAAATCAAACAACAAAGATAACTCAAATAAAACTGTAAAGTATAAGACTTGAGAAACTTAAGAAGTTAGTGAAGAAAGTACCATAAACACACACACACACACACACACACACACACACAAAGCTAGATTAAATCCTTGGGGAAAGTTTTAGTGTTTTACCATTCTGTGGTGAAAATAGTTGAAATAATACATAGTGCTTCTAACAAAAGTCAGAAGAGAAATTTTGAAAATTCTCACCTTAAGAAATGATGACACTTAACTTGGTGGATGTGCTCATTTGTTTGAAAAATGTTATCAGTCAACACACACACACACAACACAGAAACTAGCAAGGCATATGTATATTTTGCAGAAATCACAAGTGAATTTAGTTTATGCTCATACTATGTTTTTATTTATTTTATAATTAATATATTGTCCTACAAAATACACTTAAGGAATATATGTTGATCACCTCCATTCACCACCACCTAATGCCAAATCACAAGTGTCCTCCATATTTTTAGTCTCTTCCTTCCCTGCTGTTACAATGTGTGCTACCTGCACGTACACAGATCTCTGAACATTTACTGAGGTTCTGTTAATATCTACGTCCATATTCATGATGAAATTTTGACTGGCTTAAAATATCCATGTCCTGTTGATTGTAACCTTAGTTGTTATGAGTATGCAAACCCACGATTTTATCAATATATATGTATATAGGTAGGTGTGTGTGTGT
>NW_026067896.1:11374870-11453610 GCF_014885135.2 Alexandromys fortis
ATATATGGAGAGAGAGAGAGAGATAAAAGGAAAGATGGAGGTAGAGGGGTGGAGAGAGAGAGACATTGAACAGAGATACCATGATTAGAATAGCAATGCTGTTATAACACATGAGTCATTTAATAAACTTCTCGGGGACAGAAATTGAATTTCTCCCTGTAAGTTTTTAACCAGGGAGTCTCTTTGAAATAACCATGAAGCCCTTTCCTAGATAGCCAAGTCATGCCTTGTCAGAAGTCCCTGTAAAGGGTGAGGGTAGAAGACAGACATTATTAATGTGGCTACTCAATTCTGGACTGTATATACTGTAGTACAGACAGGTCACGAAATATACTCCACTGGTACTATATCGGCATGGGGCTTACAGAGGTAATAATTGCTTTCTTATTGGATATGGGGCTTGGTCTCTGGAGGTATTCTGTGCCTGGAACTACAAACTGCCTCAAACTCCCGATGGACCATGGAGTTCCTAGGTTTTGAATGGGAATTCCCTGTTGATGTTCTGTTAAATGGCCCTTCTTTCAACCTGGGTTCTGAATATTTATGTTTATACTCATAGTTGTACTTCTCTTAATTTCTTTCAGAGAAGCTTCTTTAAAGAGGTGAAGGCAGAGACTCCAAACTGGTCAAATTGTTCAGTATAAGCAAATCTGCGTACTTGACTGTGGATGAATTATCTAAATTGGCCTTGCATCATCTGAAGCTCAGTAAATTCTTAGAGGAGAGGTCGGAAAATAAGATCTGACCAATGAGCAGGAGAGCTTTGAAATACTAACTTCTGGACATGATGTGGTTGTCACATACAGCTGAAATAAATTTAAATGTAAAATGTCAAGTTTCACGTAGACTTGCTGAAATGGAGTTAGAATTTTTCTACATCTGTATCTATCAGTGCAGGGACATTCTTACCAAAGTGGTCACAAGGAGATCAGAGGATTAACTCCAGTGTTGGCTTCTGCCATTCTCCTTGTTTTTGTTACAAGAACTTTTTACTGTTGACAGTTGGATGCACTAGCCTATGTGTCCCAGGAGCTTTGGGGGGAGTCTCTTATTTCTATCGCCCCTCTTATTTTAAGATTACAGATGCAAGATCCAGTGTCTGGCTTTATGTTTGTTCTAGAGATGCAAACTTGGGCCCCCCAGACTCACACAGCAAAACCTTTACCCATTAAGCCATCTCGCCAGTACTGGAGAGTGAACCTTACATAGTCATAAAGCCAGAAGTATATAAGTGGAAGAGGTCTAAGACATGAACAAAGTGTACATTAAATGACTTCTTTACAAAAAGTTTTGTACAAATCTAATAAGTTTCAAGATCATCACACTCATAGCATTCTGACTACGAGAATTTGTAGAAAAAGTATGTTATTGGAGTCTACCTTAGTTGTGTCAAAATTGAATAATTTTACCAAAGTAAATGCATTTAATTTTTAGTAGTGAAGTGACAATTTTAATTATCTTATAATAATATTTTCCAACCCTTTTATGTAAAAAAATATCTAGCGGTAAACTTCACTATAGTAAAATTCAAAGATGTGTCATATCATCCCTTGCTTTGGAAACGTGACCTGTGTGATTTGTGTTTTCAGACTCAGGTTTATGTGGATATTCTAAGTGCCCTACAGACAACACAGTCCTTGTGAGGTGCTCACCAGATAAACTTCCTTGGCCAGCAGAAGGGGGCAGGTGCAGAGACCTACAGCCAGTCATTACATGGAGAGGTGGTCTAAATCGGAGGTCTTCATTGTGTCCCTTCCCTGGGAGCTCCAAAATCCCATGGGAGAGAGGTGTGAAAGAGTGTAGGAGTCAGAGAGGATGGAGGGCCCCAGTAGAACACAGCCCACCAAAGTAAGCAGGGCTCATATGTGCTCAAAGAGACCGAAATGGCAAGCACAGATCCTCCAAGGGTCTGCAGCCAGCTCATCTACGTGTATGTTATGACTGTTAGCTTGGTGTTTTTGTCGAGCTCCTAACAGTGGGAGCCAGTGTGCCTCCGACTCTTTTGCATTGTCTTGGGACTCTTTCCCTTCTATTGGGTTGACTTGTCCAGCCTTAATATGAGAACTTTTGCATTTTCTAGGAAGTTATCAGTTAAAAAAAATCTTTTATTTTAAGAATAATCTTTTTTTTCTGTTTTATTTTAAATGAAACTCAAAACTCACTACTGACTTTCTAAATATTCTTTTAAAAATAATACAGATTGTATGTCATAATAGAAAAATTATATTCATCTTGGTATTTTATGATATTGACTTTTTTCATTGTATTTGATACTTCTGTTTTTGGTATGAGCATTATTTTTTTAATATTTATTTATTTCTTATGTATACAATATTCTGTCTGTGTGTATGTCTGATGGCCAGAAGAGGGCACCAGACCCCATTACAGATGGTTGTGAGCCACCATGTGNACAATATTCTGTCTGTGTGTATGTCTGATGGCCAGAAGAGGGCACCAGACCCCATTACAGATGGTTGTGAGCCACCATGTGTTGCTGGGAATTGAACTCAGGACCTTTGGAAGAGCAGGCAATGCTCTTAACCTCTGAACCATCTCTCCAGCCCCTGGTTTGAGCATTCTTATTAGAAATATTTTTATGTTTCAGAAGATATTTTGCTAAAAGTTTAATTTTTACTTTCCATTACAAATAGAAAACTCAAAGTAATAAAATCATCAGTAGGGCTTTTTCCTCTGGTAGTTGGTATCTGGATATTTTAAAGATCTATAGGGATACAATAAGGATTCACAGTTGCTGCTATGCCCTCTCCCATGCTATAAAATACATTTTCTTAGCTTTCTATGTAAAAACTTGTTGGCTCTGGAAGATAGCGCATAAACTTGCCTGTGTTCCTAGGATTGTGAGAGCTTAAGCCTGGGGTTCCTAGTATGCCCTTTGGCTATGTAATGCTGGCCACTCTCAATTTTTAACACTTCTTCAAGTGAACATTTATGTGCTCCTGTGGTCTCCTGGAGCCAACTTTTTCCATGTAAGTTAATCACACTTGCTTGTACAAGTACACCTCTCCAGAACTTATCTTAGTGTGAACACACTCCTCAGGTATTTGATAGGGCCAAGAAAAGTCATGTCTGCTGTTATTCATCGAAATGTCAAAAGTGCTATTCTTTCCTCAAATGTTCCAGGGTCTTTTTTCCTTCTGTGTTTTTTCAATTTACCCCCCATGTTTTTCCATGATTTAGTTGTTTCCTCTGTTATTATACTTTTCAAATATAAACCATTTCTGAATGTTTCACAAGTTTAGAAAAGGTCAAGTTTTATGAATTTAGACTATATTTTGGCTCTGGGACTATATACATATTTATTGTTAAAATTATTGTTATTGTTTTAGCAGGAGATGGTCATTATTGATATAACAAAGTTCTGAATTTTATAAAAGCTGAAATAAACATTCAGAAAAGCTGTCAGGCTATTAATGGACCTTCAAAACTAAGCTAATATTTTTGAGTTCCAAACATGAATATTCCCATATTATGTGATTGAAAGAAACAGAAATATGAAATATAAAATATCCCAGACATTTTGAAAATAACTTTAGTTTCTTCTCTGTATTTTCTATTTAATAACCTATAAATTAGAAATTATTCCTAAAAGCTTTTAACTCATTAGATGTTTTGTGTAAAATAGTTAGTTAAATAGGTATTCGTATGAGATCGGATATATAAAAATGCTAACAACAAATATATCTTTCAAATTAAAAAATTGAATCACTTTTATGATATATAGTTTCCAGCATGATTTAATAATTTATTGAGAATGATAGTATAACAGATAAGATTCATAAATAGTTATTTTAAACAAGGATATTGGTAGTTCACACTTAGTATGTTCTCATATTTAATGCAATCTTTATTCTTATAATATAATAAAACAATATCCCTAATGTGCCATAGGCCATGTTAGAGGATAAGTGGGTGGCAGTTGACTTTAGGGGACCAGTCCACCAGGAAAGAAAACTCTGATGGGTGAATCTAGAATAAGCAAGTCCCCGAGAGCCTCCGACCCAAAATGTCTCTTGCTACTGGTGTGTCTTTGCCTGTCTGTCATTGCCATTTCTCTCTGGAATCTGGCACAGTGTGAATTGGCATGGGGAGATCCCCACTGCCCTTAATGTGATACGATCATCTCTTGGTGTTATCTCATTCTACTGGGCATTTTTACCTATGGATTATTATGAAGATGGCTTATTCCTATGCTTTCCTGTCGACTTATTAATAATAATGTTAGTTTAAATAGAGTTTTAATGACTGAAAAAAATACAATAAAGTGTCACAGAGTTAAGGCCTATGAGTTTCACTTAAGGAACTGCATAGATCACAGTTCAGATGAATGATGAGAGAAAACTGTTGAATCCTAGGAGCCACGCTGCCTCGGATTCTTTTAATCTTGATTCTGAAAGATGAATTAACTGGTTTTGTTGAGCATCGTAGCTGAAACAAAGCCTTAGAGGAATATTCAAGTTAGATAGAGATGTTTTGATAAAACCTTTGAAATTAAAAACAAAAACCTAGCAAACAGTCTAAAGTTCACAAAGACACATAGCTGTGGGATAGATTCATTAGATTAGGGTTCAAAAACCAAAGCAGCCCAACTATTAGTTGCTGATACACTTGTCTTGCTAGGACTTGTTGGTGATCAAAACTGGTGAATAATACTTTGTGCCCATTTCTGCTCTCAATCTCCTGATATAAAAAAAAAAAAAACTATTGATGAGTGGATATGTACCCTAAAGATTTAAAGTAGAGCTGACAGATTGTTTTTATGTAAAAAAGTTTAGGTTTGTAATTCCTTTAAGGTTCCTTATAAAATTACTTTTCAAAATAAGTAATATTGTTTGATTTTTTTCTTCGTAACTGACATATGTGGCCTACAAGCAAAATAGCTGACTGAGGAAAATGCAATTCCTCACACTGTGTTAATCTATAACAAGTTACTTAGATGTAAATGTGTGTGGGTTCTTAGGATTACTTTGTTTTAATCATGTAAAGAAAATGGAAAACATGTTTTACCTGTATTCATTATAATCAGTCACTTGAAAAATAGAATGCAACCACATTGCAATTTTATGTTGTCTGAAAGATTTTTCTGGGGATATGTAAGTTGTAGAGGAAAATAATCAGGATAGAGAGTAGATAATACAGAAGAAAAGTGAGAAAAAAATCTAAAATTCTGAAGGAAACTATTAGGAAAGTATGAGTCTTTCCACTTATCTTCTCAGCTCCTCATATAAAAAAAAAATCTTTGTAAGCTATAACTCGGAATCTCCTTCCAGCCTTATGCTGCTGGAGGCTGGTCCCCCAGGAGCAGTACTAATGCATTTCATTAGATTCAAGAAAAACAATATATTCAACAGAAGTTTTCTGGAAAATTAGCTGTTAAACAATTTTTATCAATATTGGAAGCCTACCTACCAAGACAGAATACTATTATTACTCTTTTTCAAAAATATTCTCATTTTTTACACAGTGAACCACAGTATAAGAAATGCTTATATGAAGGGTCAAGATGTATTTCCTGATACATTTAGAGAAATATGTTTAAAGTATCAGAATATCAAGTGGTTACTCTCTGGTATTCACCTTTCTTACATAATTTCATTCATCACCTTTGAATATGTCTTTTTCAGTTTTTCACCTAAATATTTAATATTAACATAGACAACAGTTTGCAAGTGTCCCACTATGTCCCTATTCATCGTATTTCTTCAAAAATTAATCCACACAGGGAAGAACGTCCAATAGATTCCAATCACGATAATGGGCACTCTCTACTGTTTCTAGTAAAGCAGACAGAGGAAGATAAAGTCAGTTGCTAAAGAAATCAGAGTCGAAAATTCTCAGATAACTAAAAGTGTATGTGCTGTGTGATCGACATGTACCAAGTCTTGGCATATGCCCAAAGGGTTTACCATCCTACTGCACAAACGTCCACCCATGTCCATTGCTGCTCTATTCAGAATTGCTAGGCAATGGAAACAACTTAAACGTCCTTCGTCAAATGAATAGGAAATGAAAATGTGTACATATTCACAGTACAATAGTATTATGTTATGAAAAACCCTCACGAACTTCTAAGAAAAAAATGGATAAATCGAGTAAATACTTTCTACTTACTTTGTGTGTTATTTCAAACCCAGGAAAACAAACACTATATGTTCATTCGTATTTATGCATCCTAACTCTGAAAGTTGAGATGTGCATATAAAATCTAGAGAAACTGGAAACTGAAGATACAATTACTTAACTATTAGTAGAAATCCATAGTCATATGAAATACTTTATTTTCTCTGCTGGACAATGACAAAATAGTTGGTCACTAAATTAAGAAACATGGAAATCAAGGGGAAGAACTATGTATCTAAACCCTGCTTTTCTCTTTTGTCCTTTATTTTAATGCTTTGCTGGGGATAAATGACATCAACCAATATATTCGCAAAGTATTATATAATTCATATGAAAGTTACCGAAGATACTTCGCCCTCAACAGATGGCAACACCCCTTGTGCGTTCATTTTTTATGATATTGTTCTTTACTCTAGCACGTAAATTGTTTACCTGCACTTCTGTGAGTATTAAATTCAAAACTCAAAATTTTCTCTCCAGTTTGGTTGGAAACTGTTTTAAGCAAAAATCATGAGATGTGTGCTGACTTGGTGAGATCAAAATCAGATGTATTGCTGACATTTTACAGTTCTGTTTTTAAACAAAGCCAAATCCATTCTGTAAAAAAAATAAACTCCTATAGACCCTGAAAACAGACATCCTTTTTCTAACTTAGCAATGATTAGTTGATGCAACTTTTCCTAAGCACACCGAGTGTGGAGAAGTTACTACCTGGGTCAATACCCTTATAAGAAGAAAGCCCTGAAGCAGGAAGCAGTGTTCAAGGATCAAAAACCCAGACACATAAAATACACTGTATACTGGCCTTGGGTGAGTGGTTTGTCTACTGTTCTGATCTTAGCTCTATTAAATGCGATGCCCTAGGCACCAACACTAGTTAAACCAAACACGCAAACAGAATCAGGCATTTCCAGCTGTCTCTGCCAGTCTCTCGAACCCCTACTGTGATCCAGCTAATGTAAAATAGGTTCTAGTATAAATTTGCCATAAAATAGCAACTCAGTGTAAAAGCATTGATTCATCTTAATGAGGTCATTGAACAGAGGGGATGCTTTTGCTGCCCATAACCCTTTTGCTTCAACAATTTGCTTTGTAATTAGCATTGTTCTAAAAGCATTCACCTTAAAAGGCGGAAGAACTGACTACATTTTCAGGCTTCATAAGGGAACCCAGGAAACAAAGAAATCATGGGGCAAAATTAATTGTTGACACGTATTTCCTTTGAGTGGGCATTTTTTAAAAGCTGTGAGTAATTTCCCATGCTTTCCCATGCTGTGTACCCCCTTATGGCTTCATCCAAAGTGTAAACAATTGGATAAATGCAAATAGAATGATGTAGGTGGTCTTTTAAAGAGCATCCTTTATGTCTGACACTCATTCTCTTTGATGATCAGAGAGCTTCTCTCCCTCTTTTCCTTTGTTTCTTTCATGCCTTTTTTCAGAATGTTGTCTGCTTTACTTATCTTTTCTACCCTTGTTTTTTTTTTCTTTTTAACCATACAAAATGATAATATTATGATATCATGGCAGAAGTCTATTGCTCCTTAAATTTACAGACGATATGCTCTATGCAACTTAAAAGTAAACAAAAGTAAAGAGCATAAGTTTTAAAAATGTTCTATTTGCCATTTAAACCCAGAAGCAGAGTTTTCCAGAGATGGATTTAAATATCTAACATATGCTAAATATTTTGACTTATCACAATTTCCTTCCACGGGGAAGAAAGTGCCTCACAACCACATACAAACCAGGTCTGATCCACTTAACTTCAAAGATCAACTCAAGTTCTAAGCTAAAAAGCTATCTTAGGAGAGGGAGAGCTGCTTTTTACTAGGGGATAGCCAGTTTAGGTTAACTTTAGTCCAATGGATGGTCCTACAACCATGAGCACATGGGTAGTACTAATTAAACTTGGTGGGTTATAATAAGTAAATTATAAAAAATGATAAGAAGTTGGGAGATAGGTATGTTTGTGGGCCAAGGCATGCTAGCAGGAAAGAGAAGGAGTTAAGATTATGTTCAATTGCATTATATAGATACATATTTTCAATTATATATAAAAGTAGATATTACTTGTTTTCCCTTTACTGTTTAAGAGCTACAAACTTTTTTTTCTTTTTTTTTTTGGTTTTTCGAGACAGGGTTTCTCTGTGGCTTTGGAGCCTGTCCTGGAACTAGCTCTTTGGACCAGGCTGGTCTCGAACTCACAGAGATCCGCTTGCCTCTTTCTCCTGAGTTCTGGGATTAAAGGCGTGCGCCACCATCGCCCGGCTAAAAGCTACAAACTTTAAGTGAATAATATTTAGACTTTTAAAAAGAGGAAGTAAAAATTGAGTCAAATTGATTGTTTTGTGTTCTCATCAGGATATTAAAAGGAACACTGTATTTGGTTCCCAGGTTTTTCTTCCTTTTTTGAGAAACTGTTTTTCATCTTTTTTTAGATCTTTGCTTTCTTTGCAAGGCCCCAAGTTCACGTATCATTTCCAAGCTCAGTTATCACAATCATATCTACTTACATTTGTCCTCTCCTAATGATCACTAACTTGTGGCCATGGGGTTACAGACTCAACTATACAAATGCACTTTTCTGACTTAGATCCCTGGCCTCTCATGTCAGCCTAACTGCTTTCTGTGGGTTACCCTAAACTTCTGCTATGAGATCCTGCATAAAATCATGCTCACTAGATTTTTAGGTACCAGTACCACTCTATTCTAACCCTTATTTTTGCAGTAAGGATGCTATAACCCTTGTTTTCTGTTAAATATTTCTATCTTACTTTAAGCAAAGTGACTCCCAATCATAAATGTCCAACAGGGTAGGGTAGGTGAGAAAGTCCTCTCTCTCCAAAAGAAAAGCAGAGTTAAAAAATGTGAATTCAAAAAAAAAAGCAGAATTAAAAAAAGGGTCAGTACTTGCACTGAGAATGTCCATGGTTAGGACACTCTTGATACTTCTAGAGCTACATAAGCTAGGTGATTCTAAGATTTCCTGTGGGAATAGTGAAAATAAATATTCAATGCATTTTATTATTTGCTTATTTCCAGCACTGGCTCCAAACTCTTTGAATTTATGGTTATACGTTCATATTAAGGCATACCTAGAAAGTAATGCATGGAATAAAATGTCTAGTATTTGTTTTTTTTTTTAAATAAATTAAGAAAAAAATAAGGAAACAGAAGGAGACAACCAGGTAGGGTGGTTGAGCCCTATAATTCCAACAGTTTGGAAACAGAGTTAGAAGAGTTGCTAGAAGACGAAGGCCAGCATGATGTACATAGTGAATTTAAGGCTGGGGAAAACATTGCCAAAGAAACAAAATGAGGATAAAAGTGGATAAAAGAAAGAGAGAAAGAATGAAAGAAAGTAAAGGAGCCAGCACTCACTAAAACATAATCAGCCAAACACCTGATAAAGGTTTTGTATTAAGTAAATTCTAAGGGTCTACATGTGTGAAGTAGATTTTGTTAATTATTAGTAAAATATATTATACAAAATTAGTAACATGACTAATAAGGTTAAAAAAGTAATTTAAGTGATTTGAAAAAATGATTCATGATTAACTGTTGATGAAAAGGCAGATGCTATGGAGCAATGAGGGAAAACAGCACAGGGAGGAAGTAACTGTAGCGCTCCTATACTATTTCATCCGTTCTGCTATTGTGCTTACATTAAAGGGAAATAAATGGGTACATCAGGAGAATTTCTGCACTCTTATGTTATTGCAGAATTCTTCACAATAGCCAAGAAATACTATAAAATAATATATATTATTTAATATAACAAAATAATTATTATATTAGTTATAAAAATTATATGTAATATATAATGGTAATAATAATATAAAAATCTGTCAACAAGCTGAAGAATGGATTGGAAATCAAAATATTAGATGCAGAGAGGACATGAAAAGACAAATCTTACAAATTTCAGCAACGTAGATGGAAGTAGAGGCCAGTTAATTAAGTAGCTTTTATATTCTGTTGCAGTGTGTCTTCAAGTCTGGTATTGTGCGAGTACCATGCTGTTTTAATAGCTGTCATTTTATGTCTAATTAAAGATCATGTCCAGTGATATCAAATGCAGTAATGTGTCATTCATTAATCATCTTAAAAGAAAAGCAACAAAATTTCTAGGACAGATCATTTTATGATGTATGAGGAGCCAATGCAAAGGAGGAATGGAGTCTTGGACTCAGTCTCTATTATGGCTGATAAACATTTGATGTAGTCCTTGATTCCTTCTTCCACTTAAAGATAATTTCATTTGTATTAAACTATATTTTTCCAAGTGAAATTATTGGTTCAGACTGATTTTCAAATGATGTCTATACTGATGAGAGTATAACAAATTTGAATCTTTCTATATTCTTATGAGCCAAGAAACTACATGATAAGATTTGGATCTGAAGCCTTCCCAGAGGTAGAAGTTATAGGTTGATGACCCTGGTTTGAGACATTACTTTGAAGTCTTAGGAGTCCTGTTTAGGAGACTTGGTTAGAGGAAAGTGAGTTTGTCGTTAATGTGTTGTTGCTAGGTCTCGTAAGGCCAAGCAAAGACCATTTCTCTCAAACACTATGAAAAGCGTGAAGATATTCTTACAACACCACATAACTAAGATAAAGGTTCACTTGTACAAAATCAACAGAGCCATGGCAAACATAACCATGATGCATGAGGAGAAAAGTTTCCTCAGCCTATGGGAAAACACTTCATACAAAAGTTCATCCCTAAATTTCCTGTTAGAGTTGATAGTGAATAGAATTTCACTCTGCTGCTACATCACTGCCTCAAATCCAAAACCACACCTCTGGTTTTGTAGAGGTCAAAAATCACATCTATTATACTGGCTTTAATACTTAGTTGAAGAACACAAAAAGGCAGAAAAAATTGCCTCAATGTCCAAAGCATATACAAATAGAAAGTCTCCACTTTTTTTTTTCACAACAGTAGGGAAAACACAGACTCTTCAAATTCTCTGCTTTGACATTTCCAACTCAAAGCAATAGTTGTACATATATTTTTACTACACATTTGAACTTCATGCTTCTGAGACCAAGGTTTATCTAAAAATATTCACCTATACCTACTAGCTTCTTACCTGCACACAAGCATTTATTTAAAGAATCATTGGCCAAAAATTATCTGTTAACATAAGAAAAAATACAACATTCATATCAGGAGTTGACACATCACTGGCTAGGCAAACTGCAGAGGTGACAAAAGTACAATGATTCTTTAGTGTGGATAATTAAAACTTCAACCCAACCCAGTAAAGCTCCTTTAGATAATCTCATTTTATTTTGAAACAAATTAATTACTTGAGAGTTTCCTTTTTCAAGTTTTATTTGCTTTGTTTGTGACTTTGTAACCTAAGCTGTCACTACTGCAATTTCTTTACCCTGAGCTCTCAGTTCTGTGCTCCAAAGTTTACATAAATATCTTGCAACAGTGAAATGAAGATTTCTTTGCATGTTTCAAAGAAGCAGAAAAGAAAAATAACAGTACTTTGTTGTAGGAGACTGTTTTTTTTGTTGTTGTTGTTGTTTTTGTGGGTTTTTTTTTTTGTTGTTGTTCCTGGCTGCTTAGCCCTGATATAATCACAAAGAAACTATGTTATTTGCAATACTTTTGGCCAATAGTTCAAGCGTATTGCTAGCTAGTTCGTACATCTAGAATTAACCCATTTCCATTATTTTATATTTTACCATGAGGCTCATGGCTTAAGGTCTGGCTGGCACCTTGTGTCTTTATCCTCTGCCAGCTCCATGCCTTCTCTTTGACTCTACCTTCTTTCTCCCAGTATTCAGTTTAGTTTTCCCCACTTAGCTCTGTTCTGCCGTTCTGCCCTGCTCTGCTATGAGATCAAAGTTGTATCTTCATTAACTAATGGTATTCACAGCATACAGATGGGAATCTCATATCGGTACTTCCACAAGACAATAGAGAATCCAGAGAATGGAGAAAGAATATTGTCACCCTAGATATTCCTAAGTTACAACAGAAAAGTCAATGGATGATGGTGGATGCAGAATGGCGAAGGCATAAATACTAGACTCAAGAAAAGAGTTCTAGTAAGTCAGTCCATCCTGAAGGCCAGTGCACATGTTCATTTCCTCCACACAACTGCTTTCCAATCATCCCAGGACCTTGAGAGAATGCTAAAGACTTGTTCATGGTGAACCAATACTTCAACCTTGAGGAACTTCTGTGTGCAAAGATTCCTGGAGTGAAGGCACACTGACTTGACTGGAGGGGGATTAATTATGGTGAGGTTGGAATGTTGCAGGCCCCTGTTATAATCTACTTTATTCTGGAGAAATCTTGACCTCTTACTAGCCATATAAACCATTTCTATATATGCCCTAACATTTGTCAATATCACACACATACAGAATCCAGCTTCTACCTACCAAAGGGCTAAGATTACTGTCACACAGCATCTGATGCCTGAAGCAGACATGTAATTACCTACCTCTATTCTGCTACATTACACCTCTACCAACACACTTGAAAGGAGCATTGTTTATGATCTCCTCCGCTCTGCACACTTCTTTTCATATAAAGGACACTGACAGTCATTTTATTTTGGTGGCAGAAAGCAAATAAATTAGTAAAGGACTGCAGTTGTTGACTCAAGCTAAATGGACAATGGAAAAAATGTTTTGGTATTTTTGTCATTCTTAAAAAAAAAGAAATAAAAAGAAAACCAACAACAACAAAAACCCTCGTAGTCCATTTCTCAGCTAGAACAAATCTGTGCATGTCATTTTCTATACCTGCTATCTGGGTTATCCTTTTTGAACTTTTCAAAGCCTTCTACATTGTGACACAGGAGGGATTCCTTTTTGGGAAGCTCCTACATACAGATGAAAGATATGTATTGAGATCTTTCATCCACTTGAACTTGAGGTTTGTACAGGACAATAGATATGGATATATTTGCATTCTGACTAAAAGTATAACAAACAAAATCAATGACTATTGGGCTGGTATCTTAAAGGCTATTGGTTGAAGGAGCAGAAGGAGCTCCCACAGCAGGAGACCTTACCCCATCTGAATGGAGATGGAGGAGGAGTGGATGGGGGGATGGAAGGGAGAGGGAGTGAGGGAATGGGAGGTAAGGAGGGAGGGGAAACTGTTGATGGTGTGTAAAATAAAATAAAGAATAAAAATGAAAGAAAGAAAGAAAGAAAGAAAGAAAGAAAGAAAGAAAGAAAGAAAGAAAGAAAGAAAGGGGAAGCCTTATACTTCAACCTAAGCAAAGTCATAGAATGATTTGCCCATTTGTTATAGGATGGAAAAGTTGTTTTTTTTGTTTTGTTTTGTTTTTGTTTTTTTTTGTTTTCAAATACAAGGAACAACGTATTATTTCATGCTTGGGACAGTTTATTGAGCAAAAGAGTTAAGGCTTATCCATTTCATAACACAAGGGAGGCATAAATTGCACCTACAGATAATTATAGTAAAGGGGCATGGTTAACTCACTGTGATAATCAGAGCACACTGTTGTGAATCTTAACTAAAATTTCAATGTTAATCCGTATGGAAATATGTTCAGTAACAAAACAAAGAACATTTGTTTTCCGTATAATTCTACCTCATTTCCTACATGTCTGCCTCAGGAGGGTGTGTATGTGTGTGAGGGGTAGGGTGTTCATTTTAAGTACCATTGTTAAAAATGAAACATTCTTTTGGTTTTCTTTCACATCTCTTTTTGATTCATTTACAAAAAGAAAAGAACATATGTTTGACAAATTAAAATCAGTAACTCTAAAAATTAACTTACTTTTTTTCCAATAACAGATTTAGACATGAACATAAATAATGCATGTGGGGTACAAAGGAGAGCAAGGTGCCCTGTAGGAATGGCAGTTTTCAGGAGAGAGCTAAGATTGCTATAGAAATGCCTGCTGCCCAAAGAGTGAAGAGAAGCAAATTGACTAACATGCATTCTTAATTTGAATGTAGATCCTGTATAAGTGATAGGCTTGCTTTCGGGAAGACATACTTTCTATTTCCTTTTAAGCAAGTTCTAGATAGTTTGCATTCATCTAATAAATATAGCTCTTTTATTTGTGGATTATGATATTCGACTTTGGTCAATATTGTCCTTCTCCCTTTTTAGTGAGATAATATTGTTTTTCAAAAGAATATCTAAAGAATTTATAAGGATGTGAGCGGTATGTTCTACTTCAAAAGTTTTAAAACTGGTTAAAATGCAGCATGTTCTTTAAGTGTAAATTCTTTCAGTTTAAATTTGGGGCTGAGTGAAACTGCTTTTGCACCTCACTGGAGGCCTGTTTAAATCCCCAAGTAAACTCTTATCCCAGCAAACTGTCAGCTTGGATATTTGGAGCTGATTAGAGAGAAATTAATGTCCCATTGCTCTCTCCCTCTGGCCAAAGAATATTTCCAAGGTTTCTTAGAAACCTTAGTAGAGCTAACTACCTAATACATAACTCTGAGAAAATGCACGCATTTCTCTGCTTGAGCAAAATTCCCACAAGCAGAACCAACAAAGCCCAGTAATTTGTCTTAAAATAAGTGTCTCTTTTGTGCTCAGTAAATGGGAATCCATTCTTCGTCTTTTGCATTCTATATAATTACAGCAGATGGGAATGCTTTTCCTTATGTTGAAAACTTGGCATTTTACTTGTTTAATTTGGCTCAAAACAAAATAGTGATAGTGCTGAGTCCTGAACAGTGATTTTCTAAAGATTTCCCATTGGATTTGACAATGTTAAATACCTCACCTTTAAATTATAACCTTAACCTGAAATATTACTTGCTAGGTATATGAAGTAAATCTTAAAAATATATTTTCTATTCTATTTGAAATTCTGTAAATTACCTGTTAATAGTCACTGCCTTATTTTTGACTTAGTTTTAATCCACGCCAACAGTATTTGTAATATTAATAATTAAACTTGACTTTTTCTATGATATTTTCATGTATTGTTTAGAGTCAAGCCTTTTTTGAAATGACCAGCAATGTAGGGCATTCTGGAGATGCTGAGAAGGGAGCCAGACTAGAATGTTGGCTATCTACATTTACTCTCTTGTATTGCTTTGATTTGGAGATGAGAACTGAGCCACACTCGTACAATTAACACAAATTATTAAATCAATGCTGATTTGTTAGAGAAACAAAGAGTTTACAGAGAGAGATGAAATCCAACCAGCTTAAAAGATGTGGTTGGGTGACCAGAAAACTTGAAACAAATGAACATCTCTCTGGGTCGTGTTTGAAATCAATGCCTAAATTCAAAGCAATGATAAAGCTTATTCAATACAATTTAATATCCAAGAGTGGAGGTCACCATGGGACCCATGCTAGTGCCATTCTGAGTTTGGCTGATATTTGTCACACTGCACAGTACATATTGATGTAAAACATCAAAACTAAAGAGGGTAAGGTCAATTTCAAGAAAGAATAACTGAAAATTACAGGGGACATAATTAAATTTATGTGACCTTCAGAAACAGACAAAACCCTGAAGGAAGAATAAACAAACCATTGATTATATTAGTGACTCTGTTCATAGGTTTGCCATCAAAGTAGAACCTGCAACAAGAAAAAGAACAATCAAGACCGACTACAATTTAGATTAGAAATGTCTTTCTCCAAAAACTGTCAAGAAAGTAAAACAAAACTAACAAAGTGAGATAGAATATTTGCCATTTTTATACCCAGTTTGATTAAAGATTATATTAAACTTTTCAATTAAGTAAAATCTATAATAACCTTTCTATTAAAAGATGAGAAAGATTTTTTTCCAAACAAAATATACAGTGATTGTCAAGAACATGAAAAAGGGTTCAATGTCATTAACCAATAAAGAAAGACAAAGAAGCTGTGGTGGTTGGATTAGGAGAACTGTAAAATGTTCATTTTATAGAAGGAATACAAATTAAGAAACCTGTCAGCAGTATGGCTGAATTTACTTACAATGTATTATATTTGAAATATGATGAAGCTCAAATGCTATATGCTTTCACTACATAGGGATAGCTACGAGAGTCATTTAGAGTTAATTGTTCCTTGGTGTGGTTGCACTAAATAGTGTCATGTTGTACAAGGTTTGTCAGAGTATTGACTGTAAGTCAAAATATGTGCTAGAAATATAAAAAGGTGACTATCCTCTTTTTAATATTACCATAAATACCACAATTGGCTGATATGTAAAGAAAGTGTAGCTATTGTGCACCTCTTTTAGGAATATTACTCAATCCTGCCACTATGTAAAATAAGCTTGTTCAGTCTGAGAAGTTTAACTGCTTACCACAATTAAGAATTCCCCTGTAATAAAAGTGAAAGTATGCACTCTGAAAAAACTTGCTTGAAATTTCCAACAATATTTTTGATAATTATAAAGTTATTTTTATAGCCCAAAATTCCATCAAACAATGAATGGATAAGCACCTATATATGTATAGAATAGACTATTAATTAAAGAAAAATGCAACAGGTTATTTATATAAACTATAGTGTGGAAGGATGCTGCCAACATTATTGTAAGTAAAAGAAGCAAGAAACAAAAGACTGTGCATTGTTTAATTCTCATAAAGGATGAGTCCCTACAGGAACATAAAGCTCTTCAACCTTGCCTAGGGCTAGTGTGTGCATCTGTGTGTTAGCAGAAGTTGGTAGGTATTGACTAACAATGTTTACAGTTGTTTGACTTGGCAATGTAAAAAAAAATTAAATCTAGAACCATGATGCAGTATAACTCTGCAAACTCATTAAGAAAACTACTATATTTTGCAGGTAAAATATGAAGCAAATCTCTTTGTTTTTAACATTTTATTATAAAAACAAAGTGGCACAAGATGTTACTTAAGAGTTAAGGGTACACATTGTTCTTCCAGAAAACACAATTTCAGTTCTCAATGACAACTACTTGCAGTTGTACTCTAGCTTCAGAGGATCTGAAGCCCTCTTCTGGTCTACACACACACACACACACACACACACACACACACACACACACACAGAGAGAGAGAGAGAGAGAGAGAGAGAGAGAGAGAGAGAGAGAGAGAGAGAGAGAGAGAGAGACAGAGAGAGAGAGAGAGAGACAGAGAGAGAGAGAGACAGAGATAGAGATAGACAGAGAGAGACACAAAGACAGAGAGAGATAAAGGTGGTGATACACATAAATAAATGAAGTAAATCTTTAAAAAAAAAACCTTTATTGTAAAGAACTTGTAAATAGAATCATCCCAGTGTAAAATTAACCAGACCAAAAACCTATAATTTTTCAGTGAACTTCTATATCCCCAAAATATCTGAAACAACAAAAGAATGAATGCAGAGAAATTTGTCCAATAAAGGAGCAAGTTTTTTGCTGTGAATCATATTACCTGGAAAAAGGAAGATATTACATTTGATGATGAGCAATAAAGTAGAATTATATATAGGTGGGCCAAAACATTCAGGAAATAAGCAAGTGATCAATGATAAAGATTCTACACGAGTTGTTATTGATTAGAATTGCATTATTGTGGATTCTGGATTGTCAAATATGCAGAACCAAATTATGTTGAGCTATGTTTACTCTTCCAATTAGCCATTCATTACTCACAGTAATGTCTGAATTGACATCTTTTTGATGCCCATATAAAATTTTGGGATAGGTTATTTTTCAAGAAACTAAGATCTATCAGGCCTATATGTGAACTCATATGATAATATATAAAAGGCACAGCAGAATTTTCCCGACTTATAAATAATTTGAACCTGCTGACTCCACCAACACTAGGCCATGATGGCTCTGATTTGGTTCAAAATACAATTTTTCTTATTCCCTATAGCTTGACAGCAAAGTTTTGCATACACATTTAACTGTGGTCTTTTACTATGGCATCTTCAAATAAAAAGTTAATTAGTATTCTTTCCACTTTTATCTTTTTTTTTACCTTACTAATTGAATTAAATCTGTCTGTGATGATATAAAATTTGTTTAAATCGGAATCCTTAGAAGAGGCTTATAGAAATAATTGATTGTCCAGAAGCATTGTTTTTTCCCTTCTACATATTAATATCCGTCTATTTAGCTGCATTCATGGAATTTCAGAACTTCATTGAGTTTCATTTCTTTATAAGCATGTTTAATGTTTTGATAGTTATCAAAAATACTAATACTTAAGACCGACTTCTAAATTTCTTTGCTATAATGGGTGATAAGATATAGTAAATGAAAAATTGATACTTTAACTAAAAATATAATGTACTTGTGACCCATTTTTTTTAAGAATTGAAGCAAAGTTAAATTTCCCTGTATTTAGAAATTTAGTTTGTAGTTAACAACGTCAAAATGAAAGTTATGAGAGTCAGAATTTCTTGTAAATTGCATTATATATGTTTCTACCTCTCATGATGAAACTTGCATGATCACAGCACACTTTTAATTCCCATTTTAAGTATTTCCAGGAAAATAGAAAGATCTTACAAATATAATTGTACATAGTTTTTATGAAATTCTTATACATTTATAAATAATTTTATTTGAGTGTCATTTACAACACTTTGCATTGAGTTTTATTAAAGTCATTTAAATCTCAGTAACTCTATCTCTAGTGATTCAAGTGTAAGCAATTATAGAGAATGTATGTTTCATTGCACATGGACATTATAAAACAAAACATGGATATGAAATAAGATCTGAAACATGACCAGCATATGAATTCATGTCTTTCAAAGTAAAATATCTGCCTGTTTGATTCCCTGTCATTATTGATTTATATATGGAAGAATGGAAAAACTGGATATCCTAACTCTCATAAAACAGTTAGAATAAAATGACATACTTCCAATATATACACATTTCAGAAAAAAAAACCAAACAGTTTAAAGAATTTTACATGAAAAGTTTTTATTGGCTTTTGTGATTTTTTTGGAATTTTTTTCTCAACAAAATTTTCTTTAACTTTGGCCGCAAAATGACTGAATTCCTTTCTGCTTCAAGTGTCAGAATTTTGGTAGTTATAGATGAACAGTGTCATAAATCAAACTAATACTTTTTGACTGGTTCCTGTTCAGTGATTTTCTCGTTTTGCAAAGGATATTTCTAAGGTATTAGAAAATAAAAGTAAGAAACCTGACAAGTTTTCTCAACCTTCACTGCGAGTTCAATAGTCCCTATCGGGAGGGCTTAGATGACCTGCGGTATGTTCGGTCAGCCTGTCACAGAGTGCCACACATTTAGTTCTGAGGACATGATGCTATTTTTGTAGGCTGACTCAAGCAAAAATTAAAGAAGAATCTACCTTTTATAGAGTAAAACTTTTTTTTTTTTTTTGGTTTTTTGAGACAGGGTTTCTCTGTAGCTTTGGTGCCTATCCCGGAACTAGCTCTTGTAGACCAGGCTGGCCTCGAACTCACAGAGATCTGCCCGTCTCTGCCTCCTGAGTGTTGGGATTAAAGGCGTGTACCACCACCGCCCAGCAAAGTAAAACATATTTGATTGGAGTTTATTTGCCATATGTTATAGCCAACAATTGACAAATGAGACCTCATAAGACTTAGAAGTTCTACACAACTAAGGAAACAATCAGCTGCGTGAAAAGGAAGCTAATAGATTAGGAAAGAAGAATCTTTGCTTGCTATATATTTGATAGAGGATTAAGATCCAGAATAAATAAAAAACAACAAAAAGAGTAAATAAAAAAACAATCAAACTACATCAAAAGCAAAAATGACACATTTAGTGACTTGAGAACCTGAACAGAGAGGGATGAAAAGAAGAAATAAGAAGGGTTGGGAGACATTTAAAATGTTCAGTCTCCCTACCTAAGTAGGGCAATATAAATCCAAGAAACTTTTGAAACTCATTCTTATTGATTGAAATGTCATCATCAGAATAACAAAGATAGGGGGCTGGAGAGATGGCTCAGTGGTTAAGAGCATTGCCTGCTCTTCCAAAGGTTCTGAGTTCAATTCCCAGCAACCACATGGTGGCTCACAACCATCTGTAATGAGGTCTGGTGCCCTCTTCTGGTCTGCAGACATGCACACAGATAGAATATTGTATACATAATAACTAAATAAATATTTTAAAAAAAGAATAACAAAGATAAACAAAACAAATGACAACAAATGCTGGGGATGATGTGGGAGAAAGTGGATTCTACTACTGTTGGTGCAATTCAAAACTGGCCCAGATACTCTGAAAATTAGTGTGTAGAATCCCGAAAAAGCTAAAAGTTAGTCTACCACATGACCCCACTATATTACTCCAAACACAATCAGTGACTCAGTGTCTTATACCAGAGATACTTACTCAGTCTTCTCCAATGCTGTTCATACAACTAGAAAATGGAGATATCCTTCCGTTGACAACTGGATAACAAAACTGTGGCACACATCCACTATGGACTATTTTGCTATAAGAAAAAAATAAAATTATTATGTTTGCAGATAATTTACTAGACCTAGAGAAGATTGTATTACATGAGGTAATCCAGATTCAGAAAAACAGATATTGCATTACTCAGTCATCTGAATTTCCTGCTTATTAATACAGATCTCTTAGAACTGTCCAAGGTGCAGATAATAAAAGTTTGAAGAATGCTCAACCCTCAGGGGAACTGATATATCACCCAACACCCACACTCTGGGATCACTATGGAAGAGAGTAAGAGGCATAGAAAATTGTTGTCTACAAGGAAACATCTTTCATTCTTATAAAGGGGAAATGATATTTTATATTACATAGTACATATAAATACACATACACACATGTAAGATTTGGCAATACAGGTCACCCACTCCTAATAAATAAGTAAGTATTGAGAATGGAAGTAACAGTAAGTGATAAGAAAGTTGGCATTCAGGCTATAGATTTGGCCAATAATAGAAGTTTATTTGTTATTCCCTTTGTACATCTCTATTTGCATTTATTTAAATATATTATTATACAGATTTTCACATATTTAAGAATTGAAATCTTGCTATATTTTAAATCAGTTCTCTAATCAAACATGATATTTTGTAAAACCTAGAAATTGTGTTAAGGGGCTCTGTCACATCCTGAAATTTTATTGCTGTCTGCCGATAAATACATAGATAATAGATGTGGCCATGCCATACTAGTAATGTGGAAAACATTTGCAATGACTTTTTAATTTGTAAGTTAATAACTGGGAGACATTAGCAAACTTTTGGGACTAGAGTAAAAATGTTTTTCTGTGTAATTTCACCCATTTGATAAAATTTGAAATTTGCTTTTAATTTTTTTGCAGTGCTAGAATTTGGTCCCAGGAATTAGTAGGTATTAAAGCACTCTTCTATTGCTAAGCTACATCCACAAACAGAAACTTAATTACCCAAGAAATGAAAAGGAGATGATAAAACAATCAGTACCCAAGGAAATTTTCAAAAGAACATGACACAAATTATATTATATTCTCTAATTTTCTAACATAAGAGAAATACTGTTTATTTTTTTAGCTGGCAATAGTTACAAATTTCAACATGATCATAATGATGCATTGATTAAATGATTAAGGCCTATTTAACAAAATTTACTATAATACAAACTATAACAGCTGAACGACAAGAGAAAATAATGCTTATCTTTCTGGATTTATGACTTAGATAAGTAAAGATTGATAAGTATAAAATTACAAAATATATTACAATAAAATAAGGAGTAGTTATTTCCTGTGATAGAAATCATTATACTGAAGATTGATACATTTAAAGCTTCAATATTTAGCAATTAGGTAAGGAAACAGAAACCTGTAAAAAATATACAGAAGAGGAAGATGGAAATGTTGTTGTCATGGATACCAAAATAAAAGTGCATAATGGAAGAGACTACAGACAATTCCTTAAAATTATGCAGAAATTGCTTTTAAGATGAACGATAAATATTCACAGTCAAATTCAACAACATGAAATGTATCCTATATTTTTACATGAATACATGTGTTTTGTTTGTTGCAATCCAGTTAGAGGGTATTGAAGAATTTTTGCTGGGCAGGAAAATAAGGAAAACTTTTGCAAAAATCTTTCAAGGACTCTTTTTCTTCCACAGAAGGTGGTAGAGATATAGAGAAAAAAATGATCCAGAATTAGAATTTAGGTATTAAAAAAAAAAAATGAGACTGCCTATACCCAGCAGGGGTAGAAATGGTGTAATTGCAAAGTGAACCCACAGAGATTCATTGGATAGTTCTAAACACATGATCACACAGGCATCATGGTTAAAATCAGTGGTTCACAAAACAAAAGAAAAAATGTGAAAAAAGACATACATGGAGTAGAGTGTGTTACTAGGTATCAAGGGAGAGAATAGTGGGGTCTGAGAAGAGAGCAGCTTGGACACCTCATATATACTGTCTGAAATTGGCAAAGAAAAAACACACACACTTATAAGAAATTCCTACATTAAAAAAAAGAAGAATGGCAGTTAGTATGGATAAAGATTTGGAAAAAAATAGCCATAATATTATTGATAGAAATGTGAATTAGTAGAAATATTATAGGAAATACTGGGAGTCCTCTTCAATAATTACAAAATAGAAAATGGGATGAAATTTAGAAGAACAGGATGGTAAGTCAAAAGTCCACAAGAATGAGCAAACACACATGAGAAAGGTACTGAAGTAAGTGGTAGAAAAATTAGTGACACATACAGTCTTATGGATGTAGAATGAGCAATGTAAAGAAGCTATTTTCTAATAAATTGCTGCTTTTAATTCCTCATTTAACAACACAGAGCTACATTCACCCAGCACTGAGCATTTGTCAACTGAATCCACTGGAGCAAAGACGGAAAGCAGAGGCTGTTGATAGATATTTACCACTATAGAAGATTATAAAATAGGTTTAACAAAGAAGAAAAGATTCAGACTGAGTGAAGGAAGTCAAAGAAAACTGACTGGAAGTCATTGTAAGGGAAAAACAGTGTTACAAGGGAGAAATAGGAAATAAGCTTCAAAGGATTTTTTAATGAGTAACGTAACTTTGGGTTGATGCCAAGTCACATAGCCCAGAGGACAGACTGCAAATTAATACTGAAATTAAAAATGAAGCAAAGGTTTCATCAGATGTGAAATCAACAGATTCATCCCATTAAAATAGTTAAAGAGTTCAATTCTAGATATTTCTATCTTGTTCCATTTCTCAACCCTACCTGCTCTCTCCCTTCCTGACCATCTAGTTCTCATTTTCCATCCCTGTGTCCTGTCTACCCAGTCCATAAAATCTATAATATTTACTAATCTAGGGACATTCCTGTGTCCTCCTTTGTCTCTTTCTTTATACATAGACTCTCTGGGTCTGTATATTGTAGCTTTATCACCATTTAGTTAAAGGTTAATATCCAGAAATAAGCTAACACAAGACATGTTTCCTTTTCTGGGTCAGGTTTATCTCACTCAGGATGGTTTCTAGATCCATCCTCTTATCTGCAAATTTCATGATGCCGTTTTGTAAACAGCTGAGTAATACTCCATGGTGTAAGTGTAACTTATTTTCCAATTTCTGTTCTGTTGAGTGACATCCAGTTTGTTGCTAGTCTCTGCCTATTAGCAATAGAGAAACAAAGAACGTGGTTGACAAAATGTCCTTGTGGTCGGATGGAGAGTCCTTCGGGTATATTCCCAAGACTGATACAGTATCTCTGGGAACACAAATAAACCAATTTCCATCTTTCTTAGGAACTGCCCTTATCACAATCTTAGTTCTATAAATTCAATCAGTTGCCTGGTGTCATCTTCCCAGGATCATATGACTATTCTGATTTGACCATATCTTGAGGTTATTTTGGAATGCTTGTGTACCATAAATCAACATAAAGCTAGCCCATATCTTAAGCTTGGTTTAGTCATCAAAAAAGATCACTTACCACAATCTATTCTTGATTAAAATTCCATAGTTACTTTATTGACATATCTAAATATTAGAAATGGAATACTTTATTTGGGATATCTTTATTGCATTTCCCTTTTCCTATGTCATACTTTTCCATATAAAATTATATTCATTTTTTCTACAAGCTTTTCTATTCATAATCAGATTTGCTTACAGTTCCTAAAAACTTGGAGCCTATTTTGTAAAGGTTTAATGTTGCTAAATTGCAAATTTTATTGCAGTAATATATTTTTTAAAAAAGACTGCAGAGTTTTCAGATGTTTTCTTGATGAATTAACTGTACATAAATTGCAAAACCAATGTAAAGAAATCAATGGGTTGATATATTCCGTTTCATTGATAATCACAGTGAATTTGCATGATGGTGAACCCTTTCTTACTAACATAATTACCCAAGTATCCAAATTATGGCACCATTCTGAAACCTAAACAAAACTGCCCCCTACTGTCCAGCTGTAAGCACCATTTAATTTGATAATGTTTTCTGAATAGGCTCATCAAAAGTAATTGAACAGGTATAAAATCAAATATAAAACTAATAAGAGGCATAAATACATCAATATGTACAGAACTATTGACAGAATTTTCTGTCCTTTCAAGTCCAATTCCAAAGAAACATACAGAGGCTTACATTAATTATAAACTGGCTGACCCATTAGATCAGGCTTTTTATTAACTCTTATCATAATCTTTATCTGTGCTAGCAACACGGCTTGGTACCTTTTATCAGTGAAGTATTCCATCGTGCTTCCCTGCTTCCTCTGTGTCTGGATGATGACTGCAGACTGAGTCTTTTCTCTCTCCATGATTCTCCTGTTCTTGTTGCTCCACCTATACTTCCTGGCTGATTGCCCTTCCATAGGTTCTGCCTGACTACTGGCCAATCAGTGTTTATTAAACCAATACAACTGACAAACCTTTACAGGGTACAAAACCATTGTCTCACAACACTCGCCCCCCCTTTTCAAAACAAAAACTGTGAATCTAATTTCTTTTGTTCAGCTTTTTTCAGATCATTATTCATAACAACATGTAACCAACACTCTAAACAAAGATAAATATCCATAATCCATTTATTGAGAATGTAGGTGTAGTTTTCCAGGTTACTTCCTGCTGATTGGTGGTGCTGATAATCTTAAGAGGACATAAAGAAAATTTTGAATTATGGTCAAGTCTTTACTGAAATATTCTGTGAGGTTTGATCATCTCCGACAGCAGTCTTGAGGTTGTTCTGGATATAGAACTCAGACATCTGGGCTATCTGCTCCTATCAGAGATTTCTCAGGAGGGGGTCTTCCTTGATCAAACCTGATTTTTCTTAATGCAGAATGAATCCACAGTCCCTCATTTCCTGTGGAAATAAAACCAAAACTTCTTCTACAAAGTAACATATCTTTTAACATAAATTTTTAAGTCAAGCATTTTCAAAATATATGTTTGATTAATCCAGAAGCATTTATATTCAAATGTCTTTTAGCAGCTGTTGTTCCTTCCTCAGCCTTCGAACAATTCAAAGACAACACAATAACATACAGTATCCAGACTCTCTGTATATTTTCCACTTTTAAATGAATTTATTTTAAACTTGATTTCTTTTCTTTTTATTTTTAATTCTTTTTTTTTTTTTTTGAGACAGTGTTTCTCTGTGTATCTTTGGCTGTCCTATAACTCACTCTGTAGACCAGGCTGTCATTGAACTAAAAGATTCCACCTGCCTTTGCCTCCCCAGTGCTGGGATTAAAGGTGAGTGCCACCACACCTAACTACTCTTTCTTTTTCTTTTCTCTCTTAAGCAAACATACATTGTTTAAAATACTGTAAAACATTTGAGGTTTTCTTTCATCTGAATCTATCTTTACTGTATATCTCTTTTTATGACCACATGAGTATTTAATTTGGTAAGTGATATGGCTAGGATTAGAGCCCTGGCGTTGACATCTGGATCCACTCCATTGCTTAGCTTTCTGAGAGTCCAGCCTCATGGCAGAGCTACTGGCTGGAGCCATGTTTATTGCCACAACTCTATGGCATTTCAAGGTCCCTGCCACCACCAAGAAGCATGCTGTTGGCTTTTCATTTTAGTGAACCATTTTAGTGTTTTGTGGCAGGGCCTCTTAAAAGAGCTGCAAGGTTTTTTCAGCTAAAGCTGAGTCAGGAAGCCTCTCTTAAATAAGATGCACGTTGCCTCTAGCAAATAGTACCCACCTGAGAAAATCTGCTACCAAGAAGTTGTACTTGACTCTGTTCTTTTGTGTCTAGAATTACTTCCCAAATTTCTCAGGTTTTAAATGGATTTAGCTGTTCATGTTGGTGCCATTTGTTGACAGAGGTTTCTGTCCTGCCTAGTCCCATAATCCTTCAGTCTCAAAGAAACATACAGAGGCTTACATTAATTATAAACTGGTTGGTCTATTAGCTCAGGCTTCTTATTAACCCTTATAACTTACATTAGCCCATAATTCTTGTCTGTGCTAGCCATGTGGTTTGGTACCATTTATTAATGAGGTTTTCTCAGCTTGTTTCTCAACTGTGTTGGGATGATGACTGCAGACTAAGTTATTCATCTTCCCAGAATTCTGCTGTTCTTGTTGATCCACTTATACTTCCTGCCTGGCTACTGGCCAACCAGCATTTATTAAACCAGACAAATGACAAAGTTTTACAGGGTACAAGACCGTTCATTGTCCCACAACAAAGAAAAGCAAATAGGCAATAGGTTGACTTTTGTTAAAGAAAATATCACTGCATTATGTTCTAGTGCAAATTTTCTGACTCTTCTTATTTGATCTCTCATCTTTGCTTATTAATCTTCAAACTGTGTTTCTATTTATATTACTATGACAAATATAAATAAGTAAAAGCACTTTGTTAGCTACTAGAAGAGAAATATAGGTACATATGCTATCTTTGTATACTGTTAATGTAAAATATTCTAGATAGTTATGTGTGTGTGTGTGTGTGTTTTATATCTATGTATTGGTTTTGAGACAGGGTTTCTATGTAGATTTGGAGCATGTCCAGGAACTAGCTCTTGTGGACCAGGCTGGCCTTGTACTCACAGAGAACTGCCTGTCTCTTCCTCCTGAGTTCCGGAATTAAAGGAATGTGCCACCACTGCCCCACAACACCTTTATATTTTTACAAGCATAAATACTAGAGCACCATTGTAGGAAGTCATCTGTGCCTTAGGGGTTGGGGGTAACTAGTACAATTTGACACATAGTTCAGTTTGATACATAGTTTTAGTGCACAAATATCCTATGTAGAATACAATTTCTTCAAAAGTAATTTGACTTCCAAAACTATGTTACCATATGTTATTATGGTGTAAAGTACTCTCTGATAAATTGGGTAGTAATATTTGATTTGCTTTGTTTTGTTTGTGTCAGGTTTTCACACTTCAGCCCAGGGTGACTTCAAACTTTAATCTTTCATACTGACTAATCCTCTAAGGTTCTGATAAAACAGATATAAGCTACAATGGAAGTACAATGTAAAGATCCACCAAAATTTTGAATGCTTTATCTTTAATAATAAAATAATTTATAAATCCTATGAAATTAAATGATTTTTGTATATTGTATGAATGATTTATAAGTTCACATTAAATGAAGGGAGAACAATTCTAAACCATATGGAATAGCAGAACTTTTTTATAGGGATGGCATTATATAATCCTGAGTGAGCTTATCAGTTTAGTCCAATATTGGCTCTGTAACTGGTTCTGAGCTTTGATTCAGAATGTCTACAGTGAGAAGAACTTTGTGATAGAAGATGGACAAGTAAGCAAAATAGGGACCCCTCCTCTAGGTTTCAGCAAACAACAACTTTTCAGGACATATTACTATTCTTCACTATATAGCTGCATGGGAGGTGAAGGCAGAGACTTGAGGACTGATGAGGTCAGATACACACCACTGCTTCAGAAGGATTTGTAACATCAGAACAGATGATGGTCACAAACACACATGTCCTGAAGCTCTGTAGGACTTATTGCTAATAGTTAAAAAGGAAAGTATTTGTTACTTCTTGACTCTAGTCCTCAAGATCCTGTTTAAAGCTCCCCTCTGACTAACTCTATTTAAAACATAAAAACTAGACTAATAAAATTATGCTGTAATTAAATGGACATGGAACACAGTCCATGTGCTATTCCTGTTCATTTGATAGATACACATATTTTTGTTTTTTTTGTGTTTTTTGTTTTTTTATAGATACACACATTTTATACTTAATTTTTTTTCAAAGAGAATACTTTGGGAACCTGTTATTTTTCCTGAAAAAAAATGTGGTCATCAATCAAAGAATATTAAGTCATATCTTAAAATAATAAAGAAATTATTTAAAATTTTACAGAAAATATAAGCTAATAAGTCATTTCCAGAAGAATGTCATTTCTATTCCTAACTAGATCATATGCTTATCCTTAAAGACTTCTTACTTAAATATTGAGATTTAATTTTAGCTGTTCTAAAATGATGATGATGATGATGATGAAATAATAATGTGACATCAAAAGGAAATGCTAGAGATGGAGGAAGCAGAAGCAGCATGGTGATTGATGTCTTTATTAAGCTTCTCACTTGAGTGCAGTAGACATTATACTCCTCATTTCATCTTCCCATGGTCCTCAGCAAGCATCTCAGGTATTTGTGGTCCTTCAAAGTGAAGATTCTAAATAGTTTTGAAATGTTTCTTACTTGAGAAACTAACATCTTTCTCGGAATAATGTTTCCTGTGATTATTTTGTATCTTCACAAAAAAAATAAAACCAATGGAAAGCAAAACAAATAAAGAAACAACCCATTTTAAAAAGTATATATACTTAATTTAACTGTTATTTATAGATTTACTATCCATTCTATGGTTTTGCTTAGGACACCAACAGTTTCCTCATTAACTAAATGGAAAACTAATGCTTTTAGAATACTGTAACATTGGTTTACACATTTCACAGACCTGGTAAATAGTCACGTTGTTGATTTCACGTTCTATAGTAGTGAAAATCTGGTAATAATATTTTCTTAGAGAAAAGTATAGGATTTGTTTTCTAGTAAATTTTATATCAATTATGAATGAATGAAAGTGGAATCTCCCAAATTAAAATAAACTATTAATTGCATTTGGCAATAGCAAGTGGTTATGTTAGCAAAACAGTATCATCAGAGATGATTTGTGTTGGCTAACAGCTTTTAACAATTCAGCCCATCATGATCGGGGAGGACATGGCAGAGGAGAGCAGCTTGCATCATGGAGCCATTATCAGGGGTGTTTGCCTACACTACTGTGCCTTCAACTTCCCTCTCTTTTTACTCAATCTGGACTCCCAGCCAAATGGAGAGGTCCAGCTACCTACAGGGCAAGTACATTCATTGCTTCTCCTCTTGCTGTGATAAAACGCTCTGGCCAAGCAGATTACAGCAGAACAGGCATGTGGCAGCTTCCCATTCCAGGTACTGTCTGTCCATTGTGGAGGGGGTGTCAAGGCAGTGGGAACTTGACATCAACTTGAAACAATGGTTACACAGCATCCATAAGCAGAAAGATAAGAAAGATGAATGTTTGTTGCTACACAGTTTTTTCATTTATACATTCCAGGATCCCCACCAGAGAATGATTCATCCACATTACTCTTCTGTCTTCTCACATAAATTATTAAATCAAAATAATCCACCAGGCCAAGAGGTTAACCTATTGTAAACAACCCAGTGCTCTACCCAAAGGCTTGTCTCCTAGGTAAGTCTAGATTACATCAAGTTGACAGCACAGTCAAAGAGAATCTTCCCCACTTGGAAAAGAGTCTCTGGAAATATCTTCACAGGAGTATTCTTTATTAATCCCCTATTACTTCCAAACACAAGAAAGTCGACTAGACATACTATTTGCTACAATGAACTGCTTGCAATTAGCTATACACACCACCTTACTAGTCAAGCACTAGTACAGGTAGATGAAGGTAAGACATCTACATTACCAATTAATATGGAGAAATCCAGGCCCCTGTTCTGATGTACAGCAGATAAATTTATAAGCATATAGGCAAAACTGAGTCAAAGACATAGTTTCGTTTATGATATAATCTAACTGGAACACTAAAAATTTATTTATGCTCTACATTACTTTACACATAGCAAAGGGTTTTTGATGAATAATTAGGCCAGAAAACCAGACAGAAACAAATGATCAAAAATGACCTGAACTAGCCACACGTTTATTCCCAGCACTTGGGGCAGGCAGATCTCAGTGAGTTTGAGGACAGCCTGGTCTACAAAGTGAGTTCCAGGACAGCCAGGGAGAAATCCTATCTCTAGAAACTAAAATAAAAAAAAAAAAAGATCTTGGGATCTCAGTCCAGTGTTCCGATGTTGGTCAATGTCTCTCTTCCCATCTGTTGTTGGATGAAGGTTCTATGGCGATATTTAAGATAATCATCAGTCTGACTACAGGGTAAGGTCAGTTCAGACATCCTCTCCTTCATTGCTTAGGGTCTTAGCTGGAGTCATCGCTCTGGGTTCTTGGGCATTTTTCTAGAGCCAGGTTTCTTGCTAACTCCATAATGGCTCCCTCAATCAAGGTATCTCTTTCCTTGCTCTCATATCTGTCCTTCCTCCATCTCCACAATCCCATTCCCTCAAGTTCTCCTCAATCCCCCTTCTCCCCATCTTCTATCCCCTGCCACCCTGCTTCCAAATTTTCATCTGATTCTAAGTTCCAGGAGGGTCTATATATGTTTTCCTTTGGGTTCACCTTATTACTTAGTTTCTCTAGCATCCTGAAGTATAGGCTCGTTGCCCTTTGTTTATGACTAGTATCAACTTATGAGTGAGTACATACCATATTCGTTTTTTTGGGGGGCTGGGTTACCTCACTCAGGATGATGTTTTCTAATTCCGTCCATTTGCATGTAAAATTCAAGATGTCATTATTTTTTATTGCTGAGTAGTACTCTAATGTGTAGATGTGCCACACTTTCTTTATCCATTCTTCAGTTGAGGGGCATCTAGTTGTTTTCAGTTGAAGAGTGGAAGGAGTGAGAGAATGAACAAGGAATTCAAGACCTTGAGGGAGTCATCCACTGAGACAGGTTTGAGCTAATGGGAGCTCACCAACTCCAACTGGACTGGTAGTAAACAAGCATGGGAACAACCAAGCCTCTCTAAAGGGGGTTGACAGCTGGGGCAGACTGAGGGGCCACTGATAGTGACACTGGGATGTGTCTCTACTGCAGATATCGGCTTCATGGGATCCTGTTCTCTTTGGATGTAAACCTTGCTCAACCTAGATGTAGTAGGGAGGGCCTTTACTTTCCACAGAGTGGGGTGCATGGCATTCCCTTAGAGTTGGAGGGGCAGAGGAGGGTCTGTGGATGGAGAAGGAAGGAACTGGGAGGAGGGGAAAGAGTGGGAATTTGGATTGGTATTTTTTAAAGTAATAATAAAAAAAGAAAGAAAAAAGAAACTAAAAAAGAAAAATAAATAAAAAAAGACCTTTACTGTTACTTGAGCATGAAAACTTATGACTGAAGTCCAGGCTTGTATTCTTGGTTGAAAGCTTGCTTGATTCTCTTAACCTAGTCACATAAAAGTGTTATGTTTATAGGAACCATTTTAAACAAGCCACATGGTTGAGAGCTACAGCTGTCAAGAAGGAGGGTCCTTCTCTAAGATCTATGGCTCTCATTACTAAATGTATTGTTAAGTCAAGACAGACTGTGGAAATGTTTGAAGTAAAGCCCATCTGGAGTTGGAATTTCTAAATACATTACTGCTGACCACACATGAGACCCAAAGCCTAATTAGGTGAAATCAATGCCTTTAGGGTACAAACAAATTTACTCCCATTCATTTCCTTGGCCAGTTTTAAAAGATGTTAACTTAAGTGTAATAATGTAACAATGTAAAATGTAATCTCGGCTTTTTGATGGCTTAATTAAACCAGCTATGCTCTATGAGCTTTTAAATATATTAGTTTCCTTATTTTTCAACACAGCCATGTAAATCATACATTTTTGAGGGGACAGGGTCATTTACTAAATTGCCAAAAGTCAAACATCTCTGCCATTTGTAAATAAGATTAAATCTTAGCCATGGGGCTCATGAGCCCAACTTCATCTAGCACAATATGTTCTCTCCGTCATTGTTAGTGACTGAGTTTGGAGTCATAGAAATATGAATTCCACAGATTCCCATGCTTCCCCAAAAACATCATTTGATTTAAGATCATATTGTTTAGTTGATAGTCATACTTAGTAGCACGGCCTTCAGTTTAAGTCCAATATACAGGATATTGTTGAGTTGAAAAATCATATGACTGATATCAGTAGATCTAACGTGTTGGTCTGCTCCATATGATCCTCTTCTAATTTGTTTTCTTTTTCATTGTTTTTCATTCTTTTTCTTTTCCATGTCCTAATTCCGTATAATAAAGGAACCCAACTTCTAAGTATAATATACATAATATAATGATATGTTTTGCTTCTTGATATCTGGGGATGTTAATGGAATGACTCAATGTTTGAGCATGACTCTATTGCCTGATGATAGAAAATGCTCTGGTGTCTTCAACTGGTGTCATGTAACTGGACCAGCTGCTTTCTCCATAGATGATATTGAAAGTAAGACTTAAAAAAAGCAGCATGTATCCTAAATACTTACAATTGGAGACAGGAGGATCACAGTTAACAGTCATTCTCACCTACATAGAGAGTTTAAATCCAGTCTGAACTGTTACATATAATCCTGTTTCAAAAACAAAACAAAAGAAAGCAACTGAATAACACAGTTGAGTCACCTTGTGACTTTAACTTCCTTCTAGTAAATTAACATCATGGTACACAGACTTCTAAAATATTCTAAGTGACCAGGTAAAAACTGTTGAGAATTTTTGCTAATGTGGTCTTAGAGTCGTTCATATCACATTCATAATCCATTATCTGGGATTAGTGACTCGCTTGCCTTAGTTCATGGAGAAGGGATAACATTCTTAACTCTTTTTTATTTTAATTTATTTTTTTTAAGGAAACAAACTATCTTTTTTCATTGTACATACCAATGCTAGCTCCACTCTCTCCCCTCCCCCCAGTCCCTGCCTCCCGCCCTTCATCCACTCCTCAGAGAGGGTAAGGCACATTGCTTTGGGGAAAGGTTCAAGACCCTCTCTACTATATCTAGGCTAAACAAGGCATCCATCCAAAGAAAATGGGCTCCCAAAAACCCGGTACAAGCAATAGGAATAAATCGTGGTGCCACTGTCAGTGACTCCACAGTCTGCACCAGACATATAACTTTCACCCCCATTCTAGGGATTAGTTTGGACCTATGCTGGTTCCTTCCCTGTCCAGCTGGAGTTGGTGAGCTCTTATTAGCTCAGGTAGACTGTTTCTGTGGCTGTACCCATCATGGTCTTGACCTATTTGCTCATATTCCCATACCTCCCTCTCTTCAATGGGACTTTGGGAACTCAGCCCAGTGGACTACTTCAGGCTTCTGTTTCCATCAATTGTTAGATGAAGGTTCTATGGTGACATTTAAGATATTCATCTGTCTGACTACAGGGCAAGGACAGTTCAGGCTGCTCTCCTTTATTGTTTAGGGTCTTCTCCCGGGTCATAATAGAATCCTATGGAAGCACACAATAGTATAATACTAACTTGGAGAAAATATAGTTATTCATATGTAGTATGTATGGTTAACTTTAGAAGGAACCACTAAATATAAATTGTTATAAAGATTACAATGTAACTTATTCTACATAAAATTATGGCTGCTATTCAAAGATTCAGCAGCTCCTGATCCATTCTGGTTCAATAGTCACCGAATGGATTTGTCTTGAAATACTCTTCATGTTATGATCACTATATTGAACATTACTGAAATATAATTAGATATATATATATATAATTTTCATAAAAGTTATGTAGATAATCATAGCATTAGAATGCAAAAATTTGAATGAAATAATGTTTTTCCAGTAGTAACAGATTTTAATAAAACCATAGGAAATAGGTTGTAATGAAGAAAATTGGTCTCTGGATATATTATAGTGGAAATTGGAGTCTAGATTAAGAGAAAACTGTAGATTTATTATGTAATCATTTGATTTCTTTACAAATATACAATTTGACTTCCCTTAGATGTAATTTAATTCTATTTGAAATCTAAGCAGATACCCGCTACAAAGCTCAAATCATAGTTTGAAAGATGATTGCAACGGGAATTGGAAAAGTTAGATTTTTTTCCATATGTTGATTTAAATAAATTAAATTAATAATCTCACAAAACTGAATTTAGAGGGAGTTTGCATGTAATTCCTAAACATCTTTTAAGAATAATTCAAATTATGCTTACTCGTGTGACAAAGGGACTCAGGAAACCCACGAGCCAGGTTTACAAAAGCGAAGGAAAGAACTGAGACAAGTCTCTCAATTACTCAAGTAATCTAATTGACCTCACAATGCTATTCATTCTAGGAGCTCTTGTTGAGGCAGGGGATTATGAGAGTACTCTGGGAAAACTTTTATCATTGCACTGTAAGTAAATAAGAAATACCACCTCGATTTCCCCCCCACCATTTTACTTTCCTTAAGATTAAATTATTACTTTGAGAAGTGAAAAAAACAATCTCAATTATCTGCTTTCAAATAAACACAAAATTCATAGGAAAGGTTATTGCATTTTTTCAGGTATAATTTTTGCTTCAAATGTTGGAAAAAGAACAGAAAACATCTGCTTTTACTCACTTGTTAAATAATCAGGGATTTCTCATCATGAAATATACATGTATTAAAGGTATTGTGGATACAAAATATATAGGACTCACCTGTGATTTGACAATATTCATGGTAAACAAAAATAAACAAATTGTTGGATATAATGAGAAATGAATAATTCCAAGAGCAGAATGCTAAAATAACATGGGACAAACATTCTAAACAGACAGAGGTTATTTAAAAAGAGCTTCCCGGAGAAAGGCTCAGGCATGATTAAGGCATAGAATAGTTTAGTTTATGAATTAGATCTCTCTATTTCTTACTGACAGCACTCTATTAGAAGCATGAGGATCTGAATATGACTACAGAGATTGTTGTTTGAATGTAAAGTCTGCAACCACTGAAACACAGTTTTGAATAACAACAAACAAACTGCAAAATTTAACACACACCATCTGCTCTTCTTTAAACCAGACCTCTGGGACAACGACTTTCATGTGAACAGCACATTTTATTCTGACAGTTTTAATTCTTTGGGTTTATATGTCCATAAGTTCACAGAATATTGAATCAAAGGAACATTATACAGGGAGCTATTGCATGCATAGATATTATGTGTTTAATAATGATACACAGTAACTACACCAAGAGTGTAACACATTAAATAATAAAAATAAAAACAAAAGAGAAGAAAACATTACTTAGGCTTTTTTTATTTATAATAAAAGTGGTAAAATGTTGAATTTGGCTATATATTCATGCTTCATATATTTTGTTTTTTATTTTTAGGTTTAAATTTTGTAATCTAACACTGATACTCTAATTTTAACTTACCCTGTAGTAGGAAAAGAGCGGGGGCGGGGGGGGGAGTAACTTTTTCTTAATGGCTGGAGACAACATTAGCAGGCTAGTAAATTATGCTCTTTTTGTTTGTAATGTACAAATCCTTTCAGCAAGTTATTTCCTACACACTGACTTCTGTTAGCAGGCTAATCTAAGTAACCCTAGGTTCCCTAGTACTAGCTGCTCTGGGTGTCACACACCCATCTGCTCCAATTCCTTATAAGATCACACTCTACATATGCTGTCTCTATTTCTGAAGAAGGTGACTCCACACACACACCCTTTCTGCCATGGTAACAGCCTCTGTTTACTTCTACTTTACATCTTGAACACTGGCTGCCAAAGATGTGCTGTATACACTAATGAGGCCATTTCTTCTTTCCCAGTCAGAGCCAAATCTTGTCTTCACCTCAACCGAGCACAGAGCATGTGTGGGGTCCTTCATTAAATTAGAATCCTGTGCTTCTGGGTGTATATTTTCTGGGCACAGGAATGGAAAGGTTTCTGTTTTGCCTTTCATCGAAGCTTTTTTTTTTTTTTTTCCTGCACAAGTTGTTTTCTTTTGTGTCAGCATCAGATTATAACAAGTAAACTCTTTGAAAATTTAATTTTAAATTGTGGCATCTACACATGGAAAAGAGTGTTCCTTTGGCATCTCACTCATTGTTTGAACTTAGTCCTAACAACATGAGACACACTGAAGAAACACTTAGAAAACATTTCAACAATGTATTGATAGATGCAAGAGTTTAGAAAAAGCTCAAATGAAAGACTAAAGACAAACAATATTTAAATTACAACTACTTTAATTAAACATAAGAAGGACGTTACTAAGTGGGCTGCTTTTGCAAAATCAAGAAATTTCACCGAGTTTTTTTTTTTTTATAGGATATATGGAAATCAAGAATTGATGTGGCTCTGAAAACTCAGCAAGTTCATTTTAAGTTCAGGCACAAGTAAATATACTCAGTGTAAATAAAATTTCTGAATTGCTATGGGATGCTGGATACCCACACCTCATGAATTTGTATGATTTTCTAAGATATATTTTACTAACTCATCCACTTTTAAAGTTTTCCAATGACATTGTATGAGAGAACCCCTCATGAATGAAAATTAATTTCAAAGAAATATCTCTTTTTTCACCCAATTAAAAATTCAATACAGAAATATTTCAGTTATGGTGGAGAAAAACACAATACATTTTCATTTATATCAAATTCTTATTAGTTAATCCTGATTCTTTAACCTAGTAAATAGCTCACAAACTCAGTTTTTTTTAATGAGAAGTGAAAATGTATTTGTAAACAGCATTTACACAGATCACATGGCTCCACCTCAATGTTGCTCGAGTAGTTTCATTTTATTAATCACAGGGTGATGATTCTCCCTGTTCAGGAAAATTGTTACAGTGAGACACGACAATGGTCCCTCCTATCAAATGTGAAGTTGAAACAAGAGTGGATTCTCCTATTGCATCTAAAAGGCCACTAAAAAATACTGTTCTTTCTGTGCACATACCTGTGAATTCTGCTGTGTGGCAATAGTGCTCAATAGTTTTTGCTTATTTTTCCCAGCTAGGAAAACAAGAAAGATACCACTGTAACATAAACCTAAGTCACTCACTCTTCCAGAAAACTTTGTGACAAACACAACCTGTACCTGTGGGGATAGCGCTACATCATTGCTCTTCAAGGACTAGTAACCCCATTATCTCAGCTGCTGCAGAACTAGAAATGGGACCATCATTGTCTTCAGCTGTCTAGACAATGGCAAGAAAGCGGCTTCCAATGGATAGTTTTAAAGCTATCAGTACACAGTTGTGACCCGCCCAGCAGGTCCTAAGTTACTCCAGGGTCTTGAAGAGGCACTATCTGAAAGACATGGGAGGAGAGAGAAACGGACGCCAAGCAGTATTTTTTGTCAAGGCATCCATTTATTGAAGCAAGTTTCATGTCTTAAATACTTCTCAGTGAGAAGCTCGGGCAGGGGGAACTGAGGAAAGGGGGGAGGGGGAAGGGGGAAGGGAAGGAGGTGCTCAGTAGCAAGACAACTAAGTGGGGCAGTTTGTCAGCTAAGTGGGGCAGTTGCAAGGTCAGTGGCTAGAGCACCTGCTGTTAGTGATAAGCAGCAAGCTATGAAGACACTCTGTGGTGTTTTCCAGAGCTTGAGTCTCCACGGTCAGCACGTAATGTTTTGGCTAACTTTAAGTTTTCTTGTCTCAAGATTTTTACTTCAAGGCCCTGTGAGATGTGAGAAAGGAGAAGCCTGAAATGGCTCCTGACACAGGTGATCTTGCATTAAGTTCTTGGGTCACAAACAAAACAAAAAGAAATAAATGTAGGAAAAACCTGAAGATAGAAAGAAGGATTGGCAGGTGTGAAGTTGATAAGAAGACACTGAATCTGTGTAAACATTGCTCTACATACGCACACACACAAACTCAGATATGAATATGTCGAAACACAAACTGAACCAATAAAAATTAACAGTGTTATAAATTAACAAGTGTTTATAGAGAAAATGTGCATGTACAGAAATTTCTCAACTAGTGTAAAGCTGAGAGGTGTGCAGTTCCTAAGTACTGGAGATTCCTGGGAATATTTGCTGTTCATTCAGAAAATGAATGTCAGTGGATGTTGGTGGTTTTTCCATGGGTCTTCTCCAGGATAGTTCTCCAACTCAGGCAGTAACAAGAATTCTTGTCCTATTTTATTCTCATGAGAAATATCAGACTTTCAAAATGCAAGTCCAAAAATCTACAAATATATTTTACTCCATTTTGAAAGTAAAGTAGAAAAGTTCCAGACTCCAAGGAAAATTACTATAAGGGACAATATTTGGTTTGGAAAGAATTAACATTTTTACCAGGTAAAAGTAGGGTATTTTCAGTGATGAAACATCACTGAAAAATTTTTTATTTGCTTTTGAATCATTGGAGTATTTGACCCCACAAAATCAGTCTAAAGCTGAAAATTTACATTTTTGCAATTTAAATTTAAAAAAGGTTCATTTCATTCTTATGTTCATATATTCAAGGTTGTCTTTAAAATAATCTTTTAGCAAATTGGTTCCTGTTCTAACAGAGTAAAGAAAAGACAGCCTCTGGCATTTTGAAAAGAAAAATTAACTCTTTTGATTTTGAAAATAAGCCTACATACTTTTGTAAAACTATTCAATGAAATTATAACTAATGGAGAAGACCTTCATGGTGCCTTCAGACACTTGGATTTTATTTTTCTGCAGATCATTTCAAAATATAATTTAATGTCTGTATAAATCAAATGTTTAATGGATATCTCAACTGATCAGAATTTGTTTTAGATATCTCATTCAGACAACCTTATCACTTATCATTTGGCTAATTGCATCTTTTAAGAAACGTTAGCCATTGCGGATTTCTGGAAGGGACTGAGGTGAAGACAACAAATATTAGTTGCATTTTCCCCTTTTATTAGTAATATCAGATAAAATAGTTTCAAAAAATAGTAGTGAACAGGAGGAAATGAATGTGTAGTGACAAAAGGACTCAGAGAAAGAAAAGTCATGTTGCGGTATCAAAGGCATCATAAGAAAAAAAAAACAACCCTCTTGAAAAGAGACAGAGATAGAAGATAAGAGAGAGATAAACAACTATTATCATGTAGAATTGGTAGAAAGATTTGAAAAGACTACCCAATATATGATATACTCTCTTGTGTCTTCTAAAATTACACCAAGACTGGAAAGAAAAATGGTTTAGGAAATCTGTTTGTTGAAATTGGAGTCAAGGTCAAGAAAGAAACAGCATTGACAGCAATGATAAAAATTTAACAAAAAAAGGTATCAGAGGTATGGCTCAGCAGTTAACCAAGAGGTAAGAGCACTTCTTCCTGAAGACACAAGTTGTATTTCCAGTACACACATTAGGCAGCTCATGATCACCTATAATTGTTGCATTGTAAGTTCTCTCTGGACTCTACACCTGTTCTTATCTAATGACAAAAAGAAAGGGAGTGCATCTGGAAAGAAAGAGAGGTGGGGAGGCAAGGAGGAGAGGAGGAAGGGGAAACTATAATCAAATTATATGAAGAAAGAATCTGTTTTCTTTTTTTCCTGTGTCTGCTATCAATTATTATTATTATTATTATGCACTACTTTTTCTCTTCTCCCCCCCTACTCTCCCCTCCCCTTTAACCCTCTCCCAAGGTCCTCATGCTCCCAGTTTACTCAGAAGATCTTTTTCTCCTTCCCATTTAGAGTCGATCTATGTATATCTCTCTTAGGGTCCTTGTTGTTGTCTAGTTTCTCTGGGATTATGATTTCTGGGCTAATTTTCTTTGCTTGATGTTTAAAAACTATTTGTGATTGAGTACACATGATAATTGTCTTTCTGTATCTGGGTTACCTCACTTAAAATGATGTTTTCTAGCTCCATCCACTTCCCTGCAAAATTCAAGATGTTGTTTTTTTTCTTCTGTGTAGTACTCCATTGTGTAAATGTACCACATTTTCCTTATCCATTCTTCAGTTGAAAGGCATTTAGGTTGTTTCCAGGTTCTGGCTATGACAAACAATACTGCTATGAACATAGTTTTTGTTGCACAATTGAGCATCCTTTGGATATATACCCAAAAGTGGCATTACTGGGTCTTGAGGAAAGTTGTTTCATTCAAAGGGGCTGTACCAGCTTGCATTCCCATGAGCAGTGCAGGAGTGTTCCCTTTTCCCCACAACCTCTCCAGCATAAATTGTTATCAGTGTTTTAGATCTTGGCCATTCTTTTTTTCCTTTTTTTATTTTCTATTTTTGAGACAAGGTTTCTCCGTAGCTTTTTGGTTCCTGTCCTGGAACTAGCTCTTGTAGACCAGACTGGCCTTGAACTCACAGAGATCTGCCTGCCTCTGCCTCCCGAGTGCTGGGATTAAAGGCATGTGCCACCATCACCTGGCTGATCTTGGCCATTCTTACAAGTGTAAGATGGATCTGAGAGTTGTTTTGATTTGCATTTCTCTGATGACTAAGGATGTTGAACATTTCCTTAAGTGTCTTTCAGACATTTTAGATTTCTCTGTTGAGAGTTCTGTTTAGGTCTGTACTCCATTTTTTATTGGATTATTTGTTCTTTTGATGACCAATTTCTTGAGTTCCTTGTATATTTTGGAGATCAACCTCTGCCTGATAGATTAGGGTTAGTGAAGATCTTTTCCCATTCTGTAGGCTGTCGTTTTGTATTGGTGACCCTGTCCTTTGCTTTACAGAAGCTTTTCAGTTTCAGAAGGTCTCATTTATTAGTTGTTTTTCTCAGTATCTGTGCTGCTGGGGTTCTATTTAGGAAGTGGTTCCCATGTCCTTTCCTTTACAGAAGCTTTTCAGTTTCAAGAGTTCCCATTTATTAATTGTTTCTCTGAGTGTCTATGCTGCTAGGGTTATATTTAGAAAGTGGTCTCCTGTGCCGCCAATGCGTTCAAGGGTACTTCCCACTTTCTCTATCTATTTTCAATAAAAGAAAAATAATACAAGTATTTATAAATAAAAAACAGATGCAGTTTTCTATTTTACATATCTTTCAGAATCTCAGTTTTCATGGTATGAATCTCTTCAACAAATCTAGGTGAAGAAACCTGAATAATCACCTTGCTGTCTACTACAATACAGGTATTCATTTCTTCTCATGAAAAGAATCTCATTTAATTCTTATCCCAATGTTCTCTAAAGATTATACAAGAGAAAATGAAGAAATATAGATACCTATAATTGTATGAGAACTATTTTTCTCATTTTCTCTCAAAATTAATAAGCATGAATAATTCAAATACATTTAAATTTGACAAAAAGTATGGGCATTGTTTTTTTTTTTTTTTCCATGTTGAGGAGGGAGTTCTGCTGTATGTCAGTTGTCAACATTTAGAGAGCAAGAGAAAAAGAAAAGTGTTCTTGCTTAATTGAAAGACAGGAGGAGTGTGAGACTGCATGGCCTGCAGCTCTCTGTTTATGCATGTTTCTTTTTGGTGATTTATGTATTTCATAACAACTGCTCAGTGTCACTGCTAATACATAAATATTTCGCAGATGTCAGAAGAAATGAAATACAGTTCAACTGAGGAACAAAATAGAAAGTCTTTAATAAAGGAGAGTAAATTCTGCTCAAAGCAGGCAGTTTATGTTCCATAAAATCATATCTATTGGATATAATAGCTTGTAAAATTTTATATACCCACATATATGCTATTGATATATTTTACTAGGCATACAACTCATAATTATTTCTTCTTCCTCTCAAGATTTCCACAAAAGACATTAGATAGCTAATGTAAACGTTCCAAATATATGTTAAATATCATATATATGAAATTAAAAATTATTTTTAAATAGAAAACTATTATGAAATTCTAAGTAGTAGTATAAATATTATAGTTATCTACACAAGGGCAGGGGTCAGAATTAAAAGTTGTTCTAAAAACTCAGACCTAAGAGAGGGTAAAGTGACACGGAGAAGATACTGAAAGAAGAGATTATGATTATTTAATTTTATGGTTCCAAAAAGTTATATGTCCAAGAATAAAGAAAAAGTTTTTTTAGCCTGAATTATAATATAGGCAATAAGAGTTATAGAGAGGACTTCTAATAGGCACTGGTATATATACAGAAGTGGAATTTGACACAGAGTAAGTCATTAACATTTATGTGATATATAAGTTTAAATGTATTTATGTGATCAATTCAGCACAACACAGAGTCCTATAAGTAGAGACTCTTTTGATGACTCTTAAGCAAAAAAAAGAAAATCTTATTTTATATCATTTCTATATGTCTGCTACTATAATGACTCAGAAAACTTAAGGATCCATATGTGTCTAAGCGTGTTTCAAACACAAATGGCTCCCAAATTTAGAAAACTGGAAGCAATAACTGGGCTAATTTAATATTTGGAGAGAATGGTGTTACATACAAATAATGAGTTCATTGTCTTGGAGATGAAGCACATTTAAGTTTCTGTAGAATAAAGCTCGCCAGTCAGAATATTTATTCACCAGGAAAGTACAGAGAAATGAGGAGTAAAATTAAGTCATTCATGGGCAAAATATTTTACCATTATATATGTGATAAATGATTGTAGCACAAATACTAAAAATCCAGAGACAGATATTAGGGATCAACCTGAAGGTCAGAAAAGCAAAACAGCTAGTCTTGACTCTTACCTCTACCTCAGACCGAAATTGCAATCCTGCCTCCACGAATCCACAGAATGAGACTGAACTGAGACCTGTTTCTTCCCATCTTATATTCCTCTGTAGTGCTGAGAAAAAAGGCATGTACCACCACCATCTAGCCTCTATGATAACTCATGTGGCTACTGTTTTTAAAGGTTCATGCCCCCACTGCCTAGTCTGTATGTATGGCTGGCCAGTGTGGCTGTTTTACTCTCTTATCTTCAGGCACGTCTTATTTATTAAAATAAAAATGAAATATCAACAAATTATTACTATTTAACACAATGAATTCAATTCAAAGCTAGTGACCCTTAAAATAAATCAAAATATCCAAATGTATAGCTCAGAAAGAGAATTTCACAGAGCAGAGTAACACTTGAAAAGAAGTTCTATATCACAAGTCATTACAGGTTTACATTATTTTTTAAAAAATAGGGTATTTATACCTATTAGGAAAGTCAAAATTCAAAACATGAAGCATCAAATTCAGGGGAAATGTCCATCGAGGAAACCTCATCACTATTGTATGCAAGCAAATACTGCACAGCCACCTTAAGGGAGCATTCTGCAGTATGTTACCTGAGCACACTTGCGGCTACCATATGCCCCAAATGCTGGGCTGCTTCTCTTATACAAAGGAGCTAAAAAGCACATGTACACATGTAATCTTCACGATGGTGTTTACAGCAGCTTTGTCTATGTGTTTGCTCCATGTGTAATCCAACGACATGTTTCTCAGTAGGTAAATGGACAAATATGAGCATTTTCATAAAATTACAAAACTATATTTTAAGATGTGAGGACTGTGCTTTGATATTTGCTTATTTTTCTGTTAGTTGAGGAAAATGTGACTTAAAAAGCTCCCAGGTTTGCACATCATGTTCCTATTTTCTACTCTAAAATCAACTTCATGGGACAATAAAACAGACGGAACTATGTACAACTTTAGAAACACATTTATTCTGCATCTGAGACTTATACAGTGGAGGAATTAGACTGAGAAAAAGGACTTACTTCAATTTATTGTGACTTAAAAATGACTTTCTAGAATGTCAGCAAAATAATTATGTTCACTTGTGTTTAGGAATGGAAAATTTTACTGTATCCTTCATTAGTTTTTATGTCAAAAATTCAGCATTCATTTCCTTTCAATGTCCTTTCACCAACCAACTTCATATCCATGGAGGCTGAACATGGACAAGTTCCTGAATATACTATAACACTATGTTCTAAGAGTCATTGAATAAACCCTGCTAACTTTCACCATATCTGGGAAAACTGCAAATCCTTCTTGACACTGTGTCCCTAAGGTACAATATGACTCCAAATATGTCCACTCATGACTTCCTTCACTGTCTCTTCTCACTTCCTCTTCCCGTCTTTGTGTTTCTGAACTTTCATTCTTTCAAATATTCTTCTGCTCTTTTATTGGCTTCACAGTTGATTTCTGTCTTAATTGATTGCTAAGGTACATTCAAAACCATATGACTATCCCATTTATCAGGGAAACATTGAACATCTGTTTTGACTCAATGAAAAGAAGATTATGGGATTGTAAATCAAGGTTGCAAGAAGGATATTAGCTATGAGTAGCTCTGCACCTTGAAATTTCATAGATTCAAACTTGAAACAGAAAAACTGTACTTTGTATTGTATTTGAAAAATTCACTATTTTGAATTTCCATCTGACAAGCTTCACTTGGGGTTAAGTTTTCGGACAAATTGGCAGCAGCCACATAACGACACCTTTCTCAACAGCTGATGATCAAGTCTCTCATTATGCCAGTTTTTATGTAAGGCTGCTGAACTCTACTTTACCAGAACGACTTTGTAAAGATGGTATTTTGACCTGCCCTAGTTCACTGCACCATTTTCACCCCTGGGTCAAAGGATCAGTGAAACCAACAGGACCGTCTTGTCTGTATCTTTCCTGTGAAGCTGTTTCTCTGAAGGGGTGGTTTAATCTAGTTGACAAAGACTCTTGACACATGACTATTATGATTCTTTAGATAATCCAGGTGTATTAATTAAATGTTACACATTAGAAACCCTCTTAAGAGTGATTTTCTGGGTTTTTCTTTTATTTTATCCAATAATTATTAATAAGCAAAACCAGTCTCTTGGTAATGGACTTCTATTTGTATCTACCTTAGTTGAAATTTAAGTAGCTATGGGGATTATGCACAAGCAATCATATCTAACATGGGCTCATTATTTTGGTAGGGATGCACTGTGGTCTTGTTGAGTAAGTTCATGCAGCAACTATGGGAAACCCAAGGAGCTTAATTGAGGCACTGTCAACTCCACCAAGTCAATGATAATACGAATAGGGAAAGTACATATGTTGACTTTTTGATAATTAAATAGATTTTTTATTAGTGAATTAATTAATAGAACAGTTTATACATTAGTATATACTTGGTATGGCCGTTATTTAGTTTTATGTCTACTAATCAGTTTTATGTCTTTTTCTTCATATTCTCAATTACTGATTTCATATCAAAAGTCCAAATTTTATTTTAGACTTAATGCTGTCTTCAGTCATATGTTTACTTCAGTCTAATTTACACTTTTTGTATTTTATTGACTTGCTTTAACTTCAAACTTACTTCATGCTGTGCAGTGAAATTACTTTAAGTCAGAAGCATGCTGTGAACAACTTGATTTATTTATTTGTCAAAATCATGTTAAGGTCTTTCTTCTATTGTTTATTTTGCACTTCTATAAAATTTCTATAAAGTAAAGCATAGTAATAAAAGATTATCTAGCATATAATTTTTGAAACATAACTTCCAAATACTTAAGAATGATATTTTTATGAATGATAGTGAAATGAAAATAAAGACAGTTGATTCTTGAGGAATATGGTTATTGATTATAAATTTCAGAATACTTTATTTCAAATATTTCTGGAACCATATTAAGTAAGAATATTATTTGTTTTGTTACTCTTGATGGGCTGACAGTATAACCTTCTTAATCACAGGTTTAATTTACAGAATACCTTACTGCTTTCAGAAACAGAAAGACTGGCAATCTCTGCCTGCTACAAGGTGTTTGTTAATCATACGTAGATTTTTTAGGCATTTATATATTTTAAACTACTTATTATATAGATTTTGAGAAAGAGACTGTGTACCCAAACTTCCATGGAATTTGTGATCCTCTTGCCTCTTTTCCACATGCTGAGATTACATGAACATTCTATCAGGCATGGTATTTTTATTGATTCAAAACACTACCATCTCATTTGACTAAATAAATTATATTTAAGTTAAATTTGAGTAAAGCCCTTAAAATCAACACGACACTTCCGTTGGAAGTTAGAACAAACCGTGAAATATCTAGGATCTGAGAATATCTTGTGTCTTCTAGATAACATTTTTTAAAAATTCCACAAGAGAATGACCTTGTGTCAGTGAGTAGGGTTAAGTCTCTGGGCTGTAATGCTCCTACGAGTCTTGGTTGCTCCAGTGAGTCCCAGTGCAATTGAACACTTGTCAGAATAGGTCAGTTTAAAGAGACCAAGTGAAAGCTTTGGTTCCTGCTCTTCTGATGACCTGGAGGGCAAGAGACAGCTGACTGACAGTTCTCAAGCCCAATGGAGCACAAATCCCTACTGCCTGCTGCTCTTAGTTCATCTTAAAAGATGCACATATTCTCAGAATCTTATCTTCATACCATCCTCTACAAAAGTCTTCCAAGAAGATTCGAAACTATATTTTTAACCTATTAGGAATACAATGAAATTGGACAATTTTTTGGTAGAATTAGATAAACTTATTTTGATGATGATGAAAATCATTCTAAATCTTCTTATACCTCTTAAGTTTAGGACAATAGAGCCTGTTGATAGATAGAAAACAATGGAAAAAAACATGCAACATAGAGAATATTTCAAATAGATTATAGATTAAGGACAACTCAGAACTTATTCTTTCTATACATAAATGATTCGAAGTCAGATGAAAGAATTTGCCCATTTAGTTTGTGCACATTGTTATAGTCCAGTTGCATAACTAGGCGTTATTGAGTAAATAACTAATAATTTACTTAAGCAATGAGGTTTAGCCACTGTGAGCAGGCCAATTTTACTTTCAGTGATAAATATATTTTGTATATGGCTTTTAGCAAAAATAATTTTAATAATCATGATAATATATTTCAAAACAAAATGCCCATAGTCAGTCTGGGAAGCTAATTTTAATAAGCATAATCCAAAATCAGTTCTTTAATGTCAGGAATTTTTTAAAAATCTGAAATATTTCTGTGATAAAATTAGAAATAGCATTATTATTATTATATTATTTATATGATCAAGATAGATACCCTAAAGAAATGTGACTATTTTTATTTTTAATTCACTTTATTAGTAGAATAAGAACTCTATAATAAAATTTATAATAAGCTTGGTTACTTAATTTTTTCTCAACTAAAATGCAGTTAAAAATTTAATTAATTTCTTCAAGGTAAAATATGTATTTGAATTAAAGTATTTTGATGACATTGTATAACCATAAAAACAGTAAAATTCAGTACTGAATTATCTATGTATAACCCAATACTATTATAACTATGATTAACTACTCAAGTGTGTATGAATAAAGATATCAAAATTTTGTATAACTATTGTCACTTTAATTTGTTTAATCCCTCCAAAATATGAAATTAAAGTTGATAGATAGGCATTTGCTTTTATTCTGAAAAGGCATTATGTAGGCTAAGCTGGTCTTTACACACTTAGTAACTAAGGATGACCTTGTATGCCTGATCTTCCTTCCTCTGTCTCCCTAATGTTGGGCTTACAGGTATGTGCATCACACCTGGCTTTTTCTTTTTCATTAAAATAAATCTCAATATGCTATACAATACAGACTAATTAAACTCAATCTGGAACTCTCTCTATTTAGCATATTAATTCGATTATCCCTGTACAATATCAGGCACATGGTCCAGCATTATCTTTTAGATCCCTTATTTTGCTCACTACTATAACAATACATGGAGACAAGAGTGATTGCACCAATATAGGCAATTTACGTTCCAGAAACCACAAGTACACCTCTTGTAAAGTATCAACAATTTACATGAATATTTGAACTTAAGCTTGGGTTCTGGTTTACTTACACTTACACCATAAGAAGACACAAGTACAATTGCAGAGTATGGCAAAGAATAATACAAATGTGTTCTGGTATTTATTATAATGTGTAGATAGGAACAATTCAAATTATCCATTGTGTAATATCTAACAAAAGCAAGGGATGGAATCATGAGAGTTAATAGAACTGCATATGAAAAAAAGAAAAATATTTCCTATTAATGTGTTCTATGAAAAAACTTGAATCTGAATAAATCAGAATATTTTACAGTAATAATTTGGCAACAAAATTTATTTTACGGTGCCTCTTGTATTCGAATAGTAAGTCATTAATTCTACATAGAAAATATCATAGGTCAGGGGCATGTCTGTATTACTGGTTTCTGAAGGATAGAACCAAAGCACTTTCCAATAGCCAACTAAAAGCATATGGTTATATTAAACAGATGAAAAACTGTAAAAGCAAATGAATTCGTCAATGTAAACATAATTAAATGACTAGAATAACCACCATAAAGAGACCCGTAGGAGTATTACAGCACAGAGACTACTCACTGACACAAGGTCCTTGGCTTTTCTGTCAATCCTCCTTGTCCAACACGTTCAGAGAGTCTGGTTTGATCATATGCTCCATCAGTCCTAGCCCAGCTGGCTTTGGTGAGCTCCCATTGGATCAGCCCCACCCTCTCAGTGGGTGGGCGCACCCCTTGCAGTCCTGACTTCGTTGTTCATGTACTCCCTCCTTCTGCTCCTCATTTGGGCCTTGGGAGCTCAGTCCAGTGCTCCAGTGTGGGTCTCTCTCTCTAGCTTCATCCATTGCCAGATGAAGGTTCTATAATCACAGGTTTAATTTACAGAATACCTTACTGACTTTCAGAAACAGAAAGACTGGCAATCTCTGCCTGCTACAAGGTGTTTGTTGATCATAAGTAGATTTTTTAGGCATTTATATATTTTAAACTACTTATTACATGGACTTTGAGAAAGAGATTCTGTGTACCTTCTAATGATTCTTTTATTTCTCCCTCTTTTTTTCCCCCCTTTTTGCTTTTGCCTTTTTTGCCAGTTGTGTTTAGTTCTAGCCTAAATCTCTGTGGTATGTAGACTCAGATTCCTGCTCATCCAGGTAATGTAAGGCATAGACTCCCTCTCGAGGCACGGGCCTCAAGTTACACCAAACCCTGGTCGGTCATTCCCCACAATTTCTGGACCACGACTGCCCCAGAACACCTTGACGGCAGGACCATATTGTAGGTTGGGGGTTTTGTGGTTGTTTTGGAGTCCTGGTTTCTTTTTCCATAGCCTGAAGGGCAACTTTTCTCACCAAGGGAACTAGAATGTAGAGGTGAAGGTTCCCTGCAGGCACCACCTCGACCTCTCTTTATTCAGTGAGCTCAGAGGATGTTGTTTTCCACTGTTAGTTTTCTGAAAACTGACATCATTTTTCTTAGTTTTTTAAAATAAAAATAACCACTCATTATAATCCTTGCCTTCTAATATTTACTTTCATTTTTTTTCTGTCATTTGAGGGAGCTTATCGAAACATGGCAATGGAATCTGCTAGTCTACACACAAACATCTGACAGACCTCGGTGCTTGCTGAGAAACAATTATTTCAGTGTAACTTCGCAATATGGCTTTTCTCAAACATGCTATGCTTCATTTTGTCCCCTGAAGTAAGCATGCTGTTAAGAAAATTTATTCACACAGGATTCTTTGCTAAACCTCCAGCCATAACAATCGACTCTCTCTCCTAAATCCCTCTCAGATTTCCCTCTAGTGACAGTAACTACTCAATGCACCCACCAATTCAGTATTGTTTAGACGCTAGCAATTTTAATTCGTTCCCTTTGTGTTGATCCAAATCCTAACAGTTGAATGAATCCGAAGCGCTGCTTTAGCTTACAAAGTAGAAATCCTGTATAAAAATAGGACTTGCAGTCGATGCTATCCATTTTCAGATGCCAGTAGCCAGGATTTGTGTCTGGAGAATAATTTTGATATGGATCCTGTCACCTTTCCCTGAGTTTTCTTACCAAATGACACACTGCGATTTTATTCGATGTGTGTTTAATAAAGTTTTCAATTAACTCCAATCAAGAAAATGTTACCTAAAAGCTTCATTTAGAGTTGTTTTTCTACTTGAGCACTGAATGATTTAATGAGACTTCACGTTCTATAAATGAAGTGTTAAAAATCAAAACTATCACATTTTCAGATGTTCCCTAATTTAATTTGTTTAGTTCATGTTGTCTTAATTGTTGCATTTTTATCACCATACATTTGCTTTAACTGCTGAGATTACATTTTACATTATCGAACATCTAGCTGTCCAACTACTACTGTGTAAAGTTTTCTTGTGGGATCTTGTCTTCTAAAAGAAAAGAATAATTCCAGGGGACATCTTTCTCAATGGAAGTATATATGAAATATCAGAGAATGTATGCCAGATCGACTGAAGTGAGTTGTTCTGAAATGATAGAAGTGGTAAATTGGGTTCTATCAAGATAGTTATTATATTTCACACATCCTGAACCACAGAATTCATTGACTTATAAATTGCATTAATTAAATTTTTCATATGGATTTCTAGAGATCATCTTTATTCATGGAATAAAAGCATATCTCTTATGACTGGTTGATAATTTCATGATATTCATATATATATATATAGTAAAAATTATGTTAATTCATATTTTCTTAATCTAGTAAGTATATCTAAAAACAGAAGATCTCAAGAAAGATAACATTTATGTAATATAATAGTTTTCTTCTTGCTTGAGCTTTTGTTTTATAAGGATCACAAAGAATTCTTTTCAACAGTCACACAAAAGGGTTCCTTACTAGACCCGAAAGGAATGTATGGATCAGTGACAATAGGAAACCCACATTTGAAGCATGACTCTAACAAGCTGGCCATCTGTACCAGATGTTATTATCATGTCTTTCAAGGAAACAGTGAAATGAAGCAGACAACCAGAGACTGTACTCAAGGTTCAACTCAAGATTTCACTCGGGATGTTTAACAACAAACAATTAGCAAGATCTATGTAAAGCTAAGTAAATAGCTCTGGTCATAGTCATTAATCATAAATGATGATTTTAAAAAAATGACAAAGAACAGAAAATTACAAATGCCTGTTTGGGGAAATGGAAATAAATAGGGCAACATTAGCAATCTAGAGTGGTCTTTGTCTTTCTTTTCTTTCTTTTATACTTGAATTGGCTAACTTTATTTACCAATAACTGAAGCCTTGCCTGGAGCAGTTAATGGAGGTGCTCAAATTATTTCATCTATGTTTCTATGCTTATGCTAGAATGTAGTAATAGCTGTTTAAATACTACGTTATAGATAAAAGCTAACATAATGTTTTTTTTATTTCATTGTACTGCTTTAATATTTGGATGTGTCATTGGTTCATTATTTCTCACACAAACGCTTGCATGTAATTTTAATATTTTCCTATTCTTTCTTCATAAATATATTCTGTACTTTTTAATTTCTGTATTTTTTCAAAACATATATAACTCAATCACTGTGACTGATAACAATTAATTTTTAAATTTATCATCTAAAACAAAGTATAAGACCCCTAAACCAGCACAGGCTGGAAGGGCTCTTATTTCTTTCATGACTAGAAAGTTCCTAAAGTCAAGATGCCTAAGCACCCAAGTAGAAGTAAAAGCACTGAATTCTGTTACCACCTTTTTAAATCAAGCCAAATGACAAAATTGCTCAGTGTTAGGCAAGATTCCAAATGACCACAAAAGATCTATGCCCCGAGTGTGTAAGCCACCATATCATGTCCTTTTCTTAAATTAGGTGTAATATGTGTTCGTCTCTAACAAATACTGTCGAATAGGTGATTCAAAGGCAACGTTGCCTTTGAATTCAAACGGGAGATTTTCTAATGTGTATTTGAGATGAGACTTTTGCTGAAAGACAGATTTTCCTATTGGTTTTGAAGAAGAAAACTTCAGCATTATGGCAATAATAAGGCCAGAATCTATGGCATTCTAGACATTTAATAGTTCAGTTCTTTACACACAAGTATCAAAATTAGGACAAGGATCTTTAAGACTGAAATACAAGCCTGTTATTAGAGGACAATCAGAACTGATGGGAGCTGTGATCGCTACCTTGAGTTACTAAGTAGAGGATGTAGCTAAATCATGCCCTATGCTTCTGAACTATAGAAGATAGTGAAATAATGAATATATGCTATTTTAAATTTCTAAATTTTTAGTAAATTAGTTATGTAGCAATAGCAAACTAAATCTCCACTTAATAGGCAATTTAAGCAGGTTCAGAGTCATTCATAGACAAAAGTAATTTTGGTATTTGTGTCTTGTATTTAGAGCAACTACACGCCATTTCTTTCTTTCTCTCTCTCTCTCTTTCTTTCTTTCTTTCTTCCTTCCTTCCTTCCTTCCTTCCTTCCTTCCTTCCTTCCTTCCTTCCTTTCTTTATTTGATTTTCGAGACAAAGTTTCTCTGTAGATTTTTGGTTCCTATCCTGGAACTAGCTCTTGTAGACCAGGCTGGCCTCGAACTCACAGAGATCTGCCTGTCTCTGCCTCCTGAGTGCTGGGATTAAAGGCTGCACCACCACCGCCCAGCCTACACACCATTTAAACTCAAAATCTTTTTTAAGATAAGTTTGGGAACTTTGATAGAATATCAGAGTTATGTTTAGCTCGTTCAATGATTGATTCAAATCTGTAATTATTGGAATCCTGGGGAACATGTTCACTTAATGAAGCAAAATATTCCTATTTATGTTCTTTCTTAAAATTGCTTTTTTTCTTCTATTTAGCAATAATTGATTGAATATAAATTTCAGCAACTATACAGACATACAGCTAATTAAATATAGAGCTAGTAACATAAATGTAAGAGGCTAATTCAGGGTCTAACAGATATTCAGCTATACCAAAGGAGATGAAAACCAGTTTTCAGAAGTCCTGCAAAAGAAGATGAAGAAAAGTCAAGAAAAACATTTTTTCCAGTTGTGTTATCTCATTATCACAAAGGTCTGTTATTTTGGACTCTGAGATGGAATGCACAAGGAACCACTTGTTGACTGTATCCTCTTATCACTAGTGATGATAATTGCTGCCTGCAGTAGTTTTCAGTTTAATTTAGAATTCTTGATATGAGGGTTTGTGCCCAGTCTAATTGTATTCACTTATGCTGTGTTGGGTTGATATATCTGGGAGGCTGCTCATTTTGGAAGAAGCTATGAATTTGGGGGGAGGGGGGCAAATGAGGTTGGAAAGGAATTGGGATAATGAGAGGGAGGCAAGGCTGTGTTTGGGATGTATTATATAGGATAAGAATAAATAAATAAAAAGGAATTTACTTTTGCTTTTTTAATAGTTATGTTGATCTCTTGAAATATCACAATTGTGGCAAAGAAATACATTTAAAGAGTGATTTATATTTAATTATTTTTTATTTTCCTAGTCCCCTGAGTCTAAAAGGAACCATATGATACAGCAACAGACACTTGACATTCTCTTTGGCCATTTGGCGGTTTGTCTGCCATCTGTCTGACCACCATATCGGTTTAATTCAATTAGCATAGATTTTTCCCCCTCTTTCTACATTCCATTTTCCTCCTCCATGCAGCTACTGAGACTTATTGTCTGACATAGGGTTTGTCTATGTAGCCCAAGAATTTCCCTGGAGGCATGTGAAAGAAGAAGAAAAGTAATTCCAAAATAAAGATGAAGGATAAAAGGAAAGAATAAAAAAATCAAAATATTAGTATTGGCTATAAGATTATATTAGAAATCATAAAAAAAGTTAAATTGAATCAAGATGTATAATACTCGAAGCTTAATATACTTCTTTAAATTCAAATAGATTTATTGATTAAATTAATATTTGTTAATATACATACTAACAAATATATATATCCACTAAACATTATACATAAATATGTGTTGTACTCCTTTTAGTTTAGTGTATTCATCATAGGGAAATCTCTTGTGTTGATGACTTTAAGTCTTTTAAATCTAAACAGAGCCACGGTTAATCGTTTTAAAGCATAAATAGGGAGCACATAACAAAATAGAATGGCTTAAAGTGGATATAGGCACTAAGTAAAAGATTATGCACTTTAGAGCAATCTATTCCATTGTTATTAGCAATCTCACCTTGTTTGATTTATATTTTCTTTTACAAGTAAGCAGGTAGGAGATGCAGGTAAAACAATAAAGATTGGACAAAAATTTTTTAAGTACTCAAATCATGATAAACGTCTCTAAAAGCGCTCATAGAGTGGCATTAAAAACAAACAAAAATGAGGTTAAGCCCTAAACAGAGAACTCTCAACAGAGCAATCTAAAATGGCTGAAAGACACTAAAGGAAATGTTAACATCCTTAGCCATCTGAAATATTCAAATCAAAAAAACTCTGAGATCCTATCTTACACTTATAACAACAGCCAAAATAAAAAATACTGGAGAGGATGTGGGGTAAAGGGAACACTCCTGCTTTGCTAGGGGGAATGCTAGCTGGTACAGCCACTTTGGATTTCAGTATGACAATTTCTCAGGAAATAACCTTCCTCAAGACCCAGCAATACCACTTTTGGTTATATATCCAAAAGATGCTCAATCCTACAACGAGGAAATGTGCTCAACTATGTTCATAACAGCATTGCTTGTCATAACCATAACCTGGAAAGAACCTAAATGTCCCTTGACTGAAGAACGGATAAAGAAAATGTGGTACATTTACACAACGGAGTACTACACAGCAGAAAAAATAATGGCATCTTGAAATTTGGTTGGATCTAGAAAACATCATATTGAGTGAGGTAACCCAGTCACAGAAAACCAAATATCACATGTACTCACCCATAAGTGACTTTTAGACATAAAGCAAAGAAAAACCAACCTATAATTTACAATCCCAGAGAACCTAGACAACAAAGAGGACCCTAAGAGTGACATACATGGATCTAATCTACATGAGAAGTAGAAAAAGTCAAGATCTCCTGAGTACATTGAGAACATGGGAACCATGGGAAAGGGTCAAGGGGAGGGGAGAGGAATAAAGGGGAGCAGAGAAAAATATATACCTCAATAAAAATAATTTTAAAACAAACAAAAAAACTAAAAATCTACAACTTGCCATTTCATTCTTCTTCACCTGTAATATTCTTAAATTTCAGCACATGGGTATGTCTTTTTCCTCTAATTCAGATGAGTAAGCTGAGAAAAAAAAACAACCGTAACTATATTATTTGAACAGATTACTTATATTTTCCCACATTCCACATTCAGTGGCATTGAATTACTAAACTCCAGTTGCATATGACAACTTGGAAAACAATTTCGTTTTAAAGAAGAAAGCAAATTGTTAAACACAGATCACCATGTACAACAGAACCTAAGCTTGTGTTCTCTTGAACTCATCTTCCCAAGGGGATCACATAATATATTCATAAGTATTTCAGACACTAATTCAAGCTAATCCTTGAATTCCAATCAAAACAACATTGAAGAACTCCAGCAGGTTCTATATTCTCAGAATGTTTTAAGTTTTAGGACAATTCATGGATTCAAGTTCAGTATGGGCTGGTTAAATGTGCTAAATTCTGCCTTAGTTGCTCATTAATATGTAATTACAAATAAAAGAATGGGTAAAGTATATTTGAATGTTTATAGAAAAAGTAATCATCTACCTGACATCAATGTTTTTTTTTTAATCAAACCATATTACCATTCAAGAAAATCAACTGACAAAATACACTTTGTGTAATATTCAATACTTGATTTGTCTCAATAAGGAACGTGTGGTACTTCTGACCAACTATATGTCATTAAAAAATTACCAGGTGATTATGAAGAAAACTTAAAATCTCTCTTATGTCCCACCGTCCCATATCATAGGTGAATGTTCGTCTTATCTAAAAGTTGAATAATTTCTTTGACACGCAGTGTGGACAGTCAGTGATATAAAATTATCTGCCCTACAAGCACAGACATTTCACATAAACCTTCTAACATATATTTATGTGTTTGTAAAAAGGAAGTTTAGCATTGATTTTACTTTTTAAGAATTTTCTATTTTGTGTACAGAATACTTGATAATGTTTATTTAATCTAAGTACACATTTCCAACAACTGTCTTTTCTAGGTTGACAATGAATATATTACATCCTCACTCGCGGCACATGTGATCATTTCTAATTAAAATTTGTGTTGACTTAATATACTGGACATAATCATAAATCTGAGTTTAATTATATTCTTGATATTGACCCAAGACTACATTCTGACCCCCATACACACAAATCCTAAAACTTTCAGACTAACCTCTAACTAAAACAGTAAAAAGTTGATTTTATGGCTTTATTTTTGTATTGGCATTTTACTTTGTATTTTGTTACCCATTGAAAATACTAAAACTTATGAGATAAATAAGTTTATCAGTTACTCAACTCTGTTACTGTTTAGCAAATGCGTATTTCTATAGACCTTAAAATGTTTGGTCGTTCTGTTAGCAGAGGAAGAAACTCACCACTTCCTACCCTCTGATGTAGAACTGTTTATCCACAATCAGCCTTTTGAAGAGCCATGTGGAAATTCCACAGTTGTTTTTCTTTATTGATTGTTTTTACCTTAAAACAATAATAGAGAATTAGCAGACTGGAAAGAACCATTATAGATCTTTACTTGCATGTCTAAATAACCAACGCCTCTTGTGAAAAACAAAATCAATCTGGGCAGTAATAATTATTGGGCTTAGAAGCACTTGTAAACTAGTCAAAGATTACACCAAATATAAGCATTAAAACCCAGAATGTGATGCAGTGTACGCCTTTTAAAGATTCATTTTATTTTAATCATATGGGTGTGTGCATGCATGTGGGCAATCACATATAAGTGGAGATTCTCAAACACACAAGTAGTGTTTTATTCTCCTGATGATGAGGGTATACACCGTTGTCAGCCATGCACATGGTGCTGCGAACCAGTGAACCAAATATTAGAGAAGGATACACTCTCTTAAAACTCAGTTGTTGAAATATTGCTTTTGTGGTTGTTGATATTTCTCTAAATTCAGGAATTTGGCCTTAATCAATATTTGAAGGAAGAGAAAAATACTCAGAAAATTAAAGAATTTCTTTCAGCATTTCTTTAACATTTTACACATTTCTGAAACACAGTTCTTCACTAATTTCACCTCAGTGTGTATTTCTTTTTAACCATATAGTCATCAGTCATGAAAACATAATAAAAGTAGGATTATGCAGACGGAACAGTTTGCAATTATGTATTCATAGGATATATCTATATATGTACATATTCATATATGTGTTTGCTTATGAATTTGAAAAAAAAACAAGGATGGGAACATGGAAGGATTTAGAGAAAGAGAAAGAGAGAAATATTAAAATTTCAAAAAAAGCATTCATTTATTTAATATCCATTTCTTGGGTGATTTTTACTTTTGGACTCTGTGAGGTAATGATGTAGATAGATGTTTTTCCAAACCCCAAAGTTTGTATACCTTAGAAGCCTGCATATATACCATAATAATAGAGAAAGAGAAGTGGTTTATGGAAGACAAAGATACTCCATAATTGGTGCTAGAATTGTATGCTTTTGTGAACCTAGAAATTCCAAGAATAAATGAAACATTATTAAAGGAAAGGCATACAAAGTACACTTGTTACATTACCAAGAGATAATATACATTTGCCATAAAAAATAATGTCATATGTAAGGACATGGCTGAGGTCTCATTTAAAGGAAGAGATGGGTAGGTGTCAATGCAAGAATTTTCCAACAACCTAAAAAACAACATGGTAACACCAGAACCCAGTGGTCACATAACAGGAAGGCTTGATTATCTTAACCTAGAAGAAGTAGAAGAAAATGACTTTAAACGTAACTTTATGAAAATGATGGACACCTTTAAAGAGGAAATGAAAAACTCCCTTAAAAATGGAGGAAAAGACAAACAAAAAATAGGAAGAAATTAATAAATCTCTCAAAGAAACCCAAGAAAAAACAATCAAACAGGCGAAGCAAGACTTGAAGACTGAAATAGAGATAATAAAGAAACTATAACCAAGGGAATTTTGGATATGGAAAATCTGGGTAAAAAAAATCACTAATGACAACAGTAATACTGTTCAGGCTATTTTTTTTAATTATACAACTTTTGTGTATATTTTACCCATGTTTCTTAGAAACATGTTTCTTAGAAAGTCTAAAAAGTAAATTTTATATATGTGAAATTTTATCATGTAGGGATTTTCAAACATAAAATTTTGTAAATGTAATGGATTGAACTGATTGTAAAATTTTGCTTTTATCAGTATCAATTTGACTAACTGCATCACACAAAATGAAGAAGCTTAGGTACATATTTTCCCTATAATTACCACAATTATTGCAACTTAAGTTTAGCTTTGCTATTAATTAGTCAGAGTGATGAGGGAAGAGAGTAAAGAAAAATATTGCTAAAGACCTTGCAGTTATTGAGACATACTGCGTATTTTCAACAGGTAAGAAAACTCCTGCCAAATTAAACCCAGAAAGTGATTAGGACTGTTGGACAAACACGGCTTAGTCCAAAATTCCAGGAAAGTCAGTTTCTGACTGGGGGCCTTTTATACATATGCAATAAGAAGAAAATTCTGAGAAAGGCCATATGCTTGTTGACTAAGGACATTTTTGCAATGTGAGGATATATTTTATGAAACCAAATTTCCCATTACACTCTATCAATGATTTAGTTTTAACTTGAACCAGTTTGAATGAAATGATTTAGAGTCACTATTCTACTATAACATCCTGTAACTGATAAACTGAATTTGCCAAAGTAAACATCTCACCCAAATGTGAACTATTTCATTTTCGTATGTAAAAAGCAAATGCTAATCAATCATTCACTGGAAACAATTAACAAATCATATGTCAGGCAAAATCGGCAACAAGTTTCTGCCTGAAGTAATTTAGCTAAAATGGTTGGCTGATATTTGCTCTCAAAATATGCTATAATGGCTATGCATTAATAAGTGTAAGCATTTTAAACTGAAATTTGAGACACCCCTTGAGCAACTGAAAATAGAGGAATACATTTCTACAACATGAAGAATTTTAGCAAAATATAAGGTTTTCTTTAGCCAAGGTCCCCATGAGAAGATACCACCCCAGCGTTAGTCCTCGAAAAGCCAATATAGTCACTGCCTCCACTGTCAAATCATAATAATCTCATGGCCAACATAATATTAATATTAAAAGTGATAATAAAATGCATGCAACTTCTTCTAAGGTGCTTAACGAAACCTCTGGCATAATTGCAGATGCATGTCTAAGAAGGTACTGAATAAATAACAGTACATTCACCTCTTTCTATAATATGTAATAAATTTGTCATAATTCTGCTTTCTGAGATTAACTATCAAGAACAGGATCTCAGTCTGTGAGTTTCCTTACACAGATATCAACATTAGTTATATGCCAAAGCAGAATAGTCAATCTTGCAAATAGTAATTATTTCAAAAACCTAGAATCAATTTTGTAGCCCAGAACTATAAAGTCTTTGATACTGAGTTTGCACTTCTTGTCAGAAAAGAAGAAATATAAAGTTCTATTTTGAAAAGTTAGCAATTTAATACATGAATATATACCACATAAATAGGGGGAAGATAGTACTATAAAGGAAAACTGGTAACCTCTTTGAAATTTTTGAGTTTTTGAATGTAGACGAAGAAAAAATTAAACAAATTTATCTTTTTCATTGATTAGAAAATTAATAATTACAATTTTGTTATTTACTCTATTTGACATTTTAATTAATAATAATATATCTACTTAGCAATGCCTTATAAGAAGAGGCAAATATTGGATCCAAATAATATAAAAATGTTTTCTTTAATTTTTCAACTTTGAGCCAATACAGTTTTGACATTATTTTTCTTAAATCTTCTTTTCTTTCATTGAATCTTCTTTAATTAAATCTTGAGAAATATTAAGGATACCATTTTAGACAAAGAAGTTTGTCTGCATTGTGAAAGTCTATTTCAAACCACTTCAGAGTAAACATGCTGGAAAAGACCAATAAAATTGAATTTAAAAAACTATCTCTAACTATAGAATCAGTGTAAGATAATATACATATAAACACAAACATATATATATATAGGGAGTATAAATTATATTATAAAAATAATATCATATATTTAAAAGTAAAAGTATATATTAACATGCTTTAGTTTGGGTATTAATTATCCCCCAAAGGCACACGTGATAAAAGCTTGGTCTTCAACCTCTGGGTCTTCCTGGGCATGGGAGAATATATAGGAAGGCAATCTTTCAATACAAGTTAAATAAATGGTACTCTATTCTCGAAGAGATTACTGTGACCCTGGAATCATTTTTTCCACTTTTTCTTCCAGGCAATCTTGAGCTACAGCCTTGCATTAGCTGCAAAGGAACTGAGTCATTTAGATACAGAAAAAATGACAATGCCATAGATATTGTGAGAATGTCACCTATATCAATCACTGCTGTGACAAATTTTATATTATTTATTTTGACACCTTTGAACCACTTTTTATTATCACTGAATACATGTAGGGTCATGTATGGGAGACAAATTCAGTTCAAAATAGCTTCATCATGAGTGTAGAAACTGATTGGAAATCTTTGGAACACTGTGTTGCTAAGCTGTGACTTTAAGGTTAGGTGTACTAGTGTACTTTTGAACAGACATTTTCAATTTATGTTGGAGACAAAAGCAAACCTACCCCTGCCTTAACTTTGGTTTTCCAGTCACCAGAAACAGTGGCAACATAAAATTGTGTTGGTGAATCCATAGTGCCCATGATATTTTGTCATTCAGCATTACTAGGCTCTTACAGGTAGTAAACATGTGGAATTTTATAAGAGATGTTACACGTATTATAAAGAAATCTGCAATACAATTACAGACAGAAAAATAAAGGAAGCATAATATTGAGCATTACATGGAGCATACCTCTCCAAGAAAACAGAACTTCTGCCTACATAAGCTAATAAATCAGTTCTGTAGACGCTGGTAAAAAACATGAAATTCTGACTGGGTCACAAATCAAAGGTACTTTATTACTCAGAGCAATAGAAATAGCTGTGTTACTGGTATGTTTTTCTGGTTCTGTGAGTCCCAGTTCCCACAGGGCAATATAAGTAAAGCCAGATGACACATGGACATACACTGGTTAGCAGAGCAAGAAAGAAAACCCGAGCTTAGGAAACTTGAATCTTTTTATTAGCCATTAAGTTTGCTGTTCATTTCTTTATCCCAGGGGGGGGGGAAATGGACTTCGAAGAATAAAAATATCCCCTGAACTTTGACCCAGGGGAACAACTTCATCTTCTTAAGTTGTTTGCTTCAAAACTTGTGTGTTTAAATAATTCAAAACAAAGACAGCGATTACCTTTTTCAAAGGTGGATCTTTGTGAGTTTGAGGCCCACCTGTTCTACAAGAGCTAGTTCCAGGACAGGCTCCAAAGCTAAAGAGAAACCTTGTCTCGAAAGCAAGCAAGCAAACAAACAAACGAAAAACTCCATGCTAATTATTTATGACAACAAAACAGTGTGACTTTCTCACTTACTGAAATTGGTTTAGTCAAGATTTTATATTGCAAACAGCTGAAACCCATTAATAAGCAAGTATGCTGTAGTTAAGGCAAGAGGGAAAATATTGGCAAACTTGGTAAAAATATAAATAGGAATTTCATGTCATTTCTATACTGGTTAGTTTGGCGACATTGTAACTGTTAGCCTATGCCTGGCCTTTACTCACCTCTCTGTCTTCCTAATTTTCTTAGATCACCTTCTAGACAGCCATAAATCTGACAGTCTGCGTAGTCTACACCCTATGACTTTTCTGAAATTGACAGACACTGTACTGAACTAAAGCTTGAAAGTTGTCAGCTTAGCGTTCTGATTTCCTGGGAGACAGCCACCTTGTAATCAAAGAGACTTTGAGAAGTAGGGCCTCTATGTATAAACAAAGCACTGAAATGCCAGATCTGTACCTAGCAAAAATAATACGACAGATAGAGCAGAACGTGTAGCATGAATAACAATTCTGTTGTTCACATTGGAGAAGGTTAACACATGACATTGGAAGATGTCCTTTCTCCTTCCCTCCTTCCTTTCTTCCCCTCCTTTGTCACTTTATCCTGTCTTGTCTTTCTTCTTTCTTTCTTCAGAAAGTTTCTTATTGAAACACAGGCTATAGTCAAACTCTTTATCTCCTGACTATTCTTCATTGTTCGGAATAAAAGTGCGTGGAACCATACTTGTCATATTTTCTTACATAAAAAAATGCAAAAAAATGTAGTTATCAAGACTGAGAATTCGTAGAGACATGCATATAATTATAGAAATGATTAGGTGGGTGCTTCCAAGAATATGTTAGTTTGGAGGTTAGCTAATGATTACAAAGTAAAGCAAAAAAAAAAAATGATGTGTCTGGCCTGGTTAATGGTTATCTGTGGAACACTTGTTTCATGGTTGTATATCTGTGTTGGTTTGTGCACCCACCTAAGTGCTGGGGGCCTACAGCAGTCCTCATAATGCACAAGGAGCTAAAACAGGAGTGCAAGCTGCCTACCGAGACTAGGCAAATCTGCAACTTAGAGATTTTAATGAGAGACATTATATTGATAAATAATATGGGAGAGGAATAGAGGTCAATATTCAACATAAAGTCCTGGTTTCCACATCAGCCTGTAAACATGTGTATATGTACACTTACATGTGAGATGCATAACACATAGGCACATCGCACATTCATACACATTTTTAAGAGTTAAGCTGTACACTTAGTAATTTTTCTGTTACTTGTGGGTCAGGATTTTGGCAAACTATAAACTATAGGAGCACACTCAAATGAATCATTCTCAGGAGCAGACATTTACATTTGCAGAGTTCAGACTCAGTTGCCTATGCTAGAACTGTGAAGAAGAAAACAATAAAACATCATCAGAGTAATTATTTTTAAAAAATCATAATTAAAAGATAATCTGTTCTTTTTCAAGTATTTAGCAAAGGTGGAGTTTATTATTTGGTGTGCATGTACCAATGCATGGAAGTACTTCAGAGACAAAATTCCATGTGCAATGAATGTACTTATAGAAAACTTCATAAAAGTATATACAACATCTTACCTTCCTATTTTACTTACTTTCCCACTCTAATTTATTCTTCATTTTAAAATTGCATACTGTGATTAAGCAGACTCAAATACTATATACAACTAAATGAATTTACTTCTAAACAGGGTAGCCATTCACAAAGGAATATATGGAGCTTTATGTTGAACTTCGTTCTTTCACTATCATATATCAAATATATTTTTATGTATTTTCTTATCAAAAAAAAACCCAAAACTCCATAACAGAATTGGAACTAGGTAAACAATTGGCTATGACTCGCATTCACTACCTGCACTCACGCCTTCACCATCCGCTCAATTTACCTTTCCATTGTTGTCTTTGGTGCAGGTTATACTGTGCATACAACATCCTTGCCAACATTTCCAAGGGATGTTTACAACAGTCTCCTTTCCTTCCTAAGCTAAAAATGGAATAAGATATTACAAAATTTAGTTCTTTCTTTAGTAATTCTTTGGGTGGAGCAGGATATTTTCATTCAGCCATTAATAGGAGAATTATGACAGTCTCATTTGGCACAAAAATGGAGGCCAGATGAATGGAGAAAGGGGGCAAACAGAATAGAAAAGCAGCTCTTCCCACAGAACGAATTTCCCATGTCAGTAACAAAGAGCACGGGCACATTTTGCACTAGATATTGAGGAAACGGAATTGAATCAGTGAAAGGGTGTGCTTCCATAGTTCAGGTTTCACGATAACCATTTCTTATATATTTGTGAGGCGGAGGAAAGTGGTTGGCTTTAGTTGTACTCTTAGAGGAAGCAGAGTTAGTCCTCACCGACTTCTATTAGAAGAGCACACATTCAGGAAATAAGTCACATGTGGTTTATAAATTGATGGGATTTCCTTTTCCAGAGGTATGCCATGCTTCCACTAAGTGTTCCATTCATTGAAGGGTGGAAGATGCCGTCAAAAGATTCCCAAAAAAATGCATGAGTAATCTGTACCATAATACCCACACAGAAAAGAAAGAAAACTTAGTTCTATTTTCTTAATGCCACTCGGGGTATAGAAAGCATTACAACTGGATGCACACAATAAGAACATGTCTTTTTTTATCTTACAAAGAAAAACATAACCCAGAATAATTTTCGAAGACATACATTCCAGTAACTCAGAATAGAAATCCCTTTGAGGGGAGAGAAAGAAAAGGAAAATCATAAAAATAGGCTTATCATAAAAATAAAAATACAGCAGATACAGCTGTTGTGTGATAATCCTAGCAAGGATTGTGTTCTTCCACAAGTGCCCCCCCCAAAAAAATACTGAATTACCAGTCATTTCCATTCTGTCATTTATGGAGGAAAAGATATAAGACTTTAATGCTGTACTTTGTTCACTGAAGTCTAACTAGGAATTTCAAATAATTTTATCTTCCCTGAGAAAATGAATGAACATCCTAAAATAATGTTTATGAATTTGTCTATAAATAATAGTGGCTGATTACATGCATATTTGAAAATCATTTTTTGTGAACACATAAATTAAATATCAATACTTTCAATCAAAGTATAGCTATGGGAGAGAGTCAGGGAAGAGAGATTCCACACTGTCCTATAACACTTGATTTACACCTGGAAAGATTTTTGTCATCCTATTTTAAAAGTTCTCTAGGAAAAGTATTCATTTTCCTTTTCAGAGATTAGCTGTGAAATTGCCTCTTTTTTTGTTTATAGACTCTAAGAAAATCCAAGCAAATCCATCTGCCAAGCTGTTCCATTTTGGTTTAACACATTTTCCTTTGGCAATCTTTTACAACCTGTCAACATTACTAACAATGACACTCTCCAACCTGCTAGCTGGCCACCAGACAACAGGAAATACCCATTGTAATAAAAGAGTTTATACTGTTTAAAAACTTATTTTCCAGAGGTATAAATCTGACCTCCTCAACAAGCAACTATAAAACACTTTATAGTCAGAAGAAACCATGCTTCACTTTCCCTCAGACTTATTCACAATAGCCGAACTTTAAAATATGGTTGCTGGACTCAGGGAAAGTTGGGATTTGTGTAAACAACAGTATTTTGTTGCTTCTGAGAATGAATCAATTTAAATAGAAAAACAGCAAGAGCTGATGACTAAGGCTAAATGTGTATGGGTATGTTCTCAAAAATGCAGCTTGCACTGTTATAAATTCCTCTTGTGTGTGGTCTCAGAGTAAAAACACCATATTAGATTTTATTCTTCATCCCTCCTGGGTATATTAATGATAACTTGTTTGCAGGTGTGCCTTTAAAAACTTGGTTGCTGAAATTTTCCTCTAATTTTCAAGTTTATAGACATCTACAAGATAAATGTGAGTGGCCAGAATATATAAAAGCTCCCTTTTAAGTAAGTTCAGTAGTTGTGTCCAATTGAAAGAAGGGTTTGCCAGGAAGAAAAGCCCTTAATCTGTTTCCCAGCCAAAGGAAAACATCACCAGGCAAAAGTATTCCCAGAGCAGACAGAACAAAGTGCTTCATTCACAGAGCGAAGGAAGCCGAGGACAACCCGGATGTTTATCAGAATCAGAGGACTAGCTCTGATGTCAAAATGTTTGATCTTCCAAATAGGACTGAAATTTATTTGTACATAGTTATAACTTAGTAAAGTCAGAAAGAACAGGTATGCACTTGCTGTCTTTCAAATACATATTCCCTCTTTGTAGTACCCCATACTTACCCTAATTTTAAATAGTGCCCACCAGTCACAAACCTGCTTTGGTGCTAATTTGTTTAAAATAGGTGACAGCAATTGTGCAAATCACCATAAAGTATATCAAAATACTATTTTCTTTGCTTATGTCTGGTTCTGTGGGTGTATATTTGTATATCTCTGTTTGTTTAGAGAGCCACTGGTCCCATTTTTTTCTTTTTAAATTTATTTATTTATTTATTAAAGATTTCTGTCTCTTCCCTGCCACCGCCTCTCATTTCCCTCCCCCTCCCCCGATCAAGTCCCCCTCCTCATCAGCCTAAAGAGCAATCAGGGTTCCCTGACCTGTGGGAAGTTCGAGGACCACATACCTCAATCCAGGTCTAGTAAGGTGAGCATCCAAACTGCCTAGGCTCCCACAAAGCCAGTACATGCAATAGGATCAAAAACCAATTGACATTGTTCTTGAGTTCACAGTAGTCCTCATTGTCCGCTATGTTCAGCAAGTCTGGTTTTATCCCATGCTCCCATTTTTTTTTAAAAATAGGCTCTGGGATATAAACTAATATTTGTGTGCTTGAATTATAAACAGGATTAATTAACCCCCCTTCTCAAAGGCCATAAACTTCATTGTTCTAACATAAGCTCCTTTTAATCTAATAATATAATAAAATATTCAACTCTCTCTCTTTTCCTCTGTCTCTTTCCTTCTGATTTTGCTGGAGAGAAATCATGAATATTTATTCAAACTAAAATATTTGGTATACTGTTTTGATTTCAGATATTGAGAGGTAGGGGAAGCGTGATTGGGAACTTAAAGTAAGTTTTGGCTACACTTAATTTGAAGTCAGCCTAAGCTACTTGAGATCCTGTAAGGAAGCAAATAAACAGAAAAAAATTAGTTAATCAAGTCTAAATAGAGAGACCATCAGTGGGGAAAAGAAAATAATGTCATGCAAATCCAGCTTAATGAGTCAATAATTTATGAGGGTGTTTAAAGGAGAATGGTTGACACATAAGTAAATACAGAGGAAGAATTCCTTGATGCCTAGAAGGCAGCTATATTTCTAATAATTCCCACTTACATCGATGACAACACAGGAAAAGCTGGACCACTCAAGAGTCTCTTCGACTTGTTGGCTTTGCCGAGCATATTAGTCAGGTTTTCCTTCAGAAACAGAAGAAAAGAATGAATAGATATTACTAAGGGGACTGATGAGAACAATCGCAAATAGGCTGGGTAATCCAACATTGACGCCTACATCCTGGCTAGCTGAGAATATGTTGTTCCCTAATGAAGGACGATAGCTACCTCCTTGGACATTCTGATTTGAAGGCCTAGAAGATACTAGAAGCATTGATTTCCCCTAGCTATCTGAATACCTGGGCCACAGCTGGGAGGTCCTGACTACTCTGAGAAAGTATTTTCCTACAGCTTCAGCTAGTCCTTCCAAGAAATATCTTCATAGGCCCACTCAGAAACATATTTCTTATTTGATCATTTGATCCAGAATTCAATCATGTTAGCTATGAACATTGACCATCAGGATTCTCTATAGCACCAAATAGCTGATTTGAGAAAGCAACTCTCAAGTCTAGGCTGAAGAATCTCTCTCTCTCTCTCTCTCTCTCTCTCTCTCTCTCTCTCTCTCNCTCTCTCTCTCTCTCTCTCTCTCTCTCTCTCTCTCTCTCTCTCTCTCTCTCTCTCCCTCCCTCCCTCCCTCCCTCCCTTTCCCCCCCTCTCTCTCTCTCTCACACACACACACTCACACATACATACACATTTTGAGGAGACATAATGTGGTTTTACTGCATTGAAAAGGCATCGGATGTATTGTCAATGAGAACATAAACTGACTATGAAAATCTGATCAAGAACTCTGAATTCCCTTCATGAAGTTTGAGTACAACTCAAAGACTACGTAGAACCATATTTACATGCTCCTTTGCTTGATATGTTTATTTTATGATAGGAGATTTAATAAATCAGATCTGAATTTCACTTAGAGTATATAGGAACATTTTAGGGAATGTTAAATTAACCAATCCTGGGTAAGATGATAAATAACTTTCAGTGTGAAAGGTAAGTCAACCGTAATGAAATTCTAAGAACACTTGCACAGGCATAAGAAAGGATATGGTTTTAAAGTGGATGGAAAACTTCTGGGATTAGTTGGTGCAGAAGCTAGGGACAGGGATGGGATATAATTGAGATTTTACTAAAAATGTCTAGGTCAGTGTGACTCTAAAATGTGTCATAATGATGTAAAGAAAAATGCAAAACAATATGTATATTTTCGCTTTCCTTTCTCTTCTTTTTTTCTTATAATCAGGGCTTCATTTAGTATACTAAAAAGGTAGAAACAAATCAGTCTAATTATAAATTTCTTAAGTGTTAAAAAAGTGAGACTAGTTTTAAATAAACAACCTTAAACAGCCTGCTGAATGCACACAGCCACTTTTCTAATAATAATACAAGTTTTGTCTTAGAGAAAAGATTTTTCTCTGCAAATAAGCAAGAGGTGCATTATATATCTCTACTTACTGTAAGAAAATAAATGTTTCACACAATAATCCAAACAGAAAAATCTGTGTAAACTGAGAAAGAATTCTAGTTAGGTGTCGATGGTAGCAGCCAACAGCCCAAATTTTTTTTTTCCACAAGCAGTAGAGAGATAGTGCACTAAGAAGGGCAGTGTTTTGACTGCCCAGCCTGCCCACAACCCTCCTACTACAAGTACATACCTCTTACCTTTCTAAGCAGTTTCAGCAACTCATTTAAAAATATGAGTTTATGGGGGTCATTACCATTCAAACTACCACATTCCATTTCCTGGCTCACATAGGTTCATGTCCATATCATAAAACAAAATTCATTTAGTACATCGAAGTACTCCTAGTCTTTCAGTCTTAAAAGTGCTTAAATGTCCAAAGTCTCTTCTAATATCCAAGATGATATCTTAATTATAAGCCCCTGTAAAATTAGAAGTTTCTGGATGTTACAACATACAGTAACTAGTAAGTATTTATAGTAAGGCTATATCTTACTACCATCCAAAAGAGGATGGGACCATAAAGAAGAAATATCGGACCAAACCAAGTGAAAAATTGCAAATCCTATCAATCCGTGTCTAATTTCAAAGAACTTAGATGGCTCTACATTTGCAGTTTAGCTGTATGAAACAGATTTGATTCAGCAAGGTATAGGGTCAGGGATGGGGTTGTTCTTGCATTTCATTTTCTTAAGCTGCTTATACTCCTTGTATGCATCTTTTCTTGGCATAAAAATCAAGGCTATGGTACCTATCAAGTCTTAGAGTCACCATAACAATCCAGGATACACTCTCAAAGATTCAGTCAATGACACCCTGGGCACCTTGAATCAGGGATGCTCTGCCACGTGCTTGGCCTCGTGCAGAAATGCTTCGCAACCTCTTTACTGGTATAGTACTAATGACTCCAAAGCCAGAACTATATTAACAAGACAGGCAAATTTGATCATCCACTTTGGATGAAAGCTGACCCCCTTCAATCTCATTTATAGAAGACTTCTTTTATTGTTGCTTTTAAGGAGAATAAAATCCCTTTCATTTTTTTTAACAAGGTAATAGCATATTTTTCTAGGTGCAGTTTTGTCATGAGGGTTACCCATTTCACATCCAATTGAAATTAAGCATTACAGTGTTCCTTCTTCCACACTCATTCCAAAGGCAATCATGATCTTCTCAGACTTTAATGAGAATGTCAGAGTATCCTGATTCAACGTATGAACACCAAAGATGTGACCCATATTATCCCCAATATGGGCTCAGTACAGTTGGGTGAATTGTTAGTACTCCTAAAGGTTTTTTTGTTTTGTTTTGTTTTTTGCTTTTTTTCAAAATGTCAATTGGAACCCATCAGCATATTCTGACAGTCAATATACTGTGCAGGTGATCCATGTACTATTCTTCTCCTACAGTAAGTGCCTTATATGTTACTATGTGATCCCTATAAGATAAGTTAGAGTAGACAGTTCACCCCAGGAGGTCCCACATCTGGTCTCTCTCCAAACTTCCTGATATCCTCCCTTATGGCAATGAACTGACTGATAAGATGGTAATGACCATTGATGTTGGCACCCTAGAACAAGTCAGGGCAGTGTGGAGTGCCAAAAATGTGAGCTTGTTTCCACTTGACCAAGGTCAGAGAGTTGGAACTTCTGTCTAGTCCTTCAAGGTTATTGTTTTTCTACCTCAAACAAAGGTACCACCTAAATTTAGGTCAGAGAGCTCTGTTCTCTCAAGGTTATTGTCAACAGGTGTGGCCAATAGCCAGACCTTGCATTTCAGGAATAGAGAAGTAGATGTTTCTACCTCAAACAAAAGTCTAAGGATCTGACTAAGGTTCCAGTTCCTTTAAGGATGTAGCATTGAATTCCTCCCAGGGAGTGGTTTGCCTGCAGAATGTTTTGGTCTAGGGTGTAAACATGACTTGTTTAGTCCCAGGAACAGAAGGTTTAACTGTGGTTGTTGCTGTAACTTTCAGCTGGTCTGTTCATTTTCTTATATCTTGTTAATCCAAATTTTTGTCTTATTCCTACCTTTTGGAGTCAGGGGTATTTAAAAAAATGAAAATTAAAAGTGGGCAATTTCAGTACTCACTACAACTCCCTTCTGGTACTATTCTATATGTTTCTGCTTTATTATTTTTATTTGAGTCTTCGTATTCTTTACTAAAATGAACAATTGCACCTGTCTCTGCAGAGCCTCTATAAACTTCCCCCTGAACTCTCCATTTTACAATGCAACCATTTGGTCCAGTCCTATGCTAATTGTGCCCCTCTAATGCCCCCAGAACAGAGAAGATGAGAATTTTCAAGGCCTGGTGCCAAATGCAATTTGGCAAATGGATGTTACTCATCACCTAAGTTTTGATAATTTCCACTACATTCACGTGACCGTAGACACTAGCTAATCCTTTACCTATGCCATTTCCCTCTCTGAGGAGAGGTCTGCTCATGCAATCAAGGCCCTTAAATCAATACCTGTTATGGAAATGCCCTGGGCCCTCAAAACTGATAATGGCCCTTCTTTATTCTTTTCAACACTTTAATGAGTTTGTTGACTCTTAGAGAATATGTCATAGGTTGACATCCCCTACAGTACACAGGATCAAGCCATTGTTCAAAGAACAAGTAGACCTTTCCAAAACCTCCTATCCATGGTCACATCTCCAGATGCTAAACGTGGTATCAGAGAATGTGGACTCATTCCACTTTGACAAAAGGTCAGAGAGTTCAGGCCTATTCTTGCTACTTCAAGGTTACTGACAGGAGGATCAATCCAAGGTGTGACTACTAATAGATATTTTGACCTATGGTGTGGTTACTTGTTTCTTTGGGTATTTGAGAAGGTGATCACTTTATTTGTTCCTTTAATTTCAGTAAAAAGGCCTTCTGTCTTCCCCCATCCTAATTGTATTGGGGAATATAAAATCTGTGAAAAATAAATGTGGTCAGATTCAGTATTCACAGAGTTGCTCTGTGGTCCAATGGGAGAATCTCTTCAACTTTCAATGGCAAAAGCCCACTCCATTGTTGACTTGGGGGCAAGGATATGCTTGTGTTTTTCCACAGGACTCACTTACCACAAAATGGATTTCTGCATAACTTGTGTGGTCTGTCACAGAGGACCCTGGAGATGACGAGGAAAACCTCATTACCTGCCGTGCTGTGTGGGGGTAACATTTACACTGTTGTCCTTGCTTGATGGGGGCAGGGATCTATGGGATCTAATTGTCCTGCCACCGATTCTTCTGCCTGTGGAAATAGATTATTCTGTGTTACTCCAGGAACAGATCTCCAGTCTCAGTATGCTAGGATTCAGGCTGTGTCATTCAAATATGGTTTCCTCTCCAGGATTTGGGAAAATTTCAAAAGGCTCCTTGGTCCTCAAGGATCATAATCATGGTGGTATAGTCTTACTACTAATCATCATTTTTAAGTATCTTCTATTGCATATGGCATCTCAACAATCCATCAATAAGTCCACCCTCCAGGTTCTTATGACTCTTGAATATCCTGAACAAGGCCTTCATCACAGGTTGTTTGGGCCTGGATCACAGAAATCCAAGAAACCACCATGTAAACTCATAGTGTTTCTTCAAGTAAATCATATGACCAAAAAATCACTATCTCAACATGTACATCAGAGAAATTTTGTCAAAAACAACAAAATTTAAATACATCTCTAAAGTTTGTCAAATTTGAATTTAAATGGAATTATTTTGAACTGGCAAGATTACTGTAGAAATTAAGAATGTTTTCATAATATATTAATCCCACTAACTAGAGAAAATTAGAATTTAAAGTTAACAGAGAAATGTGTACAAAAAGATAGCTTTTGACATACTTTTTCTATTTTGTAATAGCTCAAGTTTTTTCTGTTTATAATATGGTATCTGCAATTAAAGACTTTTCACAAGTACATGAGAAATAAAATGTATAAAAGATGTTATAAATGCATTCACTTAGTGTATTCCAGGCAGGAGATGTACAGTACAGCAAAATTATGACAGAAAATAAAATCTGTAAGAACTGGACACGGAAAGAAGATAGTTATAAACTGACTGCTATGAATGTTTCATTTTTCCAAACATTATTGTCACTGACCATTTATATATAACACATATGTATTATATATAATAATGTTGTGATTAAATTGGTGCTATTAATCATATAGCCTGAGCATCTCCCTACCTACTCCAGTTAACAGTAATCAACGTCACTGTTACAGATTGAATTTTAGTTTCATACCATAGAACATAAACCTAATCTAATTTCTAAACTCAGTGTATTCATGACTAAAATAAAACTTTGAAACCCAAAAAAAGTATGCAGCCTCTGGAGCAATTACTCTGTTATTAAAGTATCTACTGCTCCTGCAGAGGACCAGAGTTCTGTTCTTAGCACCCTTATCAGGAGACTGACACCTACTTGTAGCTCCATCTTCAGAGAACCTGAGGTCCCTCTTCTGGCTTGTGTAGGCTCCCATATAAGTGGGAATATTAACACACTCATGTACACAAACACACTCACACACATAAATAAATGAATTAAAAAATTAAAAGGAAGAATAAAGGACAATAGAAGAGTATTCAAAGGATTTTTGCATTAGGCTGAAAGGGGAAAAATAGGTCATTACCACAAGACAGTATTATTCTTTGATGGTCTGTTTTATTGGTGTCTTACTATCCCCAGCAGAGAATCTCTCTAACTGTGCTGGACTAGCCATATTTGATAAAATAAAACTTTTCTGATGATATTATTCTGAGAGATTTGATGTAACTGGTATAGAACAGAGCCTAGTGAGAAAATTAGTTTAAAATCTCAGGGAGGTCTCCATAGACTCTTGTGAGACTGAGGTTTTGTTCATTTAATCTTTCTCAAAACAAAACCAATCCATGACCTAAAGTTTGTCCTTTTATAGTTCCACTGAGATATGATGTCCACAAAGTCATGTTTTAGTCCTTGTCTTTGGTTTAAAGATGTAAATTGGAAAGTGTGAATAAAAAATAGAAATATAATACCTAAGGCTATCTTTATAGCCTGGATCACACTCCTGGATAAAAGTTAGCCCTGTTCATTAGCTTCACCACCCTCCATTACAGTCATTAGCATACTAATCTAAGTGTCATTTGGTAGATATACAAAATTGACAACTCTAATCAATTTACCTTAAATAACTCATTGTCATTCTTGTGGATATAGACCTCTGCTAACTTGTCAAGAACTAAGGCACAAAAATTGAGGTTTCTTGAAGAAATTCTACATGAGTCCTTCAGTTGCAAGCTCTGCTGGAGTTTCCATATTGCTGGCTTGCCCTGCATATCCCTTTTAGGGGTATCATGTCTATACTTAAAGAAGTTAATCCCATAGAAAGTATTTCTCTTCACCTCACTCAAATGTGCATATACTTGTATGGATGTCCATGTTCACATATGTGTATCCCTTATTTCTTTCACTCTCAATAAATCCTTAACTCATACATAATATTACTTAAAATATAAAATTATAAATTTACATTATACATGTTGTTAATAAAGAAATCGATACATGAAAATATCACTAGCGCCATCACTCATAATACCAAGTAATCTAATTCCTGTCTAATTATTAACAGTTAAACAGAAAAATAAGAGAATTTCTTTTGGAAGTGTCTACAAGCACACCCACACTTTTTTATATTATAACTCAATGTGATGTTATTGTGAATTCTGTGCACATTACAAAATACCCTCCTATTTAAATCTATAATATAAATGCAGATTAAAATCGTTAAACAGAGCTTGAAAAGATAATATTCAAAGGTTTCCTGACAAAGCTATGACTAATATGTCCCTAAATAGCTTTAAATATAATGAAGAGATATAATGGTAACTATAGATAGAGGGACTCTCATCTTTCAAAGAGCAGAGAACACATGAAACAACTTTCATTATTAACTGATGGCAGTGAGAGGACAGAATAGATCACACAAAAGAATACGTATTTTAAAAATACACATTTACCATCAACTTTGCCTTCCTAACATTCTCAAGCTTGAGCATTACCTAGTTTCTGTTTTCTATTATTATGACTCCTATTTTCAAGTATATTTTTCTTCTTATTCTATTCTAGTATAAAGAGGGTGAATTTATTGATAGATTGTTGAGATGCCACAAGCTGTAGAAGACACTTAAAAAGAATGATTAGTAGCAAAACTATTCTCCCATCAGGATCAAAGGGTTTTTTGAAATTTTCCCAAATCTTGGAGAGGAAACCGTATTTGAATGACACAGCCTGAATCCTAGCATACTGAGACTGGAGTAACACAAAATAATCTATTACCACAGGCAGAAGAATTGCTGGCAAGGCAATTAGATCCCATAGATCGCTGCCCCCAGCAAGCATGGGTAACAATGTAAATATTACCCAACACAGAGGGACAGGTAATGAGGTCTTCCTTGTCTTCTCCAGGGTCCTTTGTGACAGGCCACACAAGTCATGCAGGAATCCATTTGAGGTGAGTTCTGTGGAAAAACACAAGCATATCCTTACCCCCAGGTCAACACTGGGGTGGACTTTTGCCATTGAAGATTGTATTGATTGATTGATTGATTGATTTTGGTTATTTGAGATAGGGCTTATTTGTAGCTTTGGGGCCTGTCCTGGAACTAGCTCTTGTAGACCACACTGTCCTCAAACTCATAGAGATCCACCTGCCTCTGCCTCCTGAGTCCTGGGATTTAAGTCATGGGTCACCACAGCCTGGCAAAAAAAAAAACTTATTTTATTAATAATCTCTACTGCATACATAAATTTTAAATTGTATGTGATAAAACAGGAAATCATACAAAGTTCATCTTTGGTTTATTGTAATAGTATAGTATTGTATGTATAGTAATCTGATATACATACATTTAGTCAATAATGGGCTAGAGGTTAAAACATTTAAAATATCCCACTGAATATTATTCTTTGAAAATAAATAGATGTGTTTTCTGTTTAATACTTATGTTGACCCAGTAGAGATAGAAGAAAAAAAAAACTCTTTCTAGTCAAATATAAGCTACTTAGAAAAATGTGAATAAATTCTCAGGCATCATTTTCCATCTAAATTTTTTTATTATTCCTTTGATGTGGGATTCCCCTCTTTATGGTCTGAATACCATTGGTTAATAAAGTAACTGCCTTGGCCTGTTAATAGGGTAGAGCAGAGCTAGGCAGGGAAAAACTAAACTGAATGCTGGGGGAAAGTAGGCAGAGTCAAGGAGAAGCCATGAAGCCATCCTTAGAGACAGACAAGCAGAAGCCTTACTGGTAGGCCATGAGAGTTGTGGTAAAATATAAAATAATGGAAATGGGTTAATTCTAGATGAAAGAGTTATCTAGAAATACACTTAAATAATTGGCCAAGCAGTGATTTAATTAGTGCAGTTTCTGTGTGGTTATTTCAGGAGTCTGGGCAGCTGGAAAAAGGACAATCAACTTCCTTACACCATTCCTCAATACTTAAAAATCAATTTATCTTAATGACAAGGGAGCTTTTATTTTTCAGACATCTTAACATCTGTAGTTTCTCAATTAAAAATAAAAATAAATTTATTCAGGGTGTTGATATAAGTGTAAAATATTTAATATTCTTAGAGTTAAAAACCATGATCTTTTACAGCTTTTCCCAAACACCTAACCTTTCTAGAAAAAAAATCATTCATGATTCATTCCCAGAAAAGCATTGTGCGTGATTCGTATTAATGTAAACTATGATTTCTCATTCACTTTGTTACTAAGGTCAGGAGCCAGTTTAATGGCAGCTAAATTAGTGACCCTGTCCACTACTTTAATTAAATAAGCATCCTCCAGGCTTTCTGATGTGCTAGAATAGAGAGTGATGCGAACGTGACGGCTGACTTGGTGTTGTATGCTTTTCCCCCTGTGAGACTCAGTAGACAGCTGAAAGTTTAAACCATGTATACAGAGAACAATGCAATGGGGATGACAAATCTAAAGAAAACATTTCCCCCCTGTATTTTTATTCTTGGAATAATTCCAACACATTTCAGGAAAATGACTATATCAAAATAAAATTTGATTAATCTGTCTCCATTTGCAATCAAGCTATTTTTCTGAAGTGAAGATCAAAGCACAGTTGAGTGGTGTCTACTTCCATTCAAGTGGTTCCTCTTGCTGCGTCCCCTGGAGGGACAGATGCTCTGTCTTCACAAGATGGAGTGAACTTAAAAGAGCTAACTCCATCTCTGAAGGCTTTTTACAAGGGTAGAGACCCCACTACTTTATCTCATTAACTACAAAAACTATTTATTGAAGTCTTTTGTCTGGTTGTGACTGTGTAGCAAAAGGCACATAAAATTGAATTTATATAATTATATTGTCAATCCCTTTAATTTTTTCTCCTGTTTTTTTCTAGTCTTCTCCTTCTATTCCCAACAATTCCATTTTACAAATTTCTAATATTATCATTCTCTATGTTCTCTGCATTTTTATTATCATATTTCCCTGAGCTTTCACTTAAACTTTTGTATCTGTCTGTATACTGTTAACACTCAAATCTCTATTTCTAACTCTTCTAAAAATGAGATGTAATTGGTTATCTGCTTAACCAAAACTATGTGTGCATGAGAAAGTTATGTGGAAATCTATGATCTCTACACCTAAGGTCCCGAAATAACTAGAGGGGATAATAGAGCACAGGTTACACAAAAGGATAAAGTAGGAAATATCAGAGTTAAAAGTTTAAATAAGGATAATAGGATTGTGGAGAATTAAGGGCATTCAATGGGATTAGTCATCTAAACTAATAAGTTTTATAAAAATCTCTTTTGTAGGCAAATACAATATCATACATAACACGTTTAACTGTAAGGACAGGGCTATTCCCAAAAGACATGAGTTATTGAGTAAAAAACTTAGTGCTTAGTTCCAGAAATAGGATGCCTCCTGTGAGTCTTTGTTTATGGAGTCTCCAGAGGAATACAAAATGACACGTGCAATTGTCATTTGTTTTAGCTGCCCGACATGACTAGCTGGTCTCAACTTCTGCTAAGATCGCACACAATATGGATAAGGGAGCTGTCAACTTTAAACTGACAAGGAAACACTTGACAAGGAAATAAATTCATTTTTGTTAGCTTGCATACTTCCAGAAGATATTATGTAGACAAATGAGGAAGAAATTACATCAAGAGTCTCAACATCGCTGGACCCTGCACACTATAACACCAACTTGTGTGGTAAGAAGAAATAACTAGAGCTGGAGAGATGGATCAATGGTTAAAAGCATTGCCTGCTCTTCCAAAGGTCCTGAGTTAAATTCCCAGCAAGCGCATGGTGGCTCACAGCCATCTGTAATGAAGTCTGGTGCCTTCTTCCGGCCTGCAGTCATACATGCAGACAGAATATTGTATACATAAAAAAATTAATATTAAAAAATAACTGGTACAGTAGTGGAATGATGGGATGTGCACAGGCAACAGTTTTCTGATTGTATAATATGTCTACTCTATTGGTGGGATTTCATGAGTAGCACTGCAAATGTGCTCAAAAACCTACAACTGGAAATTATAGACCTTGGGGGTGGAGCCTACTATTACTACCTTCTTAAAATAGATGTTGTATCCATCATTTTCTGCTGTTCCTGGCTTTGATCAAAAGGCCTTTGGCAGTGAAGAATCAATGCAGGAATTAGTAAGTAGCCACGTTAGATGATATGTAACTATTGGCACTCAGCTGTGGGTTAATCATCTATATTAATACCTTCTGCCAAACAAGACTGAGGGGAAACTGAAGAAGAGAGGTATAAAGAATGCGAGAGCTAGCTGATAGTCAAGGGAGCTGTAAAATGCTCATTTCTGAACCTAAGGTGGCTGTAAGATGCATTAACTTACAGTAGCTATGGTTACCTGGCTACCCAATAGATGGCCCCGCACCCATGCACATAGAACAATATCTGCTTTTCTTTGGGGGTTACTAAAAACAAAAACACAGAAACACATGAGGTTGAGAGGGTAAAACAGCATGAGGGATGCTAGGGACAGTTGAAAAGAGGTAGTTTTAAATGGATATGATAAAATAATATTGTAAAAAAATATGAAGATTTAAAAAAATAAAATATTTTAAAACAAGGAAATAACAAAGACAAAATAGATATTCCAATTTCCCTGTAAGAACACCCCCCCATTTTATACATAAATATTTTCCAGTGATTGGCTTCTCTGTTTTCTCAGTAGAATTCAATTACAATGACCATTAAAATTAATTGATCCTTATCTAAGAAAGCACCATAATTTTATTCATTGACAATATTACTTTTATCTCATAACTAAATCTCATATAATCTCCCTAACAGAGCAGATTGTTATGTTGCATCTTAGAAATAAAATAGATATTTAATAATTTTCCTGACTATAATCTACTAGTACTTAATGTGTCCTTCATTTTTGGCCAGTGTATTTAGAAAAATACAAGTTTGGTCCTGCTTCTTTCAGGATTATACTTTTCTTTTTTT
>NW_026067896.1:11453667-11462472 GCF_014885135.2 Alexandromys fortis
CCCCCCACTCCATTCCCCCTCCCTCTCGAGAATGAAGAGCAGTCCAGATTCCCTGCCCTGCCAGAAGTCCAAGATCCTCCCACTTCTATTCAGGTCCAGGAGGGTGAGCATCCAAACAGGCTAGGCTCCCACAAAGCCAGTTCATGTATTAGGATCGAAACCTAGTGTCATTGTCCTTGGCTTCTCATCAGCCTTCAATGTCCGCCATGTTCAGAAAGTTCAGTTTCATCCCATGCTTATTCAGTTCCAGTCCCGCTGGCCTTGGTGAGCTCCCAATAGATCAGTTCCACAGTCACAGTGGGTGGGTGCACCCCTCGTGATCCCCAGATAGTACCTTGGGCAACTGAGGAGAGGGAACCTGAAATGACCCTATTCTATACTTTTCTTAATACCTAATTTAGTTCTAAATTTCTGTGTGAATTTGTGGGTATAGTTCTATGCAAGACTAAATCAAAAAGTAAAAACAAACAAATGAGCAAAAACAGTGAGACAGATGGAAAAAATAAACCTAGGACAGAAGAGATATACACAAATATGCACATATACATATTAGATTAAACATATTCTATGTATCTATTTAAGTGAATACATTAAAAGTTTTATCACAATATTGGTGCTATCAAATATCTGCTAACCAGCAACACTGAACTTCACAGTAATTCTATTTCTTGGGAATAAGAAGACTTTACTGACTGCAAGATGAACCAAAATCCATTGATGTGACCTACTTGTACTGTCAGTCAAATCGTGGACCTTATAACTAATTTATCACACAGGGATTCTTGGCTAAATACTACAATTAGAAAAGTCTAAGGTTATGATAAACTCAAAAACAAAGCAAATGGAAAGAGCAACAATGACATTATTATGCATAAAGATTCTTGGGTTTGTGTCTGAACAAAATATATATCTACCACCAATCTGTAATACAAAGTCTGTGACATAGCGTTCTATTGATTGCATTTTTTCCAAAGACAGTAAAGCACATACTTTATTGCAGTGAGTCAGTAGATTGTGTGAAGTGAGCCAACTAACGAATAAATGAACACAACAAAGGATTTGAAATATTTGTGAACAATTTTCTTGACAACTACACCCTACCCTCTGTTCTCCCAACTGAAAATACAATCATAGAAACTAAAACCTCTTGCAGAAAAACCTATCTAAACTTTGTTTATGTTTCGTTTTCTGTTTATCATGCAGATACCAGATGAAAAAAAGTGTCTGGTTCCCTGAAAGCAATATATCAGGGTGCAGACCAAGGTAGTGCAAGAAACTATAATAAAGTTACTTGACTTGGATGTTAAAAAAAAACTTACAGAACATAAAAAATTAAAAGGTATAGAGAAAATGAGAACTACAAGTTATTCACACATGGCAGAAATTTTTTCTTTGCTCACTGATTGATTTAAGTCATTGACTTAAAATTTTCTTTAAAAATTTATCAACTTTCTGCCTTTGAAACTTTGGTTCTCTAAGCCTGTGGTGGACCAGTATATTACATATTTTAACAAAGTATAAGGGATAATCTACAGCATTATTAACTTGGAGAACTACTCCTATAAAAGTCACTATAAATTTAGTTATAAATTAATTCATTTTAAAATACCTGTATTCATTAAATTTTGTTAATTTAAACAAAAATATATTATTCTAGTTTATCATTACAGAATAATAAATGATTATAATTTTAACCATGCCAATCATGTATGTGTGTGTTTGTTTGTGTGTTTGTATCTATGGTCTCTGGTATGTGAACTAGTGTATATTCCAATATTGTACATCTATTGTTTTTATCTGGGACATAGTCTCTCACTGAACCTGGTCTTTATTCACCAGTAAACAATGCTGGTTGATCTGTGAATTACAATGTCCTCCATGTCTTTACTCACTCCTCTCACTATGTAGCTATCAATGTACACCATTATACCTTTTTTATGTGAATCTTTGGGATCCAAATTTAGGTTCTTGAAGTTACATGGAAGGACTTTAATGCCTGAGACATCTCACTTGTCAATCAAGGAAATATCTATTTGTCAGCACTTTCAGCTGATTCATGGGGTAGAAGATAAGTTTTCAGGTTCCAGAACTTTTAGGAGCGGTCATTCTCCTCATGAGCCTGATATTTTAGGGACATTAGATTAGATTAGATTCCTTGTGTGGAACCCTCTTGATTCTGTCACTTCTTAAATATCCCTCTGAGAGCCATCAATTGAGGATTAAGATTCATCTTATACAGAGGAAAGATAAGATCTATAACCCTCAAAACTTAAATGACGTCTGACAGTGGCTCTGAAATTTTCTTATTTTTTTCAATGCATATTTTGATCATTTCATGCTATATAAATTTGAAGACACATTGGAACTCACTATTTTACTTTACTTCTAGTTTTGTTTACTTACATTTGTATTTTGAAAATATAAAAACCGAATAAAAATTGTTGAAGCCCACTATAAGATTCCAAAGTGTCCCACTATTATTGACATTATCTCTTCCCATTCATTGGTAGAATGCAATTACTTCACAGTAAGCCTTTCAAATTGAAAATTGTAAAACTCAAGCATTTAACTACTTAGGAAACATATTATTATAAATCATTCTGAAAAGTTTTGAAAATAAAGGCAACCTTCTAAGCTCATTGACACTGTCAAGTTGACTTTAAATTGTTCACTTTCCCTGAAGAGATTAAAATGCTTTAGAGCACTATAGATACACTTGCTATTCAACTTGAATTTGATCCTGATTTAATTAGTGTGACTGCTCAGGATAAGTCTGATGTTTTGCCTCATATTTCTTTTGTCTGTGTCAGGCAAACTTTCCCTTAAGCATTTAAATCAGTGCAGTGTCTAAATAGAATAACCGTCTAGAGCTTCATGATTTAATCATACATCAACCTTATTGGGGGCATTCCCATCATCTGTCACTCTAAGACACTGTCTTTATTTTCTTTCATGTCTCATTTCATTTTAATGTTATAAAAGGGTCCTGTCTGTGCATTTTTCTACCTATGTTGATTAATAGGAAAATGCTGAGATAATAGTAGAAAAATTCCCCTTGCATATTTGTTAATTCTGAACTCACCCTCTAAGTCAGAACTCTTATATCTACTGATTTTTTTCAGTTCCTCATTTTATCTTCAAAAATAGACCCCCTGTCTCTTTATACTCCAGTCCCATCTAACATACTTATCCATATCAGGTTCAAAAGTAAACCCTCTGTTTCTTTACCATCAGTCCCATCCACCATAATACATAATCAAAAGTATTAAAAAGAGATATGCTTTAATTAACAGCTCCTTCTATAGCACTGGTAGGTGGCCTTATCAAATTTTGTTACCCTCTTGTCATGCAAACATTAATAAATATTCAATTTATTTCTTTGTTCATATCTTTAATTTTGAAGAAATGGAGGAATAGTCACACCTCACCAGCACTATAGATCCCACTTTATTCTGAGTTCCCTAGTTCTTCTGAAATTGTCCACTAGAATGGACACTAAAATGAATTATTGTGGTCATCAATAAATGACATATATATGAATTTTGTATTATATATTCTAAAGGTTATAGGACAAGGTGATTTTCAAAATCCTAGTTTCTAAATTGTGCTTTAATAAATGAAAATGACAGCTATAACGTCGTATTTCATTCTATGCTGTACTTTGCCTGAAAAGTTGTATTTTCTAAATTCGTAGCTCCTAGGACCATATCACGACTCCCAGAGAAGTAATTAACTTGATAGAAATAAAGTAAACCAAAGTAAGATATGAACTAAAAACTACAAAGTACAAATATATTTATAGTGTTACTAACTTTCCTTTACATTGAAAACTTCATTACCGACTAGGTATTCAAGAAATTGTCTTCCAGAATGAAAGACAATTCACAGAAAGAGATGACATACACACAACTTTTAATTCTTCACAATTAGTGTTTTGCTTTTTAAAAAATTAGTTATTTTGTTATGTATACAATATTCTGTCTGCATGTATGCCTGTAGTCCAGAAGAGGGCACCAGACCTCATTACAGATGGTTGTGAGCCACCATGTGGTTGCTGGGAATTGAACTCAGGACCTTTGGAAGAGCAGGCAATGCTCTTAACCACTGAGCCATCTCTCCAGCCCCAATGGTTGGTGTTTTGCATATGCATTTCTAAAATAATGATAAAGAGTTCCAGACCATAAGGTATAAATGGAATGTTAGTTTTAATCAAGCTGTCAATGACCACAGAAGCCACTACCCTACCACTGTAGCCTAATGAGGAGCGTTCACCCACACATGTGGTTTAGAAACATCCACACCTCCAGTGAAATTTGGCAAGAAAAAATGGNAGAGAGAGAGAGAGAGAGTTGTAATCATTGAAGATAAGTTGCTCAAAAGAATGTAAGAATGTATTATTAAGTGATAGTCAAAAATTAAGGAAACTTTCAAAATAAAGTTAAAAATATTAGTTAGATTATATTCTCTTGAGAAACTTTTATGGAAGAGGAATCCCAATAGGGATGAACATAAGGGTTATATACATATTGGTTTAATATGACATATGTTTTTTAACACTCTTACATATTGTATTTATGTATTTTTTGTTTATTTTATAGACCAACTGCATTTCTTTTCCCCTTCCTACTCTCCTTCCAGTACCTACCACCCCACATCCTTTCTAATTATCCCAAATCAGGGAAGACCTCCCATGGATATTGACAAAATATTTCATATTAATTTGTACTTAAACTAAGTACAATTGCCTTGTAAGAAGTCTAGGCAAGACCTTGATGGAATATTACTCAACTGCATATGGAAAAACAACCAAACAAAAAATTCAGAATAGCTAAAACTATTACTATTACTTTAATCAAGAGCAGAAATATACATATAACAAAATTGACCTAAAATTTGTGTCAATAGGCCAAGATCCATACCAGTGCAAGGTATTCTTATTTATAGCATATCTCCCTTTAAATGTAAATAAGCATTTATAAACAATCATTTAGGGATTTGGGGAATTGTTGTCTAGACTATTTTCTGCTGACTGGGGACAGTGTTAATCAGGTCTGTCATGCGGTATCCTGTGTGGAAGTCCGTCTCAGCCAGCAGTCCTAAAGCCTTCATGGATGTTGGACCATCTGGGCCATTATTTCAGGTGGTCTTGTTTGATCAAACCACATTATTTTGGAAGGAATCCACAGGTTCTCATCCTTTCTAGAAACAAAAACAGAACCTCCTTTCCAAAGCAACATATCTTTACACCCAAAGGATGTTCAGTTATACTGCAAGGACATTTGTTCAACTATGTTCATAGCAACATTATTTGTAATAGCCAGAACTGGAAACAACCTAGATGCCCCTCAACTAAAGAATGGATAAAGAAAGTGTGATAAATTTACACAATGGAATACTACTCAATAGTAAAAAAATGACATCTTGAAATTTGCATGCAAATGGATGGACCTTAGACCCAGAAATTTGAGCATGGTATGTCCTCACTCATAAGTAGATACTAGTCTTAAAGCAAGGGATAAAAAGCCAATAGTCCACATTCTCAGAGAAGCCAAGTTACAAGGAGAATCCTAAGAGTAACAAATAGATTTCCCAAAAAAGGAGAGATATACAAGATCTCCATTCTATTTCTTATCCCTTTATGTCTGTACTAATCAACAAGACATTAGTCACCATTACTTACTGAAGAAAAGTTTTTTAGAGCAATTCACTACTGGAATCCACATAAAGATGTACAAAAGACAGGCTATCTCATAAAGAATGAAATGTCAGTTGCTCTTACAAATTCAGAGTTTGAAGAATGAATCAGCTATAACAATGAAGCAGTTCTGTACTAGAGAGAAATTACTTAGTGAAAAACATACCTTCTAGCTCTCCAACGATATTGATCTGCATCTTGAGATAAAATCAAATAGATCAAAACACAGGGTGACCTTTCCAGAACACACATTTCTAGAAGGCTTCCCATTCCTGATTCCTTTCCAATAGGTTAGTCTCTCCTTGCAGCTACTAAATTACAGCAGGCCCTTGACTTGACACCAATTTTCAAATGATAATGAATCAGCTTGAAAATTTTATACTTATTTTGAGAAAACATGAAAGTGTCAGTTGCTGAACAATTCCTGAAACACAGTATACCTGTCTTATTTGGACTATTGAATATAGTAATTAAACATTATTACCCCAAATTAGACAAAGCATCCAACTGCCATCATTAAAAAGATCAACTCAAGGAGGTGAAGTGTTGCATTAGAAATTGCATTTTAAAAAAGGTATCTATAAAGATATGGGACAATGTAAACTAATACCAAGGATCTTCAGGAAATGAAACAAATCTATTCCAAAAAAAAGTCTCAGCAGTCTTTTAAAATTTATAGTCAAGTCTCTACACAGCTTCCTTAGCTGCATATTGGAGAGCAGAGTCTGGAAATGTAGAAAATGTGTTTTCACCCTTTCCTATCTGATGCAGTTTCAAACTCCCACTAAACCACCCCTCTCCTATTTCATTCTACTCTCTGCATCTTCTCTTAAATACCAGCACTAAATCATCATTTACACATTAGTGACCTCAAAGGGTGATGGGTAAAATAATATTATTTTCATGTAATATCTTAAGGTATGGCTACCTCTGTGTGAGAAGAAATGAAACAGCTTAAAACATACCTGAGAATATAGAGAATGGGACCGAAATATTTTGAAGGCGAAGAATGTTTTCCCACTTCCTGCTAGATGAAATATCTTTCTAAAGTAACAGATTTTTAGGACATCTGTCCTTTTATTAGGCACTGTTTAAGGCATGAAACTGTCAACTGAAAATTATTCAGGTGTTGAAGTAACCAGATGATTTTGTGCTTATATTACCTTTCCTTATTCACTTTCAGTCTTTCCCTTATCCTGGCAGACTTTTCCTTCCCTGTCTCAATGTGACAATTATACACATAAAGGAAGAACATACAATTTACATAGATAACTGAAAAAAAAATTGAAAGTTTTTTTTTTTTCTCATAACCCTCAATCACTTCAGACTGAAGTTATCTTTTCAGGGTTTGCTTTGTTCTCAAAATACTAGAAAAAGCAAGTCAAAAATTTAACCCTACGCCATAATGTCTTTGGCTTACATATTATTAGCTATAATAAGATAAAATGTCTGTCACCTGCTCCACTTTTTATGTGTCTCTGCTCTTTAGTCTGAAACTCTGTTTCCTGCAACTCCACAGTTTAGTGTTCGAACAGCAAAAATTTTATGATTCCAAGCCCCTGGGCTCTGACAGTTGGGTTTAAAATATTCATTGCTTAAGATGCCAAAATGTTTTGCAGAGTAAAGTTATATAATACCTTTTGCTGGAGCTGTTTAGTAGTAGAATAGACATCAGTGCTCCTGTGTTAACTAGCTTCCACCCAACTGTGCAGAGAGTAAGAAGGACAATAATTGATCTCCAGAGATACTTTTAAACTCTCTTGAGTTATGAGCTTGGTGAAGAAGGCTTCTCAGTGGTATTCAGATATACCATGTGATGGACCCACTTACATTTAGAATTCTACAAATTTTATCGTGTGTAGTATGTTTTAACTAGAACATATAATTTTAATTTATTTACTTAATACAATTTTCATGTTGTTTTTCTGTCAGCGCAGAAACTGCACCTGAATCTGCTGATATTTCAGCCAACAACTGTGACTCCACATCTACTGACCTGCTTCTCGGTCAGCTCTAGTGCAACTTTTATATCCCACTGGATCAATATCCTGTCGCTGCCAACAAATGTACTTCTAACTAAATCTCTATCATTCTATTTATAAATAAGACTCAGGAGTCAGCCTGGAGTGAAAACCTGCTACCTTTGAGAGACTGAGGAGCACATAGCTTCCTTTTCCCCTTCACCAGCTTCTCTGAAAGAGCTTGTCCTTCTACGCTGCCACCTTAAATTTCCTCCCTATTACTTCCTACAGTCTTTCTATCTGTCTTTCAGATGCTTTTTGACCTTCTATTATTAATTTCTCTCATCTACTTGCTGGCTCTGCCTCCACACCCATGCTACATTTTATTTAACTATCCTAAACAAAAACTTGGCATCACACTATGATTGGATATCCTACAACACTGTCAAGCACTCTGAGCTGTCAGCTTGGAGAAGAGGGTTTCTGGGTTGTGATTAGATATATCATTTGATTGACTCACTTAAATTTAGAATTCTACAATTTTTTTTCTTGTGCAGTATTTGTGGAGGGTATTCTAACTATAACATAATTTATTAACTTAATATGCATTAAAGACAATAATTGTATCCTAGGAAGAAAATCCCACAAAGATAGTCTCATCAAATCTGTTGGAGAAGAGGCACTAACACTTAGGAAGGTGAAGCAAATTCAAAGCCAATCTCAGATGTATAGACCTTCCACCCAATCTGAAACATGGTGTTAGACCCAATTCAAGAAGGAAAGAGTGAGAGAATGAAAGAGTAAGAGAAAGAGTAAGAACAAGAGGTTGGAGGGTGGTTGGTATATACAGGTGTGATTAAGTTAAGGTAATTCTAAACCATCAAAGTTCTCACTAAGTCTAGTGCTAGTGCCCTCACAAAAAATATCTGAGAAAGATTGAAAAGGTAGATTACACACACACACACACACACACACACACACACACACACACAAAGGCAGTAATAAAGAAAAAAATGAACAAATGATACAGTAGGGATGAAAGTAAAGCTAACTACTGACATTGCGACAGAATAAGTTAATGTTTCCTAATGATTTATAAAATTTCCTCTTACCAGATGCAGAAATCCACAACCTAGCAACAAGCTGGGC
>NW_026067896.1:11462497-11486395 GCF_014885135.2 Alexandromys fortis
GAGATAGAGAGAGAGAGAGAGAGAGAGAGAGAGATCACTTAGTAGCATTGAAATGGTGCATTTTCTGGGTTACTATGAGCAAGATGCTTACCTGCAAAAATTTCTTCACCTTGAGGATGAGGTGATCTATTCACAAGATATCAGATCCTTAATTGTATAGTTAATATAATTTTCATTATCACATTACTCTAGAAAAATAGAACATTAGCTTTTTAAGTTATATTTTCCTGCTTTGCTTCATTTTAAGATGTTTAACTCATTAAACATGCCTTTTAGAACATTTCAGCACTATAACAGAATAGTAATTTCTGCTTTTGCCTTGTCCACTCTCATGATATATTTCCAATGACACATATATTGAAGATGTGCAATTGCTATAGAGACATGCTTTCTATCCTATCACTTTATATCGTAAGCTCATGCATATTTGATCATATTGGTAAATAATATCAATAACTAACACTATATGTTTGGAATATTCTACTAATTCCTTCTTTCATTACAATGCCTATTCTATGCAACTCATATAATCCCCTCATATAATATGATCTTGTCTATCTCATTACCGGTTTTGTGGGTTGATATTGCTCTCACATTGATAGTCATGGATTCAAGGGTCAGTTTTATTAATTTATACATGAATTAATTACATCCTGCAAAAGTAGGAGTATAAGTACTGAATATCTAATCAGCATTTGTCAGATATTCATTCTGTGCTTTACATGACATAAAACAGTTATTTAGCAAACACAAAGATTTAGACACATATTTGCAAGTTTCTGTATTTCTTCTTTTTTATCTGGTGGATGTGCAATAATTTTAAAGGAAGTGAATGGGGATGACCATGTGGTGTATGCAGGGGACTCAAAATCTATTAACATCAGGATACAGTTCATCCTAATACTTAAAAATTAATACAACATGATTTTTCAAAAGTATCCTGATTTATTCATTCGTTATAAATGGAGATTAATGCGGATGAAAGCAGACGAGTCTTCTCAAATATGGGCAGATTAGATACTGATATTAATATAAATTAATATATTATAATTCAAATTGATGAAAAATAGAAATGTTTATAATACATAAGAGATATTTTCTTAAAAGATAAAGACTAGATAAAAATGTGAAAGGGTATTGTGAATAATTATTGAGTTTTATTAAAAATTATTTATTTTTCTGTGGGATATTTTGCAATTTTTTATTTTGTCAGTATACCCTAGCCACAGAGAAGCACAAAGACTTAAATTCTAAAGGTGAGTTCATCGCCTGTTGCAGACAAGCCACTGCCAAATTTGCACATTTTAATAGGTTATTAGACAGAATTTTTTGTAGAATTGTTCTAAGTGATTTTGGGGAAAGTTTGAAGGGAATGGAGCTTTGTTCATCATTGAGAAGTGTCAGGAAGCAGGAGAAAAATCTACGATTTGGTGTCGTAGGAAGGTAGGAAGGAAGGAAGCAGATTTGGTGATGTAGGAAGGTTAGCTAAATGATACAATGAGATATCAATTAGCTTAGCTGTGGCATAAGATACTGAATGTTGTATTTTTTGCTTGTTCGTTCTGTTCTTTGACCAGTATTTTGCTCAGATGTACTTTTTATCACTTCCACATTGACTAATAGTACTTTTTCAATATCAGTCATATTTTGAGATACCCCAAATTAAGCAAGACCTATAAGATGCCATCATAAACATATTGAGTGCTAGATCTGCTTTTTTCTCCTACCTCCTTCCATATCTAGATGGTTTTATTTAATAATGCTGGCTTTAAGATGAGAGGACAAAAATGACCTCTGTCCTATACAAAGACCCATTCTGCATCTCTAAACCCAGACATCTCAATTTATTTCTTACATAATTTCTGTCTTGAATAATAAATTGAACACTTTTCAAACAGAAAAATGGAAAAAAGAGGTAGTTAAAATCATTTCCAACCCTAAAAGATAACCTATCAAAGACCCATTATAATACATAAAAAATAAAATAAAATTTTCATATCTCTACATAAACTATTTCTCAGTCTAATTTCAAAGCAGTGTTAAGGCTTATAAAAAAGCAGAATTGTGATTTTAAAGTTCAAAACAGCATTGTGATAGAATTTCTTAGCTACTTCTTTATTAGGGGACTATTAAGACATCCTTGAGTGGTTTAGGGTATTTTTCAATGTGCTATTATTTCTAAAGATATTTCTAAAGATCAACCCCAAATATTATAATGAGCAACTTTATTGAAAAGCATACTACTCCCACCTTCGCTATATATATTTTTTTAAATTCTCTCATAGGGAGCTAATAAAAAAATGTGTTCTATTGAAATAAGGGCATAAAAGAAGATAAAAGAGCTAGTCTACAAAAAATCTACATGAGATAATTGAATGGTTGTTGAAAAAAGAATAACCTATTTAGGAGAGACTATCAGAACTGTCATTCTTTGCTGTAATATGGTGAGTCATTCAAGGATATTCAAGGAAGTAAGTTCCAGGTATGTAGAGAACTGGAGCTGATCTCCTAAAGAAAACTAGGAGTCAGGAGAAACATAGTGAAATTCTGTTCCTTGCAGAGACAGAAAGAGGAAGTCTGACAACCTCGCACAACAGAGGTTTGAAGTGTAGAATATAGTTCCACCATATTATGTTACCGTTAAATAATACAAATTTAAATACTGCATATGCCCATGTCATAGGCAGATCTATATTTTCACTTGTGTGTTCTTGTATATGTATATATATGTGTGTGTGTGTATATATATATATATATATATATACACACATATACATATATATCATTAAAAAAGGATGGGGCCATCCAAAGAGTAAGGAGATGTTAAAGTAAGAAAGACAGGGTAATCAGACAGGTGTGACATGAAAGCAGAAGTGGGGCTATCGAAGAGAATAAGGGTCCAGAAGAAAGGGTACAGGGAGCCAATAATAATGCCATTATCACAGAAAGAGGTTTTTCAGTTTCCTTCAATGTATGGAAGGTTAACCATGTACCACCTAAAAGACACATCCAAGTGCTTATTGTCATCACAAATTATAACATATTTTGTATTATTTTTGTTGTTGCTGTTTATTTTTTGTTTTCTTTTATGGAGGATACAAAGATAGGTATATAAAGAAGGTATAGATCTCAGAGGACTGGGACAGGGACTAAATATGATAAAAATACAATGTATGTAATTTCCAAAGAACTATTAAAATGAGAAAAATGCATTCATTACTTAAAATGAAGATATGTTTTATTTTCTTTTGTTAAATCTTTACTGCACAAAATTGATGTCATTTTAAAAGTTGTCTTTTGTGATATACAATTATATTTTTACAATTATTTGTTTAGTAATTATTCTCACTTAAAATGCCTTTCATGGTTTCTGTTTATTCAGTTTTAACCTACTATTGAAAGAAAGTAGGAAACATACTCTTTCCCTTTGCATGATTTTACAGAAAATACTTTACTGAAGCTAATAAACTTTACCTTGTTATAATAAAATAGTTACTTTAAATCATACTTCACATAGAATGTCTACAATAATTATGGTCACATTCCAATGCTGTGGGACAATGATCTTTTAGGGATTGCTTGTATTATTTTTAATAAAACGCTGATTTGCCAGTAGCCAGGCAGGAAGTAGAGGCAGTGCAAGCAGGCAGGAAGTAGAGGCAGAGCAACAAGAATTCTGGGAAGAGGAAAGTTTCATTCTGCATTCCCAGATGCAGAGGAAGCAAGATGTGACTGCCTCACCGAATAAGGAACCGAGCCACGTGGCTAACATAGGCAAGAATAATGAGCTAATATAAGATATGAGTTAATAAGAAGCCTGAGCTAATGGGCCAAGCAGTGTTATAATTAATATAGACCTCTGTGTGTTTGTTTGGGACCAAATGACTGTTGGACTGGGTGGGCTCTAAACCAAGGAACATGGGCAACAAAAATAATTGGACTTGGTGTGTTATTAATAAAGAAAAAGATAGGAAGTTACAAAGGACGACTAGGTAAGACCCGGGCATTTGAGAAGTTAGGCAAATTTGTTACATAAATATGTTCATAACACATTGATGGAATTTTGAGAGAATTGATAAAATTTATTATAAGAAATGTTAGGCCCAGTTTATCCACATTCTCTAGCTCATTTAAGCTGACACAAAACTTAACATCCATAACAATTTCTTGATATATGTGGGAACTACATGTGTACTGTTCAGAAATTTATATTTAGTTAGCACATCAACAAATTTATCCATACGTGAAGTATAAACTATTTTTTAAATCATTAAACATGGTAGTGTTAAAAAATAAAGTCAACATAGGTAACTTTTCGAGGAACAGTTTACATTTTAGTGGCAATTGATGCGGTGTTTTTCTTTTTTGAAATTCCTTAAAGAAAACTATGAGGGACGACTCTTGAAGAATTTTTGTTAACAAACAACCTCCGTAGCTATGTGCCTCATTTTATTTTTAGATGCCCCTAAAACAGCACGATGGAAGAAGTGTGGAAGACATGCAGAGAGATTTCTCCTCCTGCAGTGGGACCTAAGAGATTAATAGCAGGCACTGTGGCACATGAACACAGGCCCCTGGAGAAGCAGCATGAAGCAGCTTTCTCTAAAAAGAAGTCCAAGTTGCCTGGTATCAAATGCCTCCTGGAGAGTTAGCAATTCTAACTACCCAGGTTTTCTCTTGTTCATGTTGCTGTTGTTTTCTTATCTATTTTCAACTTATTTTCTCAGAATAAAATGGAGAGGTTTGAGGCTCCCTGTGCTCAATAGTTGTTCTTGGTAGGAAATGGGAAGACATCAGCAATCCTAAATATCAAACGTGCAGCAGATGACTCCGTAGCAGACAGGTTTGTAGCTATCCTAACCCTTCCTAGTGTTAAACCAGAGTCACCTGATATTCTCCACCTCTCCACAGCAACCTGGTGTGTGTGGCAAGCTCCTGAAGACTCTCTGCAATCAATTACTTCATAGCTCTTTGTGTCATTAAACATAGTCACTAAATGTTATTTATAAGCCTAGCCACCACAAAACTTCAAGAAAAGTTATGAAAAATGATAAAGAACATTGTGAAACATATTGTTACACTTCTTGTTAAATGTTTGGGATTCAGTTAAAGTTTCTTATTGGAGACATTTAATTATTCTCCTCCAATACTTTAACTACTGCATCTTGGAATGAGCTCAATATTCTGAAGGAAAATAAAAATTCTATTGTTATTTCTAAAACCATATTCAAATTAAGTGTTACTTATTAACAATTGAAATGATTTTAATTAACTACATTCTCAGCTCCTGTATACAGATTATTTATGAGCAATATGTAGTAAGGCATTTTGTTAATTTGTCAAGATTTTACTTAAAGCAAAGGGGCCAATCCTAGAAGTTTCAAAATCAGGATGTTTAAATGAAGACAGACGAATGATTTGTTGACTACAGATCTAGTGGGCATTAACTCTTTACAGCTAGGCTTTCTTGCTACGTTTGTTTAAAAACAAAAACAAGCGGTGAGTAAAAGAACTTGGTTTATTGATCGTATTCAATATAACAATTTTTTATTTTAAAAATTTTGTCATATTTGTTCCATATGCACAGAAGATATGAGCATCAACATTTTCAGGACTGGAGGAAAACGCATTTGACATGCTATTGGACAGGTATTTTTGTGATGCTGCATATGGCCCTCTTTATGGGTAATGGGGTTATTACACTTGCGATTAATAATCCTGGAAGAAGCTAGCACAAAATGTCCGTTGACAAAAAAAAAATTTCTAACCAGGGCTTTAGGGTGAAGAAAATTTATTTTAGGAGCAAAACCTAAATAATGCAATTAGGATCACTTTCTGTACAAAGTAAGTTTTTAATATTAGTTTTCACTTTATTTAATGATTCTATTAATGACATATATATATATAATCATATGATTTCTCCAACATCATGTCATTCAAAAGTCATTTCCCAGACTGCTCAGGGCTAAATACAGTCTGCCTTTAATAACATCAGTGCTAAACATGAAAATAAATATTTAAAGCCTATTAAAGGAGTTTGAAAGAATGATTTATTTTGTCTGAGAATATAAAATATCTGGACTTTTTTATTATTTTCCACAAAATCATACTCCTGTTTAATTTTACATTGGATGTATGGTGATTAGAGAAATAAACTTTCTCTTTTTCTATATAAACCTTAAGAATCCTCTTCTAAGAACAATTGGACTTCAAGCCAATAATAAAAGGGAATTCAATGTCTTTCCTTTCCTCAGTATTTTCATCAAAAACAAAACTACTTGATCATGTCAAAATCTCAAAAGGGAAACATGAAGGCATGTGTTCTGTACATCCAAACAGGTTCTAACCAAAATGAGATCAAGGAAAAGAAGACCTGAGGTTGCAAAGCTAACTTCATTCATTACTGATATTTGACTGTAGAATTTCTTACTTGGACTATAGACAGGATGCTTAAAGGCTGTTTCAAGTTAAAATACATGAAGAATGTGTGATATCTGACACCAAAGTAGCTACAGATCAAAATTGTCAGACTATAAATCAATGCACAGCACTTATTTAGTTTATTGCCCTATTTCCCCTTGCCTGTCAATGTTGAGTCTAAGTTCTTCATCTCTGTTTTAAAAGACATTCATTCTGAATGAATGATATAACAAAATCATAAAGATGGAATTTCCCTGGCTAGAACATTTCTTTTGTCAAAGGAAATTTTATGCTAGCTTCCCTCAAGATTAGCAATTGTAACTGTAATAACTGCATTACCTATAAAAAGCTGTGAAATATTAGTAGTGATTCAGTGAGAAATGTCATGGATAAGCTGTTGAGCGTAAGAAGTTGTTGTAGTCAGAGGACCTCAGTTGAAATACATACAACTAAAACAATTTAAGAGGATGTTAGCCTATAATTTTTTCTCATTTTCCTTTAAGTTCATTCATAAAGAGACTAACACCCACGAAGAAAACACACATGCCAGTTTTAACTTTCCTTACCCTTTTCATCATATAAAGAAAATTGCCCTGAATCTTACTTAGGTACGTTCAATTCAAAACAATGAAGTACCCTGTTTAGTGACTGGCTATTGGGGTTTCCTCATATTTATTTCTGGCTTACATGCATGTCCATGTTTTTTTGACTCTGGTCTTGCTCAATGCCTTTAAGATGCTGAGGTCTAGGATTAAAGGTATGTTTTCTATAATGATATTTTGTGTAGCCTATCCTCTTAAACAGATTGAATTCTTAGCGCTTTTGTAGCCTTTAAAACATCTTTGTCACTTCTGTCCACTTATGAAAAAGTAAGTCAAACAGGCAGTGTTAATAGAGTGAAGTAGGCAGGTTAGTAAAAGGGGGGACATATGTGAATGTTACAATCTATCCTATTCATCAGTATCAAATCGTGGCCACAACACCATATTTTTACCTCTTTAAATTTTGTTGTGTTGTTTGTAGTAGAACATCTTGTCTGTATTTGTTATTAGCTTAGTCGAGATATGGATCAAAAGTTCCTATTCTGTTAGTATTTGGTTGGCACTAGATATAGTTGTCCATGGAAACACTGGGGAGCAAGAGAAGAAAGATTTTACTGGCTACTATCGGGTTACACTTATCATATTACAGGTGTAACTTACAACTGTCCAATACTCAGACTTAAGTGTCACGGCCACCCTCGTCCCGCAAGGATGACGCGACCACCGGAGCTCTTCTCACTGCAGTTTATTCCAGGACTTTATTCACTCTCTCTCTCTCTTCCCCACTCTCTCCCTTCTCTCTCCTTTTCCTCTCTTTCTCTCTCTCCTCTCTCTTTCATTCCTTCCTCTCTCTCTGTGGGCAAACCCTCTCCCAGCCCTCAAGTAGGCATGGGCTGCCAATCCTGAATTGCCAGGTGGGCACTGCCCATAGGCCCACGCGTATGCAAGCAGCTGATGATCATTGCGTGATCACAGCATAAGTCAGACTTTAGCCATAGGAGTTGATTATACATCTCCATCAGGTGTGATTCCATGCAGCTCGCTACACTTAAGAGTTGCTTTTATTGGACCTCACATGTGAATTTTCCATATCCCCAATAATAACAAAATAATCATATAAAACTAATAAAATAATTTTAATTCCATATCCAAACTTTTTAAATACTAAAAGTGCACATCAAATTATTAACTCTCCATGTGTAAAATCTCATGCAATGTAAATAACTGAAATTTTATTTTAACATTTAAAACATTGACAGAGGGTAAACTGATATATGGTACTATTTGCTTTTTTCAATGATGGTTCCATTTTTTTTCTTTCATATAAAAAATTTGTTAGTCTTAATATGACTTCTGGCTTTTTACCTAATATTATTCCCTGTTATTTCAATTGAAAAGAATTCCAAACTTCCTTTAGAAAATAAAGATGTGATATAATTTCTCTTAGATGTTAAAAAAAGAGAAAGGATCGGGAAGATAGTTCAGTGATTACAAACAACTCTTGCATTTATTGAGGACTTGCTTTTGGTTCATAGCAATGGCAAGGCAGCTAAAACCAACCTTGTTGTTCTAGTTAAGATCTAAAGCCCTCTTCTGGCCTCCACGGGCACTGCATGCAAGTGGTACACAGACACACAGGCTGGTAAAGCTCCTGCATACTTAAGATAAAATTCCATAAAGCTAAGAAGAAATGTTGCAACTAAACCTTAGAGAAGTTGATGGAAAGATCTGGCCTGTCTTCTACCATCTCCATTGTGCATTTCCAAAAACATCTGAGTTAAGTAGCAAAGCCTAAGATTAGTCACAAATAGAAAGTGTTATGTTTCTTGGATCTATACAAGCAACTCTCTCCTCAATTGAAAGTACGCAGGCATTTTGAAATCAGGTTCCTGTGCTTTACAAGGTCAAAGGAAAAGGAAATGAACATGACACTGTAAACTCACTAGAAGGCAAGAATTTACAGCAACCTAAATTTAGTTTGGTTTGAATAGATGAAAGGAAATGTATATAAATTTATTTACTATTTGTAGCAACTCACTCAACCAAATTTTGGTGCTGTATTGGGAAAGTATTTCAGACAACTGTTCTGCGTGTTGGACTATTAAAGAGGAAACAGCCCTTTAATAAATAAACTATATACGGCATAAACAAATAAGAAGAACTCCTGTGGATCATTCATTTCTTCCCTACCCAGTTGCTGAGTTTCCTCTTTCCCATATGGTGTGGTCTCTACCATACAGTGTTAAGATATTATGCACACACTAAAGAAAAGCTAGAGTTTTAGTCATTGTAAATATATGCTTTGCTACAGGGAGTGGAAGACAAATTTGCTAAGTACATAGCTTATCACAATAAAGTGATCATTACATACTGGCAACAGAAGGTAACTCTGTGGCCAGCTTTTGCAAAGTCTAAGAACATATGCGTCTTCCAAATAGTATACATTTTGAGAACTGCAATTGTATTGCTAGAGGCTAAGCAATTAGAGACTTAAGACCAGACCTACTGGCAGAATGTGAGGAACAATTATCTGTTGTTTTGAATTAAATTACTTCCTTTTGATTTCAATTGATCACAAGGTATAAAAGGAAGAAGTTAAAAATAGCTGAAGGGAATGGGATTAAAACTTCATTTTAAGATTTACTAGTAATTAAGACAACTGTGTGAATAATGAGATACAGTACCCCTTTTCCTCGCCACCACATTGTGAGAAAATTCTGCCATGAGATTGTGCCAACTCATAAATCTCAAAAGAGAACATAAACAATCTTTTAATTTAAAAAAATAATTCTGCCTTTATATATGGTCACAGAAGAATACTGGAAAAAGTAAATAAAAACTTTCCAACATCTAACACAAACAATAACTATCTTAAAATTATGGGGGGGGGGGCTGGTGTGTGTTATGGACCTCTTGTCTTAACACTTCGTATGTTGAAGTTAAAACAGTCTGGGCTGGGCTCGAAAGGAAGTTCCAGGTGACATAGAACAAAAACTAGCCTCTGAAGTATACTTCATAAATTCTGTCTTGTTAGGGGCTTGACTTCCTGAGACAAGAACAAATTCCTAGGTTCTAAAATGACAAGAGGTAGCAAGGGGATGATTAATATTTGTTCATTACCTAAAGCAAATATTCCAAGAGATAGTAGGTTGGGTAATAGTACTATAATCAGAAACCAGTGAAAGTTTAGTAAGTTTAAGGAGAATATCAAAATGTCCTTGATTATCTATAAACATCAATACAAATGATGTACATATGTGCACATCCTCACTACCTTTATCTGTTCTGTATTTTCATGTTCAATAGCACAGCAATTGATTGATTTGGTTATTTTTCTCCCCATTTTTGTTAACATTTTAATATTTTAGTTAGAGATATAAATATTTCTTTTCGTGTACAGTGCCTTCATGATAATTAATATAGAATTTGTTCTACCATCAATGAATATCATATAAGTGGAATATTCAAGGCATAATATACTATATTTAAAATTTTAAAGACTGCATCTAAGTAGAAATTAATAGAGGCATTTGGTGAAGTGTTTGACGTAACTTCTTCAAACATTTGGAAAAAGAATATTTTAAGTAAAGCAACATGTCAGACCTGATTGAAGGGTTGATCAACGAATACATATTTTCTAGGATTTCACTTAAAATTTAATAGGTTTTAGGGTTCGCAACTATAATTCAAATAAAAAATGTATATGACTGCTCATAGGAGAAAAGTAAGCTACAGTTATCAAATAAGTAAAATAGCAATACACACCACTTAGCCATTTAAAAGAACTTAAAGCACTGGCATCCAGGAATTTATATTCTGTAAACTATTGGTTACAGTTCTCATCAGGGAAAATGAAATTTCCAACTTATAACTTAATATAGATTCATGCATCTAAGTTGTGTCTCTGTTACTACTTCAATAACTGTGAAGCAAAAGCCTCAAATAAGATACTTAATTGTCTTCTCCCTGATCCTTTCATCCATTAAGTGTGCCTACAGGCCAACTGTTAAAGTTAGTACGTGATGTGGCTCCATCAAAGCATCAAATATCAAGGCAGAGAAGAATGCAGACAGCATTAGTGTTCAGCAGTTTAGAGCTTAGGAGCAGTTTATTTCTGACACTTGCCCCTCACATTAAATTGCAAAGTATCACTTGCCTCTGGGAATAGTGAGGGAATGTAAATGTTAATTCCTGCTCCTCCACTTTGGGAGTTATTATCCAGACAAAATAAAATTTAATCATAGCTTTAATACAGCTTAAAGTAGGCATGCTAAAACAAGTTTGCTTTAGTGGCAGACAGTGTGTAACACAGAAAATATCCCAAGGAAAGGTTCAAAATCACAAATCCTGGAGAGTGAATCCCAAGATACATGAATATTCTCTTTGTTGTTGCTAGTCAAATGAAAGAAAGCTAAGAGACTGCTGAAATATTTAGGAAACGAAATATGACACACGCAGAAGTGCATAATTATTTCTTCTCTAAATCCTTCAAATTTGTACTGCTTTTAGATTTTACTTTGTTTTTAAAGAAGACAGAACTGCTGGCGATGTGCCCTGCACAGCACTGTCAGTAACCCTGTGTCTTTCCTAAGTGCTGGCAATAGAGCTAACATGAAAAGAGTAACAGCAAAAAACCCAAGGTCTGAAAGTCACATGCAATATTTTTAATTTCCTTTTAATTCCAAGAATAAAAGAAAAAAAGAAAATTATTTTAACTAAGTTTTGAAGTTCTATTTATTTTTCTTTTTCCTACATGTGCTCCATCGTTGATATTTTAAAAGAGAACATAATGTTAAAAAACATTTTTAAGATCTATTTCATATTAAAATGCTCTCTTGTATTCATAAATATTTCTTTCTCTTGTTTTCCCCAGCCTAAAAAGGAAGGGATATGATAAATATGTCACAATGAATGGCCTTCTTTTGAATTTTGTTAAAAATTTGTTTTAATTATGTGATCTGATGCCCCTATTTTCCACTTGAGTTAAGTGTTATAATAAGGTTCTTGATCATTCTCAAGTATGCTTTTCATTGACAAGAGACAAAAGGACTATTTTAGTAGTTGAAATTTAGGAGAAAATCTTTATATTTCATTATATAACCTCAGAAAAACAACTTTATTAGTTTGAAAAATATACAACTATGTCTTTTGAATATATTTAAATATGTGTAACATCACATTATTTAATATTAATATGAACAAAAATGATAACCATAAAGAGTCTTCCTATGCTTCAGTCATACACCTACACATTTCAGGGAATTCATACATTATGTGCAATGCATCAAAATCAACATTTAAGTGATATCTGTGTCTAATGAGGCTAATATCATCTTTCTTACATATGTATTTATATTTACACATGAGAAGAAACAGATGGAAAAAGACGGATGCAGAGGTAGAAATGACAGTGACACAGAGAGGAAGAGGGTAGATAGAGATAGAGATAGAGATAGAGATAGAGATAGAGATAGAGATAGAGATAGAGAAGATAGAGAAATAGATAATACAGACAGAAACAGAGAAAACAGAGATAAATACAGAGATAAATACAGAGATAAATTGATAGAGGCAGACACAGGGATAGAGATGAAACCGTTAAAATAATAGAGATAGAGAAGATAGGGACAGAGAGGTGATAGAGGATATAGAGATGACAGAGATTTACATACAGCAAGAGTCAGAGACTCACTCAAGTCCAGGCTAGCCAGGAGCTTCTTGAATTTACTTCCTGCTTACTCAAGTAACGTTATTTCCCTTCTCGAATCTTCGATGGGGTTGAAGACTAGAGAGTTGTAGTTACTTAACTCTCATAACTTGGCCAAGTTATTTATTATACAAGACTAAAACTCATTAGAATAGGATCATCAGTGAAACATTTATCTCGTATCTTGCTTAATATATTTGTTCTTCTTGTATATAATTTTGTATTAGGCTTAGAACTCTCTTATTTAAACAAAGGGGTTGGTGCTGTAGGAATTTCTTCTGCCAGTAGCCTTTAAGTTACCCGCCCACTTGGACATAGCCTCTTATGCTATTTACGTCGATTTAAAGCGAGCATCCTCTTTTCCGGCTGCGAGATTCTTTTGCTGTTCCCCGTTCCAGCAGAGGATTGTGATCTGTGAGTCTACCCCTAAATAAATAACCTTCTATTATTCTCCATTCTGAGCTGCGTGGGATTTCTTTTAAGCGTCCTTCTTCACCCTTGCTGCCATAGTGATGGGCTAATAGTATGAGGTGTCATGCCTGGATTTATTATGTATTTGTAAAACCCTTTGGAGAGCTCTCCAAAATCATCCTGCACATCCCCTCCAGGGAAGTTGACATTAGTTTGCATTCTCAAGTGCAACTGAATAGCTGCCACCTCAAAAACTCTAAGCATATTGTTTTTATTCTTTATTGGAAATTTTCGCATTGACATCTATTCATAATTCAAATCATAGTTCATATTAAATTCTTTAGAAGTTCTTACCCTGACTCAACTCCTCCAACATTAATAAGATTATCCTTTCTGCCTGTCCCATAGCATATTTAATATAAAGACAGGAAGGAGTAATTTAATCAACACAGGAAGAGCAATTTGATTAACACAGGAAAGCAATACAGAACAAGGCAATTTGTTTTAATATTGCAAGTAAAAGTAATCTATATTTATTCTATTCAGTAAACCATGTAAAAAACATATTATTAAAGAAAAAGACACTATTAATTTATTTTTATCTTTGTTAGGGCAACTATCAAGCAATGAAATATGGTCTAGATAAACAGATGATACATAAATTGATAAATATGTGCTTGGAAGCAAAATGAGAAAACTCATCTTTTTATTTTAAAATCATTTATTTTAGACACATATATACATACCCATGACAGCTGACATTACCTGATAATGCACAGAAATCCAAATTCAGTTTTCATTCTCTTTCAGCATGTGATATATATTCATTTAAAACAAACAGTAGAGTCTCACTACAAGATTAATAAGGTGTCAATTCTCCCTTCAGTTTTAACTATTAAAGAAAAAAAAATAGAGTTCAATTGACAAGGTTATCAGACACTAAAAGATAGTCTTTTGTTATCGTGAAATATAAAGGCAAAGTTGAGAAATAGCAAGATATGCAACTAATGGAACAGATAAAATACAAAACACCACCTATCTCTAAAGGAACTGGAGAGAATATTCAAAGAGACTATAGTAAGTGGTTTTGACATCAATTTCTCTTAAAAGCGAAAGATAAATTGGCCACTAGCCTGTGTACTAAAGGTAATACAAGATAACTAATACATTAGGATGTAAAATTGTCAAGAAACTAGCCAATATTGACCAACTAGTTCCAGAGAAAGCAATTATTTTCACAGTCAGCAAAACACGTAATCAAATTTCATTGATTACTACTCTATTTTTTTTACCTTCTTAAATGTTGCTAACAGGCATTGGTAAATAAAGTATAGAAGAACAGTAGCATTTTTTCCATTGGTGTAAGCATTAATGAATAACAATTATCAAATAACATGGAATGTCAAAGTCTTTCAATCTGGGTCAGAGTGGCATATCAATTGCCAATGTGCAGCATAGAGTTTCTTATATCCTTACACTCCTGTCACACACACACACACACACACACACACACACACACAATGTTTTACTAGTAAATTTTCTAAAAAACATATTAAAATAAAATCTACTTAAGTGTGCTAAGTCTGAGAGAGAGAAATAAAAGTCATTTGCTGGAATATAAGCTCCACAAACAATGTTAAAGGAAATTCTTCAAAATAGTATCGATGAAGTAAGCATTGAGAAGAAGAAGAAGAAGAAGAAGAAGAAGAAGAAGAAGAAGAAGAAGAAGAAGAAGAAGAAGAAGAAGAAGAAGAAGAAGAAAAAGAGGCAGAAAAGGAAGAAGAGGAGTAGGACGGCAAGGAAAAGGAAAGGAAATAGAACAGTAGGGGATCATGTAAATATGTTCTTAATTATATAAAGCATATTCAGAAGGGTTCACTCTGATAGGTATGAGCAGGAATTGATCAAAAAGCCAAGAGGTAAATAATCTTAGGTAGCACTAGAGCTAAGAACTCCTCAAGTGACAGTCTTCTAGGTTCAACTGATTTAATTAGGTCTTGAGGTAATAGAGATCCCAATACTTGAGTTATCCCTACTATAAGACTAATAGCCAAATACCCTGACAGAACTCATAGAACAAAACCCAAAGGATGAAACTGAAGTAAGCGTGGTAAGATTGTTAGAATATCAGTTTTCTTTAAAATTCACTAACAATGTTCTAAAACGATCAGGATTATTTAATCAAAGGGCAGGAGAAGTGCAAATCAGTAAAACCTGGAGAAGAAGCAGCCAACAGAAATAACCCCCAGAACAACAAGAAATAGTAGACTTGCTCACATCTAATGCGAAACAACACAAAACATAATCAATTTTCTAAAGTAGAAAAAGAACATCTACAACCTAGAAGTTTATTGTTTATGCGTTCAATGCACTTGAAAACATTGTCAGAAATCAACTGATGTGAAAAACAGAAAAGCTCTGAAAAAGGATCTTATTCATAAACAAAATTAAGTATTCTACGTGGAAGTTTCTAGATAACAGAAAGCAAAGTAAATAAGAAACCTGTCTCTCCAGGCTTTTTGACAGGATTGGTCTCAAGCTCATGGCACAGGGGCTTAGCCATCACAACCCCTCAACCTAGCTGTAGTATAAAATAAGTCCATCTTCCTTAGTTGCTTTTGCTAGAAATTTAACCCAACAATACATTAGGTAATTAAAACAGAGCTATGTTAAGACAACATATTTTCTTAAGACAAAAGTCTACATGTAAAAACTATGAGTGAGGTTTATTACTAAATATGATTACTGAAAAAATAAATTGTTTTATCCTTAATGAAATCATTATATTAAATGTATAATTTTTATGTTTAAATGCCAGTTTAAGACATTTTAGAAGTATTAATGAAATTTCTTGAAGATCAATATTTACAAAAGAAAACATTTATAAATATATGATATAAAATAAATAGTAAATAAGTAAAAATAAAAATAAAATATGGGATTTGTCTTTTTTTTCTTTTCTTTTTTTTTTGGATTTTTTGAGACATGGTTTCTCTGTAGCTTTTTGGTTCCTATCCTAAAACTAGCTCTTGTAGACCAGGCTGGCCTCAAACTCACAGAGATCCGCCTGTCTCTGCCTCCCGAGTGCTGGGATTAAAGGCGTGAACCACCATCGCCTGGCTTGTGGTAAAGGTTTATCCTGTTGTCAGCATTCCTTGGCTGCCTGTCTTTCTTTCTGTAGGACTTAGGCCTTCTGGGCTGTTCTTGCCCACTTGGACATATCTATTGCTATACTTTAACACTCATAGTTATTATTTTGATTGAGAAAAAGCTCTTATGAAAAAAAAGTTTTACGTTATTCTAAGTATTACTTCTATGTCCCAATAGTAAATACAGAAGTACACAGATTGCAATTCTTTTTCTCTAAGTATACTAAATTTTTATTTTGTCAGAATATGAGAACTAAGGATGATTTGACGTTCAGAATAAATCGTCAGTTTGCTTTCAGCACTTCAGTTTAAATTGTAAGTTTCTGTCATGCCACCTTTGTTCATCTTTCCAGTGCATCCAAGGGTTAGACATCATCCTGGGTCTGTTCTGATTTCACCACCTTCTCCATATTCACTACAGGAAAAGCATTTGTTATCATTATGGAAAAAAGCCACCTATTTTCCCTTTTGCTTTTTTTAAATATTTATTTATTATGCATACAATATTCTGTCTGTGTGTATGCCTGCAGGCCAGAAGAGGGCATTACAGATGGTCATGAGCCACCATGTGGTTGCTGGGAATTGAACTCAGGACCTTTGGAAGAGCAGGCAATGCTCTTAACCTCTGAGCCATCTCTCCAGCCCTCCCTTTTGCTTTTGTTGTAAGTCAACACTGCCTTTCTCTTGCTGTCCTCTAATGTCAGTAATGCAAAGATATCACAATCCATGTGATTATAGCCAAATTTGAAATGTAGTTTATGAAAAATCTTTAAGTTGATGCTATTTAAAATATGCCAGAAGGTATAATTAACAGAAGCATGTACATCCTGACTTTGTTAGAGATATTGTGATGTCATTGTATGTCTGCCCACGTCAGCCAGTCTATTTCGCATACTTTCATTATGATGTAATTTCACCCAATATTTGAGTATTCTAGGGAATATTCTAAGAACACTAACTCAGGAGTTTGTGGCAATCGATTTGATCAATAAACATGTTATATCCATGACTTCTAAAGGAGGCAGTTGCCCTTATTTCCTTTTATCTTTAAATTTGCATCTACCTCTCAAAAGGCTGATTTAGGGTGGTTTCAACCATTTCATCTGTCTCAAAAGTTTTGTTCCCAATGTGGAGCAAATTGAAATGAGATGTCCAGGTTTCGAGTGTAATTTATATTACTTAACCATTCTGTATAAGTGTCTTACATATTTATCAGGACACTAGTATTAACAGGATCCTATATAGTCTGGTGATACATATTTGATATAGTGAGAGGAGTGCCTGGGATTATGTTATCATGAGAATATCTTTTACAACTCTTGTTTTATTATTAATTATGGAGCAAGATATCAAAATGGTTTTAATATTTTAATACTAGGCAAATACGTTATATGCCAATAGTTATTTTCTAGATCAAACAATAAGAATATAAATATTGTGTTCTTGTAAGCGTTTGCCTGTTGTGACAATCTTTTCTAGGAGTTAATATATGCTAAGTATTCTCCTGTTGCACTAAAACACCTGCCCATTCCCTTTAGCACTGAGTGTGAGCCAGAACTCAAAGTTACTCAGGCTGACACTGAAGTCGTTTTGTAGTCCAGGCAGGAATTGAACTCAGATCCTCTTCTCTGAGCTTCTTGAGTATCTGGGATTACAGGCCAGCAATCTCAAGGCTTGAATTAGTCTCTCGTTTCTCTCTTAATGAGCTCAAATTTTCTTTATCATATGTATGTCTATGGTGATTTTAAAAATCCTTTATCTTCATCATCTCTAGTTGTCACCATATCCTTCCTCTTTCTCCTCCATCATAAGCAAATTTCCTTAAAGAATGTTTAGTATATCAACCAAGAAAATCTCAGAATGCTTCAATGATGCACAGAGCAACTGCATCCAAAAAGAGAGAGAGAGAGAGAGAGAGAGAGAGAGAGAGAGAGAGAGAGAGAGAGACACCCAGGCAAGACACAGGTCGTGATTCGATTTTAAACTATAGTTTATTGCTCTTTACTTGGTGCCGTGACCTGATTAGTAAAGTTGCTGGACTTCATCGTGAAAATGTAGAAAGCCACTCATACTGTCAGCAAGACTAGATCTCAGTGAACTCTCACCCATCCATGCCCTCAGTCTCAGCATATTTATTTAAATGAGTTGTTAATCAAGTTCACCATCTCTATTGTCTCTTCTGGGCTTCAAGTCTCCATATGCTACAAGGTATGACAGATGCATGCATTTAATGCCTTGGCCAACGGTTCAAATCTTTTTACACCTTACTGCCAAATCCAATTATATTCCTTTACACAATCTACTTGTCCACATGATGTCCATATGATGAATACATCGTCTACTTACCAGTAATACGAAACATCAGTTAAATCTAAGAAAATAGAGCAATAATTAACAATGTAAAATATGATTCATACACAGATGCAGTTTAAGCAGAAAATTATAAACTGACTATAGAACATTACACTACAGTTTGGTACTTTATTACCCTTCATAAAGCAAGAAATTATCATTGTCCCCAAATTGGTATTTAGGTTTACTCTGAATGTCTAGCTATTTAGTAAATGAATATTAATATATCTTTAAATTATGTTAGCTATTTGTTTTAAATTATTAAAACAAGATTACTTTGTTTACACGTATTTCTATATATTCTTATTTTATATTATTAATGTTATAAAAATGTAAAAATATATTTTTTACCTCAGGTTTACATTAGTTTAAATTTATAGTTATAAAACATTAGATTTATCCCTGTGTGCACTACTCCATTAGAAATGCATGTGCTATGAAATTTTGGGTTATATATACCTTTTTATAGTGTAGAAACTTACCTAGAGAGTAAATCTAGTAGGAAAATTGTTGGTCCGTAGACTATTTCATTAGCAACTCTGCTCTCTTGCCAAGTCCATCTCAGAATTATGATGTCAATCTGCAGTTTAGTCAAGGTGGAAGAGTGTTCTCAGATGGTTCTGTATCATTGCCATCATTTGTGGTTATGTGATATTTTAATGCGTGGACTCAAATCATTGAAATGTATTCTCTGTGAGGCTTTATAGTGAACATCTTTTGTACTTATTGATCCTAAGCTTCTTTTCTATAAAGTGTTGTGCTTATAGTTACTCCCTTAATCATCTGCTTTCTATTTTGTCTCCGGTCTTCACGTGAGTCTGTGCCACTTTTATTGTAGACAGTTTGTGTATTTGTTGTTTGTTTCTGAGAATTCGCTGTCCCAGATTTTTTTGCATGTCCCAGAATTTTTTATTTTTCCTTCATTTTATAGTTTAATATGTCTTACAATTACAATTTGATATCTTCTCCAATAATTTTGCAACAGTAACTGGAGTTAGAAAGCTCTGATGCACGGACTGAATTTGATGAGCTTCCATTTCTGTGAATAAAGTCTGATTGTTATGACCATACCACTGTAGTATTTATGACTGCTTTTTACATAAAATGGCAGAGACAGAGAGTTACAAGAGGATCCTGTGAACCTCAAAATAATATTAGGCTACATTTATCTAAAACAGTTTTTATTCCCGAGTTTATAGGCTAGTAGTTTATTGCCTATGTAATTGGGTATTGGTTGCGTTTTCAGGTTGTTATAGCAGGAGTTGTTTGCTTCATCTTTAGCGATGCCAGATTTCAAAACTTTGAACTCATTTTCTGTGACAATTTTTAAAGAAAATGTTTAGAAATTTGTGAAGAAACCTTTTCCTTTGACTATTTATTGGCTCTTTGCCTTTGAGATACCCCCAAAGAGTTGCCAAAGATGACTTTTTTCTATTAAATTATTCACCTGGCAAAATACGAGGTTTTCTTTTAACAGCATTCTATAATGTATTTTTAATGTGCTCCACACATAAGATAGAATCATCTCATTTTCAAGAGACATGTTTTTATTTTGTTTGCTTTGTTTCCCCCTCCGTCTCATTTCATAGCTAAATCTCTGAGATTTCTGGACAGTTCTCAAGCTATCACTGTGTTCTGTGAGCTTGCAACGTTCTTTATTGCCTCTTTTGTGTGTTTGTCCTGGAGCTTTGTGCTAAGTCTTCCACAACGAAGTGTGCTTTTAAAATAATGTGTGGTGTATTTCACTGAGAATGCAAGTACTTAAACTTTTGAATCTACTGCATTGCCTGTAACGAACTCCATTGCCAATTATTGAAGCCAGTTATTTAGGAAACATCTCACACATTCTCTCTATAATCCTACACAATTACAAACTGCAGAGTATATTTATCACAGTTCACAAAGTTCTCAATTCTGGTAGTCATCCAAAGATTTGTTTTCTTTTCCACCTTTTCTCATACTGTTGGAATAGGTAATTATTTATCCCGACCTTAAGTGTCAAATAGTCTTTTGGGCCATCTTTCTTTATTCAGCAGTATCTCTCCTTGATATACCACTATCGTGGACTATAACTTTAACTAGGCAAACCTGTGTTTCACCTTGCCTGCCTAAGGTACCTGATTGGGTCTAATAAAGGGCTGAATGGCCAAAAGCTGGACAGAGAGGTATGGGCACTGCTGGTGAACAAAGAGAATAAATAGGAGGAGAAATCTAGGATCAAGAAGAAAAAGGAAAGAAGGGAAAAGAAAATGAGAAAGAGAGGGACACATCCTGGGCCAGAAGCCAGACAGCTAGCAGCCTGTCAGAGAGAAGCTGGAAAGTAAGATATATAGAAAGAATGAATGGATGGAAGAAAGAAAGGAAGGAAAGAAGGAAGGAAGGTTAAAAAGTACCAAGACAAATGTAGATGAAGAAAAACAGGTTCAGTTCTAAGAGCTACCAAGAAATGAACATAAGACTGAGCATTTATAACTAATATGGAGTCTCTATATCATGATTTATGAGCTGGTTGGTGATCTAAAAGCAAAGAGAGTGGTACATACCATCCCCCTTATTGTAGCCAAAAAGTCAATGCAGTAAACTACTTACTTCCATTATTTTTATCTTTTTTTCTGCTCTTTAAATTGAGATTTGCTTCAACTCAGTGTCTCCATATAGTATGTGCTTATTGTACATCAGTTTTCTTCTTCATTATAACTATTTTTGCTCTTATTTCAAGATTTTATACTCTTTGTTTCTTCTAATTAAAAAAGTCTAAATCACATCAAATGAGCAACTCTTAAACATTACTCAAAAGTGTGCCTGAAGTTCAGTTTCTACAAGCAAAGCGTCATGAAAAATGATTAATATCCCCACAGCTATCCATGATTCCCCCTATACTCATGTACTCTGTGCTTGTTCAGAATTTTATTATTAAACAAACCCTTTCAGCTCTTATCCACAAGATGACTGCCAGGGAATTTTGAGCAAAACAGATTGCATTGTTGGAAATTTACTTTATGAAATATTAGCCTGTAAATATGTCAAGTGTTTCCGTGTAGCTCATGGTAAGATTTAATACTATGTAGTTGGAGGTTTATTAAAAATATTAGTCTTCTTATGTATCAAGTATATCATGAATATTTATGACCTAGTGTATATTTAAATTTCACATTTGCTTAGTATATTGTGGATATGATGGCTTATGCTCTTAAATATGGTTTTTCCTGTGTTCCTCTATGTCCATCTTTACACTTGCCTCCCAAAACAAAACAAAATTTAGAAGAAAAATGAAAATACATAAACTAAAACAAAAGAGAGGGAGAAAACCTTGTGGAAGCTGCGATGTGAGTCCTTCAGTCCACTCAGCTTTACTTATAAGTGTTCATTACTATGAGGCATTGGTCTGGTCCGAGGCCTCTGGCTTCTGTTGCACTAGTGATAATGGGCTCTCACTGGGGCTTCTATCGGATATACTATTTTTGTCCTGCGTCATGGAGATCCTCCAGTGTTATATCCATAGGTTAGTCGCCTTCACGTGTTGCAACTGTTCACAGAAGAGGTGGACGTTGAGGTGAATGAACTCAGAATCCTGCTTCTGGGCCTGGGGGGTAGCTATCTTGGTCAGCATGCCAGCTTTCCCTCATCATCATGACCGGGACAAGCTCTCCCGCTCTTCCTCACCTAGCTCACCCGATACAGACCACAGCAAGGAGGGGAGTAAGTTCTTCTGCTCTCACACCCTTGGGTATGGTTCGCCCACATTAACACCACTAGGGCCAGTTCTACTGTGGTGCCCACGCGAGGTGCAGAGCTCTCCTTTCTGATAGTTGTAAGGGCATACAGGGGTGGATGGTGGAGGGAGTCAGCTTTCCAGCTCAGGGTTGGCTCACCTGCACCCTCTACAACAGGGTCAGCTCTAGTGTGCTGTCCAGGTGGCAGGGCCTTCTCTCTCTACTGTGCTGCAGCTGATGTGGGGCAGGGTTTGTTCTCCCACTCTCACGACCTTGGTCCAGGTACTTATTGCTGCAGGAAGCAAGCGGTGGAGGTGAGAGCATCCTTTTCTCACCTATGGCACCACAAGGCAGAAGAGTGGAGTCGTAAAATCCAGAAAACCTTAAGAAATGGTAATGATGTGTCGAAATTGAGCAATGGCATGCTACCACATAAAAGAGGAAAGGCGTTTGTAAGGAATTTCTTGCAACACAATTTCTTTTCGCAGGGCTGACTTGAAAAACTACATAATATGAAGAATGCTGCATCTGCAGTGACTGAAACGCAGAAAAGAAGTGGGATAATAATATTCGCCACCTACCAACACCACAGGGATATGCTGAGGAAGGAGATATCGGGATGAAAGGAATTATAAAAAGTCAAAGCCTTGGAAACGTTTTGCTGTCAGGCAGTGCCCATGTAAGAAATGCATCATTCTGTATGCTAGTGAACTTAGAGGTTTTGTGGGAAATCTGAAACGCAAAATAAGAATGCTAAGCAGATGCAGGCAGGTGGAAGGGTTTTCAACCCATAGATCTACAATTGATATTGTTACTTTGCTTCCAGTTAAGTGCTAATTTAAAGAGTATTATATATTTGTATTCATTTAGACATTTTAAGATTAAAAATCATGGCATGTAGGCCTCTGACCAGACTTCAGAAAATTAGTTAAATTTTGCATAATGATTATTTGGTTTAGCCAGTTGTTGACACAGTATCTATTACTTAGGAATGAAACTGTTATCAGCCCATTTTTATTTCCTTGTTTTGTGCCTTACCAACAGTAGATATATATATCTATATATCTATATCTATATATATATATAAATTTTCAATTTAACCTTAGTTTATCAGATAAAGAAAACTGAGTGTCCAAACAGAACTTCATGACCTTCCGTCTAACAGATATCTAGTTAACTTCTTAACTTATACCCACTGACCCTGAAAAATTATTCATTCTCATATTTTTAATGATCAGTGACAATTCTGGATGTAGTTACTGCAACACTGAAGATGTTATAAATCTTACTTAAGAACCTTTGTGCAGGCTTCAATGAACCTGAGAATTCACAAACGGTGACATACTTCGGTCTCCTCTCTGGATTTACTGCTTAGCAAACGACGAGGTAAGCATTCAGGCTCTAGCTTTGGAATATGCATCACTCCATCATTTTCACATTAACAGAAGCTTAAAAATAAAATAAAATTATCAGGTAACACATAGTCAAATCTTATTAAGGCAAAACACTCATCTATTTATAAGTACATTTAGTTGTTCTAAGAAAAATTATATCTATCCCTATTCAAATTAGCTAAATAAATGATATTATTATTTGGTTCTTTA
>NW_026067896.1:11486484-11552412 GCF_014885135.2 Alexandromys fortis
TATATATGGTGTTTTGTATTATTAGCAATTTCCCAGAGGTCTCTGCTATCTTTTCCATGGTGACATTTCTAAGACTACCAGTGATCACACAAAGCAAATAAGAAAGTTTGTTGCTAGAGTAATGGTATACTAGCAATATCAAATTTTAAGTAATTGGAAACAGTAAAAGCACATTTTACATTTAGTAAATGCTTCCTTTATTGCATTAGAATAATAACATCATCCTTGGCAGAGTTTTGTGACTGCTATATACATACTGTGAAAAAATTATCATACTAAAATCGAGTTTGAATCCTCTATAGAAACATTAGATACCAACTATAGTGTAGAAACATGAACAAATTTTGACATTTCATTGTGTGTGTGTGTGTGTGTATTACAGAAAAAAATATTCTCAGAGATAAATTCCTGCTCAACCTTTACTCAACAATATAAAACACAAAGACATTCCTGTTCAGAGGACAGATATTTAATTTTGCCTTCACCAATAGTGTCAACAACAATAACAAAAGCAACAGATAACTCCATAATGTAGCCAGAGTTCTTTGTACGGAGCAGAGTTAGAACTAAGATTCCTGGGACTTGAAGGAAATTGACCCTAAAAGAATAGTAAACATTTTCAAGGTAAGGGGAGCATATTCCACCCAAACTTTCCAATTAATAGTAGAATTTATAACTCTAAGTATTAAGTTAATCAGACCTCTGCTTATTTAGCTTCTGTGTTAGTGGTGACCCAAATACAGAAACAGGTTAGAGAGATGCTTTAAGTATTTGTAACTAAATCTGACCATATTATCAGACTTCTGTTGAGTCCTCCGTATTAGTGTCACTGCAGCACCCATGGCCATTCCTTTCCATGTCTGCTATCACCGTTCCTCACAGGGTGTACAGTCAGAGAAGGCTGTTCTGATGGCTTTCCTCTCAAAAGCCTACACATAACACTCTTCAGGACTATGAAAACTCACCATCAGGGAAGAAACTTCCAACGTGGCTTTGTGCAACTTGGTCATGGTACCAAGTTGACTTCCCCATATCCTGAGATCAGATTGTATTTTGTTTCCAGAAATAGCTCTTAAACATTGTATTGTAAAATATTTGTTAAGTTATCTACAAGTGATTATTTCATAGCAGCTGGCTTTTGAAGTTGGGCAATTAGCTACACACCGATTCAAAAATTTCATTTTCATTTGCTTTAAAGAGAATTAGTCGCCGGGCCATAGCGGCACACACCTTTAATCCCGCCACTCCGGAGGCAGAGGCAGGTGGATCTCTGTGAGTTTGAGGCCAGCCTGGTCTACAAGGGCTAGTTCCAGGTCAGACTCCAAAATTACAGAGAAATGCTGTCTTGAAAAACAAAAACAAAAAGAGAATTAGTCATAATGAACAAAATTCCGTGCAGCTTTTCAAATTTTAACAGTGACACACTAATATACATGAAAAATAAACACATAGCATCCTTAAGAAACAACCCTAACAAACAGGAAAATATTCCAATGAAATTGTACTGGACTGCCTCATAACAAGTAATCTTGGGAAATTCAGAAAATGTTCTGGTGAAATTTAAATTGAATGAGAAATCTTAGTTACTTCAAAATATATTCTAGCAAAATTAAATTTAATTGTCTATTGTATATAGGTGCTTTGTAAATGTATTTGTTCTTTTCCTTTTGTCTTGTCAAGGATGGACTTTCTCAATAAACTATATGATGTAAGTTTTTCCTGTTAAATTTCATTAACATGATTTAGTATTCTTTGGCACAAAAATGTAATCTACATATTCACCTTCATTGTGTAATTTAGTGTTTTTTGATCTTCATTTTTATTTTGATTGATTTGCAATCAACTGGAGAGACACATCTATGCATGCATCTTTGCGTGTTTTCTTAGAAAAGCTTAACCAAGGAAGGAAGACCTACACTTAATATAATTGGAAACATGCCATAGGTTTGAGAAAAAAGAAAGCCAACTGAAAGACATGTAAAGTCTAAGTTTGTTTTGGCATATACTTTATCTTATATCAACAAGAAGTAAAATTTGACCTTTGTTGTCATCTTTAATAAAATATAACAACAAAATGTGATAGAAATCCATGCATGAATGAACTTAATGGTATTTTAAACAAACAACAGACCAGGTTATGTCTAGAAACATAAATATAATTATTAAATTATGGGTGATTCTAGTTTTTCCTACAACCAAGTGCCTGACTAGAAGCAGCACAAAAGAGAAAAAATGCATTCTGACTCATGATATGAGCATACAGTTCAACAGGGTAAAAGATATGATGGCTTCATAACTACATGACTGAAATTTAAAGTACTGGAAAGCATAACATACATCTAACTGGATGCATTTTGCATGAATTTGATGTCTAAAATAAATAAATAATCCTGCTATAAATAGTGGTATGATTGCTTATATTCAACATCCACTATTTACATATTATGTTTTTGAGGATTGGAACACATATAATATTAAAAGTGACACAGAAGAGAAAACAAAAGCCATTAGAAATGAAAATAAATTAGAACTTGAAAATGAAGATGGAAGAAGGAATATATTTTTGTACACAGTTCAATGCAACCTCTACTCATTTTATAAAAGATGGCTAGAAATAAAGCAGAAATGAGAAGTAGTTTGTTATATTTCATGAATAAAGATTGACATTATACAAGTGACCAAAACTGATAGAATTAATGAAAAAAAACAGCTATCTTGTAACTGAATAATAGCATAATGTTTTACTCTGAGACAAATATAAATGCACATAGCCCAAAAACATGAATTAAATCAACACTGACTGATTCTCTTCACTACTGTATTTTTGTAGGCTGGTTTTTGGTTTTTCAAGACAGGGTTTCTCTGTGTCATCCTGGCTGTGCTAGAACTCTCTCTGTTGACAAGCTAGCCTCCAACTCACAGAAATTCCCCTGCCTCAATTTCCTGAGTTCTGGGATTGAAAGCATCTGCCAACACCACCCAGCTTTTCTTTGTGAACATTTAAGAGGCCAGAAGACATTTTGGGGTATCACCCACATAAATACTGTCTGCCACCTTTAGCGAGTTTCTCATAAGCCTTTGCTTTTCCAGTTAGATTACAATGACTGATCAATGAGTATCGAGCACCTTCCTGTCTCTGTCTCCACTATACAAAAGTTGTAGGCAGAGGCTTGCAAGCTGAAATTATGTGGATTTGCCAAGTGGAACTCAGGTGCATATGCTTGTGAGGTCCACACTACTGACAGGTTTTTCCCCTCTTCTGGATTCCTGGGTTTTCTTATTAACTACTTAAGATAGATTTTTAGATTTTTCATTTCTTCAGAAACCTTCTTAGACCTTGTGAGACCTCCGAAGTATGCCACTCTCAGTGGGCCATAACTATATTTTTTTAATTCCTCAAATGACCACCATATTCAAATGCAGTAAATAGAATGAACTTAAGAGCTTCTTCTCAGTAGATTTTTTTCTCAGTAGATTTATTTACTAAGGTAAAATAACAAACCAAAGTAAGATTAATATTAAGCAGATTCTGTGAGAATAAAAATCACATAGGAATTTCTCTTAGGCTAAGACAGCTGGATTGTTTTCAACAGATAGTTATTTTGTAGATAAAAAATAGAGGAAAATATTTCCAAGCTTTGAAAAACAGGGAAACACAAATAAAATTGAAAACTGCAGTACCTTGCATGTGTAAAAATTACTTAGTGACTCTGGGATTCATGAGGCAATTTGGGTTTGAAAGACAGGTAAGAAATTAACTGAAAGGATGTGAGATGAAATAACAAATAACAAGTTAATCCTTAACTGATAAAAATAGATGAGTGTAGGATGCTTTACAGTTATGATCCTGCACGACAGCTATTCATGAATTTTGATGACATCAGATGACTGTTATTTGGTCTTGGTTGTTTTCCTAGAATACCACTTTGTGATTTGTAACATAAACAACTGTTTATACCTGATATATGTTGCCTCTCCTTTTTAAAATATTTCTTATTTTTATTCTAGACTGCTTATTAAATTTTGATTATGCCTTCTATTTCCATCTCTCCTCAACAAGAATCACCCCATGTTTAGCACAATGTATATTACAAACAAACCAAAGGACCTATACACTAGTCTGTACAGAGTAGTTTTATAATACATTCTCTCCAAGGACTAAATTTTTAGATAATTAACACTACAATGTGAATATCTTTCCTGTTCCAATCAGGTAAGCACTGTGCATATTATTATTAAAAAATAATGATCCTGAAAAAAATTACTTGGGAGGCTTCAAATATATGAACAAAAATTCAAAATTGACTGCATTATTTTATTACATAAGATATTCATTTTCAGTGTTCACTAGCTATTTCAACACAACAAATATTCTCCAATAGACAAAACATTTTAGTAATGACATAGTAAGAAGTAATAGATAGTTCTACAAATCAAAAACTATTTTGCCCAAGTATGTATACTAGTTGCAATATTAATCCTTGTAGCTTTCAAGTTTCAAATGTCAGAGAGATGCCTTATATCTCATACTTTCAGAAACTACAGGGATATCAGAGTATACTATCAAAGGCTCTGGCTCAAGAAGGAAGTAAAATAGACAGTGTTTATACTTCTGTGCATACTAAATTTTTTATTTGTGTTACAGAGTGATTCTCTTGATATAAGAGATGAGGGAAAAGCATTCATCCTTGACTTGTTTTGAATTTGGGTTGCAAAGGACGCTTAGCTTCATGATTCCCCAGAGAAAATATCCTTGTAGGATCTGGCAGTTGATCACATGTATTCCTGTGCTTGCTTTCCTTTACTTCTTTTAACACAACTTGTTAAATCATGTACACTTTCTTCACTATGATTCACAGCAGTGTAAAAGACAGATTCCCTAACGTAAACATCTATGCATGTGTATGGTTGTATTTGCATATTTTATACATGTATTTATTTGGGGATTTATATATCCAAGTATTTATTAAAGTAATGCAAAACATCAAAGATTCAAAAGTTCTACAATGACTACATAAGCTTAGAGATCTAAGAATTCAGTAGCTTTTTTTGTCCAAAGAGCTGGATACCTCAGAACAGATGAACAATGATATTGCTGTAGACTCTGACTGAAGACCTGGAAGCTATCTACTGAATTTCTTGTGTTATTCAGTTTTCTGTGGTGAAATGCTGCGCCTCATGGCAATGGCAACCAGAGAAAAAGAAATGTCAACTTGTATAGCTCTGGGGTCTTATCTCTTCTTCCACTTCTGTTCTGCATATCCAGTTTCCCATTTAACACTTGTAATGGTTCTGTGCTTTTCAATTCAATGAGCCATATACAAAAACTATCTGAAAGTGCCTCTCTGATACACCCAGATGCCATGCTTAGAAATCTTTTAGCCATCTCTTAATATAAAACTGCACCTAACACAAATCTTCATAAGACCAGCCTTACTGATGAGCATAGGGATTCCCAACTTTGCCTCTAAAATTACCATGGCCTAAGAAAACCATCCATGCCAAGAAAACATTCTATTCCTCATTAAAAGCCACTGCTATTTTTCTTCTTGGCTTCTTTCCTGTAAAGATGAGACAATGTCCTTACAAATTTAGAAAGATAAAAGTTTTAGATAAAACTAACATAATGTTGTAGACCATGTAATAATTTTATATGTGCTTTTGTTGCTACATTATCTCCCCATCTATAAATCTTCATGTTCATAAGACATTCTGAAATAAAAAAAAATCCATTCTGTACCATAAATGTTGAAACTGTGTTTTTCCCACTTAACCATTTCATTAAATTTCCTTATATGGTGCCGGGTGGTGGTGCACACCTTTAATCCCAGCACTCAGGAGGCAGAGACAGGCGGATATATATCTGTGAGATCAAGGCCAGCCTGGTCTACAAGAGATAGTTCCAGGACAGGAACCAAAAACTACGGAGAAACCCTGTCTCGAAAAATCAAAAAAAAATTCCTTATATGCTAAAGCCCATGTCTGATATAATATGAACTAATATATATAAAATGAAACAATCTATGAAGGCTCCTATCCACTAAAAGAAAAGGCTTGTGTAAACACGCAGATTGTGTAGCCATTAAACACCAGTGATATATAATAATGAAGTACAGAATAATGGTTGACTAAATAATCTGGAGCCGTGTGTTTGTGTGTGTGGGGGGGTGTAGGGTGTGTATATTGTGTGTAACCATTTGAAAAGAAGGTTGATAAGTGAAGAAAAGTATGAAACGTGACCACATGCAGTCGATGAAAAAAATGATAAACACTTATACAAGATTGCAGATGTATAATAAATAACTGCCTAGATACTAATACTAGATGAAGTATCTCCATCAGTGAAGACAGCATATACAACAGGGAGTTCATCCTACCATCATCTTAAAAACAATAAAGAGTTTGTGAAATATTTTAGAGTGATTTAAAAGCATATACTAACTGATAAGGTTTGTACACACTTATGTTAGAGAAGCGGCTTGGTTAATAGAGGCAACCTACCTCTTAAGATTATGGATAAGGTACAACATCACCACCAATGGTGCAAATGTCATATTTTCATAAATGTGAAACAATCAGCAAGTGCAACAAGGTTGGACTAAGGGGTATTTAAGAGAGATTTAAATAATTTATGCCTCAATAATTATCTGGAAGTTAGAAAGTATTTTTCAATTATTTGCAGAATAACTTACTGGTTCCCATAATGAATAGTTGGATGTGTAGCAACTGGTAGTATTGTTAACTACAGAAACTGGAATTAACACGACCCAAATAGAAGAAAGAAAAAAGATTTTCTTTCTTTTTTTCTCATTTTATCAGATTGCAAAACCATAAGGCCAGGTGTTAAAAGACAGTATTGCATTTTATTTGAGATTTGAAAGTTTTGTGGGAGTATTTAGAACTTATTTTACATGTAACCTATTTTGAGCAAGAATATGTAGATCCTGAATAAGTTCGGCTAGGGAATTACTAGCCATGGTTTATAGTTTACTTCTACTCATGAATGAGGTTATCGAAGGAAGACGGATATCACATGCAAAGTCCCCAGCCACCATGTCCAGCACATAAATTTGTGTTCATTAGATAATATGTATTATCTATTCTAAAAGATATTGAGAGATAGTTTAGTCAATTCTTACACATATTTCCTGGAACAGCTACTGCCTAGTAAAAGGGTAACTTTTTTCTCTATTGTAGGAATGCCAGCATCTCACCACTAAGTTAATGAGCAGTGGCCTTAATTACATGCCACATTATAAATCTTTGGATCTACAAAAAAACAGCAATTTTCATGAACACTCAATTCATCACCAGTGGTTCATAGTAATATTCACATTGTAGCCTTTTTTTTTATTTTAATCTCATCCAGAGACTTATTTTAAACACACAATTTCCTCATTTTTTTCTCCTTCAACTTGGTCTCTTCATTTTTCTTGATAATTCTTGTTTATTCTCTTATTTTTCTCACTATGTTGTCTTCTGTTGGAAAAGAATGCTACCGCGAGTAGAGCTGAGGTTATCACGCACACATTCTATCGCAGGGACTTGCCGAGATGAAATGGAAAGGATTATGTTGTGACGTATTAAAGACCAAGGACGTTCTGACTTAAAAACCAAACACTCTTAAACATAACATGTCATAAGAGTTAGTTATTATAATTAAATACAACTTCCAAATTTTAAATTATATTCTCATTGTCAGAGAAGCTGGTTTTTTTTTGCTTTTTTAAAAAACGTTATCATCCACAAAAAATATTTGCTTAGCTAAAAATAAACTTATGAATTGTCTTATCAGTGATCTCAAAACTTTCAACTAGATAATAATTACAAAAACATATGCTGTAGTAATTATAATTTTGTTTTCCTAAAATCGAGCTCACAGAAAATATTGAAATTAAGATATATCATTTGAGCTATAATACCAATACTTGCAGTAATCTGGTTTAAGAAAAATATTCAATTTTAAGTGGATTATGCACATATTAATGGTGATATGAGAATATCACCACATTGAAATAGCATGACCACATATTTGTTCATATGTATGCTATCCAGTGAGTGACACTAAGTGCACTTCCCACTGAAAATACTGATGCTATGATGAGAAATGTTGTAAATAGGTTGTAATGTGTGATAATGGACCATTTCCTCTTCTGCATGGCAAAAATTGAGTGATGCTGATTTTATATGAAGCAGTAATAACATGTGGGGTATTATAAATAGAAGAGCATAAGAAATATTACCTGAACAGAAAGGACCTTAGTGATAAGGCAAAGTAGCAGGGCTCTACACATCTGGTACATGCAAGTACAGTCCAACTCAATTCATCTGACTTGAATTCCCACACACATCTGAAATTAATCTAGGATATAGAACATAAAATAAGAATACAATAGATTATAAATGTTATTAAATCAAAAATAAAACAAGAAGTGAAGAAAACTAATAGTTAAAACATTATAGAAAATAGTTTTCATATAGGTAGACTCAAAAGCTGAAATAAAACAGCAGTTATAAGTAATGAACATTTAAAATTATGTTCATAATACATGCTTCGAATCATAGTAACCTTGCCAAATAAAAATAATGTTCATCAACGATATTAAATAATAATTTTAGCCATTCTTATTTAAAATTCCTAATTTTTTCATCTAAAATTTTGTGCAAGTCTTTTAAAATTGAAATCAATATTTAAATGGGAGGTGATGCTCAGCTCCTTAAATAAGCCATAAGATAGCCCCAGTAATTGAAAGGTCATCAATAGATGTAAATGGTTCCTTTAGGAGAAAGAAGCACCAGTTTAAGTCACGTGCTAATTCTGCAGCAACAAATACATTCTTGAAGATTTCTGGGAGGTCGAGCAGAGTAGTGACGTAGCCCACACAGCCCTCCAGGGATTCAGTCCCTACACAGCGTTCACAGTCATTTAGATTCTTTCACAGAAGCATAGACAAAATGCATGTGACCCTACTAATAGTGGAAACCATTTTTTGTGGTGTAATAATTGAAAAATTCAGCCCCACACCTACAAGTCTCTGACATGCAGACCTATCGTCATTTTTACCTGGGATTTTGATGGTTTTGTCATTGAGTAATACATGTTAGAAAAAAATCATTACTCAATCCTATACAAATCACAATGGGCAGTTTCGTACTTTAAATTCAACACTGGCGAAGGAGAATTTCCTCCTAAGAGTTTGAGAGGTTCCTTCATGAGTGCAGGGATCGAAAAGCCTCAACCCCACTCCTAGCATTTTAGGTGTTATTATCATTATTTCGTTTTAAAAACACAGCAAAATTTAACTACAGAGCACATCTCACAGACTGCGGTAGGAATTCCTACAGCCAGTAGCCTTTAAGTTACCCACCCACTTGGACGTGGCCTCTTATACATGTCGGGACTCTTTCCCGACTGCTGGATTCGGTTGCTGTTCCCCATTCGAGCAGAGGATTGTGATCTGTGAGTCTACCCCTAAATAAATAACCTTTTATTATACTCAATTCTTAACTAGTGTGGGATTTCTTTTTTTTTTTAAGCATCCTTCTTTAGCAGACAATTCTAAATTGCTCAATTTTCATGTTACACTAAATTGCATATCCGTATGATTTGTCCTGTGTATCTTGCCAGAGAAGTACAAGAAGAAACCAAGATGTTCATACAGAATGTCCAGATAGGATATGATAGATCTCTTTGGTTTTTGGATAATATGACTTTTGCCGTTCAACTTATGTATCTCCTTTACGTTCTACCAGCAGAGGCTGTGGGAGTCTGCTTAGTTCAGGGATGAGAAATGTGAGACTGTGGAATAACATAGGCAACTAAGATTGTATTATTAGACCCACTGCTACACTGTAACTGTGACTTCATCCTGCAGGATTCGGAGAATCGGTGTAGAACATGAGCATCGCACTCCTCCAGCCAAAGAGTGATGAACTCGAGAATTAATACCTCAAGTTCTCTAGTCATTAGCACAAAGTAGCTCCCAGTGGACATTTATTTTCTTTCATTCTTCCTTATAGAGCAGGATTTAGCCACCAGAGAGAGCCCTCAGACAGGAGGAAGTGGGTCAGGATGTTCTAAAAGATTCACTCAGGATAGATGTGGAGAGGCAAAAGCATCAGCTACTTTGGACTAGTCTTTTATTTTCCAACTGTACTTCCACTGCATAACTTCATTTCATTATGTTACAAAATTCCTCAAACATACTACTATTTTTCCCCTTCTCCTACTGAAAGAGCATATTCATTAACGACCACCCTTTTCAGTTCTCTCCCTGAGGAGGAGAGTCACTCTAAAAGGTCTGTCTGAAATATTTATTCTGTCCCTCTCTGCTTACTATTGGAATTTCATTTTACTTCCTCATGTTGTTTTAATGTGTGATGCGTAATTCTTTCTATTTTACCAAAATCAATAGCATTTATCCCCACCTCTAAATCATTCTGAAAAGCCTACTAATTTTGATTTCCCCTAAGTGGTTTCAAAGGATTTTCTTTCACACATTGAATGCCCCATTATCATGAATTTAAAGAGGATCTACTCCAACAATATATAATCAAAATCTTAAAGCTTTCCAGTTACATTGTTCTCATACTTAGGAACATTACAAATAGTTTCCTTAAATAAATAATTAAAGTTTTTTTTTCTAGTTTTTAATATATCTGAGATGAACTCTGATTCCTGATTTATACAGAAAATCATATATGTAATGTCACTGAAGTGTTTGTTTATCTGTGATACAGTTTACTTTTGTTTAAGCTAATTTTCAAGTATTCTAAAGTAGTCAGAAAATTTTCCATTTTTTCCTTTGAAAATATACAGAACAAATATTTTTCAATGCCTGAAGGATACCTAGGAATGTATGTTGGATGCTGAGGGATTCTTCTTTTTTTTTTTTTAAATAAATTTCAACAGTTTTTTTTTCTTTTCAGAACAGAACACGCTTGAGTTGGAGGAGCAACGCTAACCCTGAGCTCATTCTGTAGTGATTTACTGCATATAACAGGAATCCCTCAAAGGTAAATAGTATTTTATAATTTCCCTTCATCAATCAAATATTTTTCTTGCAAAATACTATCAATTTTAACAAAAAAATGACCATTAATCTCTGTCAGTTCCAGAACAACTATCTTTCAAACTGAAAATTATTGTGCCTTTGGAGTTCACACTCAGAGATTATTTAACAGTATAAGAGCAACCAAAATAATGAATGAAATGAAAGATACTAGTCCGTGTAGCATGAGAGAATTTTATGAAAATTGGTGCCCAAACTGAAATTTACTAAAGTTCAATGGCTGCAAAGAAGTAAACTTAAATATGACTAATCTCCTAATCACATGCAAAAAGAAAGAATGCAATAAATAACCCACCTTATCTCATTTCTCCAATTTAGTGACTGAAGAGATGAGCACATTGGGTGACAAATGGGATTCAGAATATTGTATGCTGGAGAACACCAAGTAATCTATCGACCCACTCCTCTTCTGCCCAAGTATGAAAATGAGGCAGACAATAATTCTAATATGCTTCCTTTGGTACTGCTTGGAACATAGCAATTTTTTTTTCAAAAAAAAATGAAATAACCAAGTCATTATTTAAGTAATATTTACTGAGTACCTGTTTATAATCATAATTCTGTCTAGACATGAAGAATATAGTAATTGCCACAACCAAAGTTCTTTTCTGAGTATATGGAACAGTTGGTAAGATACAGTCACTTAATTTTTGGATTTAATCCATCAGTTGGATGAGGATTATAGACTGAGAGAAGGGAGATCAAAAAGAAAGGAAAGAAAGACAAAGGAAGGCTGTGACAAAAGAAGAGAGGAAAGACAGTAGGCGGAGGAAAGATTAAAGAGGAAGAGCTGGAGAAGGGGAAGTGGAACAGAGAAGAACAGGGAATGAAAAAAATTAAAAAATTAATAAAAGTTATAAGGAGTAGTATGGAGAACAAGAATCTTATAGAGTCAAGAATAATGTAAGAACAAAAATTTTTTGATCCTACTGCACGTCTTGGTTTTGTGGGAGCCTAGGCAGTTTAGATGTTCACCTTACTAGACCTGGATGGAGGTGGGTGGTCCTTGGATTTACCACAGGGCAGTGAACCCTGATTGCTCTTTGGGCTGATGAGGGAGGAGGACTTGACTGGGGAAGGGGGAGGGAAATGGGAGGCGGTAGCGGGGAGGAGGCAGAAATCTTTAATAAATAAATAAATTTTAAAAATTTAAAAAAAAAGAATGTGAAAAAAAATTTCAAAGACCTGGAGGAATCTAGTAGTCAGCTATGAAAATAAGCGTAATTTCTGAGGAACTGGTCCTCGGGTGCAACCACACCTAGAGAAAAACCCATAATAACAGCCTAGAAGAAGCAAGAAAGAGAGAAGTAGGGGCGAGGAGAGTGCTGTCATGAGGATTTAATTCTTAGATATCATGGGTGAACATTTTGAGATTTTTGACTTTCCTTTTGAGAGAAGAGTTGTCAGAGAGATATGATCTGAGGATTTTGAAAAGGATTAAATTACCTATAGCATTGAACAGAGACTGTAGAAAAAGACAAGAATAAACAGAGATAACTGTTGATAGGATAATATCATAATACAGGAGTCACAGTTACGGCTTGGAGCCAGGTGGTAGCCATGAGGCTGGATAGAGTGTTCACACCCTGGTTTTATGTGTGCTCCGTGGCTCTTGATTTTTGCTGAAAGTTTTGATGTGAGGTGTGAAAGCTATGGAGGCATAGGTGGTGGAACATAAAGCCCAAGAAAACTTGAGACGGTGAGGAAAGAACGGCAATGAACTCAATGAGGTGAACCTGTACTGACGAGAAACTCTCTGAGGTCATATTCCCAAGGAGCTTTTTAAAGAAGTACAGCGTTTTGAAACAGACGTTGTGGAGAATTTGAAGTGAAAATGGGATAGCAATTTATTCACATCTTCTGAGTACTCTCAGCCTTCTCAACACATTAAGTATAAACACAAACTGATAAGACCCTTGGAAGAAAGCACAGAATTGTTTCCTACCCTACATGTGGTTAAACGCATCAAACAAATCCTTCCATAATCCCTGCTGTCTATTTCTTCATTAAACTCCTGTGGTTTCAGTCCCACGTAGCCTCCCGAGCTGTTGGTCCACAGTCTGTGAGGTCTCACAACAAGTGTCAGATGTCTCTGTGGGTTTTTTGGTCATGATCTTGACCCACCTAGCTCAAGTAATCCATCCTCCCTCTCTTTTTTGAATGGACTCCCAGTGGTTGGCCTGGTGCTCAGCTGTGGATCTCTAAATCTGCTTCCAACAGTAACTGGATGTAGGTTTCTATGATAACAATTAGGGCAGTCATCAATCTAATTATAGGAGGCCAGTCCAGGAACCTGCTCCACTATTGCTAGGAGTGGGTCCTTGCCAATGGGACCAGGATCTGTCCCTGATGTATAAGCTTGTTTTTGGGAGCCAATTTCCTATGATGGGATTACCTGCTCAGCCTCAAAGCACGGCAGAGGGGCTTGTACTCTCTCAACTCAATGTACCGAGCTTTATTGTCTACCCATGAGAGGTCTTACTCTTTCAAGGCAGTGGATGGGCGTAGGTAATGCAGCCCTAATAATAGAAACCCATAGATGGATCTCTGTGAGTTCAAGGCCACCGTGGGCTACATAATATCAATGAAGAAACAGATCCAGATGGTGGTAAATCACAGCTTTAATCTCTGTACTATAGAGTCACACGCCTATAATCCCAGCACTAGAGAGGAATAGAAGGTGAAATGACAGGAGAACTAGTTCTCTTTCAGACTGAGGATTTCTTAGAGGGAAGAGTTCTCTAGTGGCTTAGTTGCTTTGCTTTTCTGAACTTCATGCTCAACGCCAATATCTGTCTCTGGGTTTTTATTATTTGTGCTACACCGTAGAGTAGGGGGGAGGTGGGAAAACCAGAAAGAGGGGACAGAGGGGGAACTGTTGTTGGTATGTGAAGTGAATAAAAAATTTAAAATAAACAAATAAAAATAAACTCTTGTGTTGCTACTGCCCTTCATTGCACAAACTAAATTCAGTCCTTACACTCTAGTTTTGGACTGCTCTCCCAAAGTATAAGCCTGTTTTTCAACCAAATCCATAGTGTTATTAATATAATTACAGTATTATATTAATATTATAATTATTATAATCTATCAATTCCTTTTTCCAGAAATTCCTTAAAGAACATAGAAAATTTTTTAAAATTATTTTTAAAACACATTAAAAGTAAACAACTTATATGTTAGTTTAAGGTTATTTGCATAATTAATATTTGTTAGGCATACAAATTTTACATGCATTGATTTAGGGTGATATATGTTTTGAAATCATTATCTGACATTTTTAGCCCTTCATTTTTAGAGATGAGCATCTGTAATCACTATGATTGACTGCAGGTATCTCTTTAACATAGCCTGCCTTCATCAGTCATGACATAGAAAAAAAGCATGATAGGTTCACTTAAGGACCAAAACAAAAGCAAAAATTAAAAGTTTAGACACTTTTGTCATTCAGCACATGTAATACATTCTTTCTTTTATAATTTGAAGACAAAGGCAAGAAAATAGGAAGAAAACCCTAACAAGTATATTTTAATTAAAAATTAGAGAAAAAATAAGTTTGACCTTCCAGTTTGTGGTAAAATAAATGCCCAAATCAATGACCACCATTGTCTTCATTCTTAATTCCACAACTGAAGTGAATATTTAGCAAAGTTTTACACCTCTAAATTTTTTGATTAATCACATGCTCATGCCTAGATTTTATAAAATTATGGCTTTATGATAAAGCATTTTTTTAATTTTAATTTTTTAAAAAGACTATCTCTTCTCATTTTAACATGCCAAATTTACTTCACACTCCCTCCCCTACTCCTTTTCCATCCACATTCCCCTGCTTCCCACCCTCCATCCCACTCCGCATCCATTCCTCAGAGAGGGCTAAGGCTTCCCATGGAAAATCACAAAAAGCTAGAACATTGCTTTGAGGCAGAACCAAGGCTCTCCCTACTATATCTAGTCTGAGCAAGTTATCCCTCCAGAGAGAACGGGTTCTAAAAAGCAAAAAAAAAAAAAAAGTAGGGATAAATCCTGGTCTCATTGCCAGTGGCCCCACAGTCTGTCCCAGCCATACAACTGTCACTTACATTCAGAGGGCCTAGTTTAGTCCTATGTTCATAGCAACATTATTTATAATAGCCAGAACCTGGAAACAACCTAGATGCCCCTCAACTGAGGAATGGATAAAGGAAATGTGGTACATTTACACTATGGAGTACTACTCAGTGGTAAAAAACAGTGACACCTTGGAATTTGCTTGCAAACCAGTGTAATTAGAAAAAAAAAAAAAACATCCTGAGTGAGGTAACCCAGAACCAGAAATATGATCATGGTATGTACTCACTCACAGGTGAATACTAGCTGTAAAGCAAAGGATAAGGAGCCTATGGTCCATAACCCTAGAGAAGCTAAGCAACAAGAACTCTAAGAGAAACATGCATTTAGATTCCCCCTTGGAAGGGGAAATTAACAAGATCTCTAGAGAAAATTGGGAGCATGAGGGGTGTAGAAAAGAAGATGGAAGTGGAGGAGGAGAGAAGGAGAGAGAATTAGAGGGAACGGGATAGTCGAGATTGGGGAAGGACAGAGATGGAGAACAAGGAAAGAGTTATCTTAATTGAGGGAGCCATTATGGGACTAACAAGAAACCTAGCTCTAGAGAAAATCCCAGGAATCCACAGGATGAACCCAACTAAGACCCTAAGCATAGCAGAGAGGTGCCTGAACTGGCCTTGCCCTTAAACGCCATTTAAATGGAAGCTGATACAGAGATCCACAGCAGAACATGGGGCTGACCTCCCAAAGTCCAGTCAAATAGAGGGAGGAGTGAGAATATGAGCAAAAAGTTCAGGACCATGATGGAGACACTGCCTGAAACAGTTTAGCTAAGCTAATGGAAACCTTCCAGCTCTGGCCTGACAGCTAGGGAAACAGCATAGGACCAAACTACCTTTTTCCTTCCCTTCCTCCCTTCTACCATTTCTCTCTCTCTGTCTCTCTCTCTGTCTCTCTCTCTGTCTCTCTCTCTGTCTCTCTCTCTGTCTCTCTCTCTGTCTCTCTCTCTGTCTCTCTCTCTGTCTCTCTCTCTCTCTCTCTCTCTCTCTCTCTCTCTCTGTGTGTGTGTGTACATGAATACAGATGCCTGAGGAGGATAGAAGCATGGAATTTACTGAGGCTAGAATTATAGGTGATTGAGAGCAATCTCCTCTTCTATGCACTATGACAGCTCAGATCCTCTTCAGCTGCTGAGCCATCTCCACAGCCCCAAGCATGCGTGTTCTTTAAATAACAAGGTGTTTGAATTGAAACTGTCAACTTCTTGGATGTTTTATCACTTTTGGAGGCGTGTGCAGAGATAGTGAAAATCAAGGGCCATATTTGTCTTTAAGTAAATATTATTGAGGTTAAAATATTAGTACCATAATAAGACACAGAGCTGCAGAATTGTGAGAATTCCACATGAGTTATTTAAGATGGCTCGAAGAGCAATACACGGTAGTCATCTGAAAATGCGTAGGAAACAAGCTGAAATCACAACAAGCAAAGCCCGCATGTGTTAGAATCCAGACAGAGGTCCTCTAAATCAGACGTTTATGGAGTTGAAAGAATTTCCACATGTGTGCAATTCCAGAAAGAGAGTTGCCAAAAATTAGTTCAGACTGGCTGGAGCAAGAAGCAGATGCTTATTGTTCAAGTCAATTTCCACTTACACAAGGGAATTTGGACTCTGAGGCCAACAAAACCTGTTTAAACGCCCCAAGCAGATTAAATACATTTCTAAAGTACTTTATTTTTATTGTCTTAATTTTTCCTAGTTTTTAAATTCTAAGTGACTTAGACTATAATGCGGACGACATATATTTTAGGGTTCTTTTTATTTACATAATTTTCTTCTCATGTTTATCTAGCAGAGGCTCAATTCAGTATTGTATCCTATCCACACAACTTTTAGTTTTCAATATCTAAGACTTTGTGCTACCTAAGCGGCCGTCTGTTGTGCATTTAATTTTTCTATGATCTCATTTTTGTCTAATTTTATAATAATGGAAACACATCACATTATAAACAGTCAGTTTATTATTTTTAAATATTACATATAAAGATTTTTTCAAATTATTAATCCCTCGGTCTCTGTTTGCTTATTATTTAGCAGGATTCTGAGGTAATTTTAATAACTTCAATATTTGTACTATATTTCTCAACAGAGCTGTTTTGTATGCAATTGGAAATGTTTATAGTTTCCTCATTTCTATTTTCAGTGTCTTAGTGTGTACTTTATTTCCATTTTTGTGATTGATTCAAATTGTACAAAGAAAAATATTTTAGGTCAATTTTTTTCTACCTAAATGGTGTACAGTAAAATTAATAGCACACTTTCTGCATTAAATCCTGGTTTTAAGTTCCCTTTTTATAAGTCAGGGATTAATCTGAGATGTGTCTTCTATTTCTTAAGCTTACTTGCACACTTTCTTCCAACAGACCAAAGGCTTGAATTTCTCTCTCACTGAGAATCTTTGATATCATCTTACAGTGAAGCCTGCATTTTATCTCCTAGTGCTGGTGTGTAACAAGCTTCAGTAATGTTATCTATTATCTTTAATTGCAGTTTACATCAATGACATTTGATAATTCGCCATTCTTGCTTTGGAATTTGAGGATCCATTCTACAGTAACTGTCGCATTATACTTTGAAGACAACGTTATAAGATTTGGATTAGAGTGTGAGCAATATACTTTTGTAATCACCGTAATTTTCATTAGCACAATGGTTAAAACTGAAGATGAAAAAGTCTCTCTTTTCTTTCCTGTTCCTCTTTCTTTCAATCAAATATAAACATTCACAACCCCCCACAGTATTAACAACAATCTATTAGAAGAATAATAAAGTATTTGAATATTTGAAAAGCTGAAATATTAATCCTGCTTAGTTAGGATTTTGGCAGCTGTTGCATCTGGTGTGAGTAACTGAAATATGAAACTAGGCTAGGGCATTTGCTTAAAAATTTCATTTGGATGAGGTATATTGATCATCACTGAGGTTTCTATTTGATCTATGCTCTATTGCTTAGTGAGATTTCTTCATGAGCTGTTGTTTTAACTAAAGAAAATTTACATATTTCATTTTATCAATAATGACATGTGGAAACAAAATGACTGTCCATCTACATTTATTTATGTACCTATCAATTGTCTACAATAAATTTTTTGCAATATTTCACACTCAGAAGATGTCATTGTAACTTATTTGTAGTAATAACAAAACTGATAAATTTACACGAAATTGTGATAAAAAATGAGCTTTAAAAGAAAAAGTATATTAAAATACATAAACAATAATGTCTATGTCTATAAAATAATGTAGACAGTGTATTGACAAGAGGTTTGAGCAAGAAAAGTGTTTTATCATATACTGAGATTGTTTTCAGTTTAATTTATATTTACAATTAATGTGAAGAAAGATTGAACTTTTTGAAGGTGATTGACCAAAGGGTTTTTAAAAGGTACCGCTACTACATTATCTTCCCAGAATATAAACTCCAGATATTTTCTCAGTGAAATATGGAGTTATGTGTTGTAATATTAATGGATTACACAACAATGTATTTTTAGAAATTTCTGAAGAGACTTTCTTCATTAATTTGGAATACACAGGATTTATTTTTTTTAAGATTTCTTAAATAATACCCAAGATATATCATGTTTAATCAGAAACATTAGATACTGGTATATATTAAAACTCTCTCTTTTTCAAAAATATAACACATTAAAAGACTAAGTGAATATCACAATAGGGGTGGAAATATTTTTAAAACACAAAGTAATTAAAATCCATTATTAAATATACAATCAAGTAATTAAGTGATTGTGTCAACATCAGGAAGAAAGAGAAAAGCAGGAAAAAAAACAGAAAAGGAGAAAACACAAACATGGGTACTTTATATGTGGGAATATCAAAAATAATGAATAAAATATGAAATTTGCTACAATTGCTTTGTCGACAGAGTAGCATAAATTAAATCAATGCTCTCACGCTACTATTGACCTGCAAAATGTGTGTGAATAAAAGAGTAAAGCAGCTATAACTAGAATCAAGTCCCTCTGTGATGCAAGATCCAAGGAGCGCAGAATTTTATTGGTATAATTTCTCCCTTGTCTGAGCTCAGAACCACTTTGTCATGTATGTTCAAGAAACTACTCCTTCGAGATTTCTGTTGGGCATTTATTGTCAATGGGCAAAATAGTAGAAGAAGACTAGTGAAGCAAATTATGGCCCCTGCTGCTGCAGTTAGTAGTCGGAAGGCAATTGATACTCATCGTTAACCTTTTCCACTGCCAAGTCTGTGTTTATTCTCCCCTAAGCCACAATCTCGCTCATCATCAGTGACTTCTCTGGTAATAGAATCCCCAAGGGAGCTGCCAATCTTCTCCAGCATCTGCTGGCAAACATGTGGAGCCCCAGGAAATCTCAGTCATGCTGATGGGGATGTAAAATGGTACAGCCACTTTTGAGGATGCTGTCATGACTTTGAAGAACCTAAACACACATTGGCAAAAAATACTCAACAATCATTTCCTTAGTATTTAGCCAAAAGAGTTATAAACTTATGTCCAGACAACGTGATATACATGGTCGTATATAAAAATTTTATTTAATATTGCTACACATTGACGGTAATCAAGATATCCTTCACTAGGCAAATATGTAGATTACATAATATTAAATCAGATAAATAAGTATGATCGGTGCTATAATAAAATGAGCCACCAGTGTTACTTAGAATTTGACTGGAATCCTGCTGTTCTATTTTTGGGTAAATCAGTAATACATAAAGATTTATTTTTGCCATGGTAGTCATGGGTCCTTTCATGCCAAAGATTTACAAGCCAAGCTGACTACTTAGACAGAAGCTTATAGCTCCAAGCCTAGAGAAGTAGATACTTCTGTGCCAAGCCTTATATGCTGGGTATTAACATTGGAGTTTATGGTTCTGGTTTCTCAGTGCCAGGGCTCTTGGCTCGAAGTAGCAGCTATCATCTTCAGCAGTCAGCAACTTTCAGTGCCAGTTCGCATTGCAGCTTCTAAGCTGTGGATGCCAGAACGCTGTGCCTTTATTTAAACCTTGGCAGTGCTTAGGCAGGAGCCTGCAGTCTTTTGCTCACCACCGCCTTCCACATTCAGTGGTCTTGGCTCTCTGAATTCTCTCACCATTTCTGTACTTCCACTGTCTAAGTCACCTCTGTTGCATTTGCTCCTGGCTGCTTCTGTCACTGGCCACTCAGCACCTTTTTGATGTCCCTCCTGAAACCACTGCTGATGGCTGATACCTCATCTCTTCCTGTTACCAAGAAGCCTGCTCCATTTATGATAAGAACCACAAGAAGGCAAAGAAAGGAGGACTTCACAGAAGTCTTTTGTTCAGCCAAATGTTGACATACCAGGGGACGGTCCAGGATGATGCTTCCAATGCTTCCTCACTAACTCCCAAACTGAATTTCATAGCCTCATACTATAACCTTCAAGGGAGGGGTTACTATAGGTATAAAGTTCCGGAGAAACATTGTATGTATACCAACCGATGTATATCATTTCAGTCTACCAATCAGACACATCTCACTTGTTCCTAAGGGCATTCTCTCCTTCCCCTTGAGTGATATGGTTGATATAACTTTATAGTTATCTGAAATTCACTGTGCTTTGCTTTAAATGTTGGTACAGGTTACCTGCTGCAGTAGGGACTTAAATAAAGAATCCTAGAGCTGCAATACTGGTTATGCAGAGGCTATTATACTGGGATGGCCTTTAAGTTCTTCGAAGTGTTGTCTGAGGGTTTATAAAAATGTCCATTAACAGCTGGGATTCCATAAAAACTTTTACCACTGAAGGAGCCATATTGGCTGATAATTTCTGTATCCAGGTTATTCAAAGCAAGGACAGTCTTGAAAATCATAAAAGTTCTTTCTAACAAAAAGTCAGCTTACTCACACACACACAAAAAAATCACACTATATGATAATTATTTATTTTATTGCAAGTAGATTTTTTAATACAGTATATTCTGACTATGGATCTCTCTCAATTATTCCCAGATTTGCCTGTTTCTCTTCCTGCCAAAATCAAACATTTTCTTTCTGTCTTTCATTATAATTCAAGCAGGCATGTAATAATGATAATAATAATAATACATAAAAGCAAATAAAATAGAATAAAACAAAGCAGAAGAAAAAGAGACAAAGAAATAGTTCAAGAAATACACATAGAAAAAGAGACATATTGAAAACTCTTAAAAACTCAAAACCAGAAATCATAATAAATATAAAATGATCTATGAGGGGGGGGAAGCCCTGAGAAAGAATTATGAGATTAAAAAAAAAAAACTCCAAAAAGTTCACTGAGTTTGTTTTGTTTTGTTCTGATCTCACAAGTGGTTTGTATACCAAGTTAGACTCCATTGGAGAGAGCTAAGTTTTCCTTTGTGTGCAGTTATCAATTGGATATAGTTCTGGGTGAGGGATGTGGTCTTCTTCCCATTGCCCCTCTCAGCTGTGTGACCCCATCTGTGCATTCTGTTAGTCTCCAGGAGCTCATCTGTGCACGAAGGCTGCTGTTTGTGATGTAGAAAACAGAGAGTTATGTGCTTTTGAAAAAGAGGCATGTAGACACTCTGCACCGTTTTTGCAATTCTGAAAAATTAAGACAGTTTTACAACATAATGTCTTTAATTAAAAAATGACTCATTGAAACTGATGCAGAGGCTGCCATACGGTGAGCTGGAAACAGTCCACCGCAGACAATAATACCCCGCAGAGAAGAAATGCTTCCTAGACAAATGACTAAATGACAAGTCTTCACAGGAATGGCATTTGCCTTTAAGTACGTGTAACCTGTGTGTCAGTGTGGGTGAACAAGCAAATTCAGTATAGTACCACATGACTGACATAACTTCACACTGAGGGAAAGATGTCACTTTTGGCCACCCAAGGAGAAACTATAGCAAGTGATCCTAAGTACTAGATCTCCAAAACCAGACTCAAGAAATAGATCATGCTTAAAGTCAACTTAGAGTTCATTATTTGGATGTTGCCAATGTCTTATTTTAATGTCAGAATACACACACACACATATATAAATATATTTCTTATTGTATATACATTTTAAACAATTTTAAAAGAGATTATTAAATTATGGATATGAAAAAGATGATATAATGCATGTTATTTAATGTAAAAGCCATAGTTAAATGGAGATGATGTTGCTCTAACTTCCAATGCTTTTTGTATTATTGCAAAAATCATAACACACAATATGAATTAGCTATCTATTAAAATATACACAAATAATAATATCCACAAATTAAATATATATTTCTTATTCAAACAGGAATTTATAGGCTATATAGTCAGGAGTAAAACATTTTTCCATGTGAACAAAATAATTCAAAGACAAGTCGGGTGGATTTCCAGAAAACTTACTCTATCTAGATCACTTGTATGACGTTTAGCCACAGGATAGTCACTTGGAGTGATAAATTTGTGAATAAAAATTAAATTTGGGTGGCCATGGTCCTGCCTAAACAGTGTGAACTATTTTACTCTGAAAGAAGATAAATGCTATCGGTTCAGCCACTGGTCTTTACATTACAGTAAGAGTTATTTAAAAATTATCATGTATCAGCTTTAAAATTACCAGCACTGAACCTTAACATGTTAAATTCACTAAAGGAACTTTAGGGAGACGTGGCGTGAAATATTCTTTCATCAGGTAAAGGAAACTTCACAAAATGACAGTGAAGAAAGGGCCCATACAGCCAAGGCAAAGCAATATGGCCTTGATGGATTATTATTCTTTTTCTAAAAACAAGAAAACAAACAAACAAAAAAACCCATTGCTGGTTGATGGCAAACACTTTGCAAGGTACCAAGGGTTCAGAAAACACTGAACAGGGAGAAAATAGTAGATGGCTCCACAGTTCCTACATTTCACAATTTTAATCATGTTGTATAAGAGCCAAGAAAGTTTATTTGTATTATAATTCAGTAAGGTGAACAAATCCTGTTGGTCACAATTGTTTTCCTGATTTGCCTCATCCTGAGACAAACAGTATGAAGAGTCAAGGGAATATTTCACATCTCAAAGTTAAATCACAGCCATATCCATTGTAATTACAAGAAATGTAATTACAGAGTAGTGAAATGTTATTTTTTTAAAAAAAAAAAAAGAATTTCCATCTTGACCAAACTGCGTTTGAAAATCCCCAGTCATATGTCCTTCCATAAGTACAATGTTGCCATAGTTCTCACAGGCAGTATTCTCGTAAAGTTGATGTCCTTTGATATTTCCATATTCCCACTTGTCAGTTATTATGTCTGACTGCACTTGCTTCATTATGCATTGAATCAGCTCTCACAACTTCTCCATCAGGGAGAAGCACTATCAGATACGTTTTACATCCTTCATTACTGAAGGTCATTCCCCAGCATTCTATACTCTTGACACCCTTATTTCTATTTCTTTTTCAATCCGAAACTTCTCTCTAAATACTGCTCATATATTCTCCATTTTATTTAATGACAATTCCATAATTTCTTATTTCTCAGACTAAGATCCTTGGAGTTAACTCAGATTGTTTACTTTCTCATATGGGACCTAAGCCAACAGGAAAGCCCGTACTTCCAGCTTGAACCTCCAGTACTTTTCCTGATACATATTATAATATCTCCTGCCTGATGAATTATGAAGCTCTCTAACCCAGTTTTTTTCCATTGACTATTATATTCCACATTCCAAGAGACGGTTTTTTTTTTTTTAAGGAAACATATAGCAGGTCATTCTATGCCTTTAAAAATTCTGGGAATGTTTCCAAATTCACTAAAGTACAAGCCAATGCCTGAGTAGTTATCTAGGAGACCTTGCAGCATCTGCCACCTACAGCTCCCACAGCTCCTCCAGGTTAACTTCTAAAACACCCTGACCCCAATTTACAGAGGAAAAAGAAGCAATAGGTCAAACCTTTGGTATTTTAAGATGATATAACAGTATACATAAATGATCCCAAAACTTCTACCAGTGAACTCCTACAGCTGATAAACATCTTCAGTAATATGGCAGGATACAATATTAACTTTAAAAACCAGTAGACCTCTTATATACAAAAAATAAATGAGCCAAGAAAAAAACTAGTAAAATATCCTGCTTTAAAACAGCCACAATAATATACAATATCTTGGGATAACTCTAACCAAACAAGTGAAAGACTTGTATGGCAAGACTGTTAAGTCTTTGATAAAAGAAATTAAAGAAGATATCAGAAAGTGGAAAGATATCTCATGCCCGTGATATGTATGATCAACATAAAAAAATAGCAATCTAATCAAAAGCAATCTATAGATCTAATGCAATCCCCATAAAAATCCCAACACAATTCTTCACAGACCTCAAAAGAACAATATTCAACTTCATATGGAAAAACAAAACAAAAAACAAAGCAGAATAGCTAAAGCAATCCTGAACAATAAAGGAACTTCTGGGGCATCACCTCTCTGACTTCATGTTCTACTATAAAGATATAATAATAAAAGCAACTTGGTACTGGTGTAAAAACAATCACATGGACAAATGAAATCAAATTGAAGTCCCCGACATTACACCTATAAACATCTGATTTTGGACAAAGAAGCCAAAACTGTACAATGGAAAAAGAAAGCATATTCAATAAATGATGCTGGCATATCTGAATGTTGACATGTAAAAGAATGCAAATAAATCCACAGCTATCACCATGTAAAAACTCAGGCCCAAGTGGATCAAACACATCAACATAAATACAGTTACACTGTACCTGAAAGAAGAGAATGTGGGAAATAACCTTGAATGCATTGGCACAGGACCACTTTCTTAATATAACACCAGTAGCACAGTTACTGATAACAGCAATCAACAAATGGAACCTCCTGGAACTGAGAAGCTTCTGTAAAGCAAAGGACACAGACAACAAGACAAAACAGCAGCCTATAGAGTAGAAAAAGATCTTCACCAAGCCCACATCTGACAGTGGGGTGATTTCTAAAATATAAACCATTTTAAAATATTAGTAGACTGCCTCCCCTAAGTATACATAAACTCAAAATATCCCTTCCTTCTAGTAGCCAAAGAGATTATAAATCAGAGAGATGGGGCTGAGTTTGCTGTGTATAATTTGTTTGCATGTGAAAATTGTATTTGAGGCTTGGAACACCTTGGCACCTGACCAAGATTCAGAAATATTCTTCTCATGCTCTGATCATGTACAACATTTCACACATGGATGCTCATCCAATCATACAATGTGCCAGACTTCTCTCTTGGAGTGATCAAACCCTATGTGTATATACAGGATAAGTATAAAGAGTTGAAACAGAGAAGCTTTTAAATGTGGAATAGGAAATCTACATGGCAATGATTCCAATGTTTTATCAGCTGGGGTTTTCTTGCACAGTCTTTCCCATCCTTTATGCAGCAGTACAGATTCTGAGAATTTTAAGAGTAAAATTAATATTGAGTGAGGAAAAAAGAAATAGAGAATGATGAACATATGCTAAACCTAAGCATCATGTGCTTTTTAAAACATATTTTCAATATGATTATTGCTGGAGTGCTTTAAAATGATTCTGTAAGTTTCACAACATCCCTAAGACAAAAGTTCTAATAAAATTACAGTATCCAGTAAATTCACTATAGTATTATTTTGACATGGCATTTGTAGGTAACCGGCTTCGTAGCTGGGTGAAACTGTTGATCAACAATCTTCTCTGCCAGCACCCAATATACCCTCTAACGCCATTAATTAGGGGTGAAACTTCTAAGTTGGCACCACCTCAAATCCTCCATGTTCCCTGACATGAGCAACTTGTGATTTCAACAAAAGTATCTTGCCGGGCGGTGGTGGCGCACGCCTTTAATCCCAGCACTCGGGAGGCAGAGGCAGGCAGATCTCTGTGAGTTAGAGGCCAGCCTGGTTTACAAGAGCTAGTTCCAGGACAATCCAAAAAAATAAAAAATAAAAAAAAGCTACAGAGAAACCCTGTCTTGACAAAAAAAAAGTATCTTACCAACAGATAATGGAGAGATTTAGCTATAGCCCCAGATATTGGATGAATCCTTTATCCTTCAATACAAGATATAACCCATTTCTGGCATTGGAGATTTTGTTTGGTGGCATAAGAAGTTTAGTTAGGGCACTGCTTCCCGTATTATTGAGTGGCTCCTTTTATATTTCTTTCATTTACGTGTATAATTTAGGTAGCTTATGCAGCAGTGGGTTTCTGTATAGATTTTATTTTTTAAAAAATCTTATTTTACATATCAATCCCAATTTCTTCCCCTTCTTAATCTCTCGCTCCCCCTATTTTCACCCCCTGCACATCCCCCCAATTCACTCCTCAGACTCCATGGGGAGTCAACAAAGTCTGTAAAAATCACTTGAGGAAGGACCATGGCCCTCTACCCTGTATTTAGACAGAGCAATGTATCCCTCCAAAATGAATGGGCTCCAAAGAGTCTGTTCACACACTAAGGATAAATACTTCTTCCATGACTAGTGGCCCTACAAACTGTCCAAGCCACACAACTATCTCCCACATCAGAGGGCCTTGTTCAGTCCTATTCAGGTTTTCCGGGCGTCAGTCCAGAGTCAGTGAGCTCCCACTAGATCAGGTCAACAGTTTCTGTGGGTTTCCCCATCATGGTATTATGCCTTTTCATCCTAATATCACTCCTCCATATGTACAGCTCTTGTAGGGTCTTTAGTTATAATAACAACATCCACATATATCCAAATATGTAACATTCTGTCTTTTTGCATCTGGGTTTCCTCACTTATCATGATTGTATCATGCTTTATTTCCTGAAAAATTTATCATTTTTCTCTCTTTTCTTTCTTTCTTCCATTTTTTTGAGGCAGTTCTTTGTATAGCTTTGACTATCCTAGAATTAGCTCTGTAGAAAACATTGGTCTCATACTCACAAATATCCACCTACCTCTGCCTCTGGACTGCTGGGATTAAAGATGTGTACCACTACCACCTGGCTTTGATGTTTTTTTTAAGAGTTAAATAATAGTATATTCTGTAAACATACTATATTTTCACTATCTATTCTTCAGTTGATTAACAAATGTTTTTTTTTTTCTCAATGTATGGCCATGATGAACTACAAGAGATCTTGCAAGATATCCAGGAACAATAGTGCCACAAATGTTGTGAGGGTAACAAACACCTTTTTATTGATTTAAGGCCCATCCATGGATGCAGTCCATAATGACACTAATAAAGAGGCCAAGAAACTTAGATTAGGTAGGTCGTGGGCCTAGGGGAAAACCTATTACTATTATGCTCTAAATGACACAGTAATAGAGCTTTTAATGACATACTGCAATAGCCACACATACCTCATCAGAGAAGCTTCTTCTTGAGCAGGAGGTAGTTAACAATGAGATCTAGAATTTTACATTTAGTGAGTCTCTTTGGAGAACTCAGTCCTAAATGGGATGTTTTTGAAAGGCTCCCTCCTCCAAAACTCAGAGCTCGACACAAAAGATGAGACTGAGAGATTATAAGAGCCAGAAGCTGGCTATAAAAAACCGGTCTTTGAGACACAACGGGACTGACAGGCATATGAATCGCGGAGACAATGACAATATGCACAAGTATTGAAAAGTTATAACTCAGCAAAAGCTCAGCAGGGAGAATGAAAAGGAAAAATAAAGTTTCATCCCTAACCAAGAAGCTATTCGCAATTGATACCTGCTGGAAAAGCAAAAAAATAGTCTTTTTTTACCAGTAGAATGTGACAGAGTACATCAATCACACTCCAATTGAAGCACCATGCACAAGAGAAGTTAACCAATATAAAAAAGGCTCTATGGATTTGTGAGCTTGTTTGTATGTGTGAGTGTGTGTGTGTGTGCTTATTGTTTTAATTTATTATTTTGGTCTACTGATTTTCTTTTTTTCCCTCTGTTTTGTTTTGTTTTGTCTTTTCTCTCTTTTTTATTCATGTTCTCCTTGTTGTTATTCCTGATTAGTTGTGTGTGTGTGTGTGTGTGTGTGAGCACGCGCGAAAGTGAGAGATTTCTGGATTTCTGTGAGAGAGCAATAAAGTGTCAAAGGTAGACATACACATTTGGGTGGGGAGGAAAAACATGAAGTTGGCTTGCTAGGTATGTTTGAAAGATTGGGTGAAGTTTGAGGAAAGGAAAGAAAATGGCCAAAATGTATTTGAAGGAAGGGATTTTTTAGCTAAATATATTCTTAAAAAATATACATAGTTCAATTAATGTTTAATTATAGATCAATTAAGCATTTCCCCCTTCACTCAAGGTATGTCAACAAGTAGGTGTGGATTTCTGTTGCTACAACTTCTAAGTTGTAACTAGAATTAATAGATGGGGCACTGCCAATCTAATGTTAGAGATTTGCTATCACACTGTGGAAAATCAATTCTGAACAAGAGCATAACTTCTTTAAAAATTTTATGTGGATAATGTGCATAGGGAAATCATATGGAAGTATAAATATCTGAGTGAAATGAGCACACACAAGTCAAGACACAACATGTACCAAAGATATTTCAGCTTAGAATCACTTCTGAGATCCATATTCTTCACATATAAACTGACTCTTTGCCTAGTACACTTCTATCAATTGTAATATAATTTCAAGAGAAAATTCAAAATCAGTAATATGTAAACTCATTTGTGTTCTCATGACAAGATATTAGTCTTAAAAATTTATTGTTATAGATGCTAGAGCAATGGTTCAGATGTGACCTGAATACTGTTATGGCAGAGCATCTGGGCTCTGTTCTCAGTACCCATTTTACCTTGGCTCCCATCCATCTGTCACTACAGTTCTATACGATATGATGCCTTATTCTTTCCCCCAATAACACTTGCACTTACATGCATGTTAAACACTTGAACAAATAGGTACAGGCAATTTTAAGTTTTTAGCAATAGGAGAATATATGTGACTTAAAGCTTATTATTTTCAAAAGTAACTATTCAGAAGAAAGAAAATCTTACCAAAATCAGTAGACTTTAATTGCATCATTAAGACTACTTATATATGAAGCTAATAAAATATATAGAAATGTATCTGTAACCTTGTATATCCAATCTAAGCTAGCAATGAGACAGAACACATATTTTATGCATACTTAGGGTGATTAGTAAGCATTGACTTCTAATCATCTCTTCATACATAGTAATTGTGGCACATACGTACATATATATATACATATGTGTATATATATATATATTTTTTTTTTTTAAATGTCTTTGCCGGGTTTCTCTACCAAAAAAAAACTATCTCTCAGAAACTTTTATAAAACTTTAGAATTTTATTCTAAACAGTCATCATAATCACATTTCAAAGAAGTTCCAACCCCTTGTAATGAATCATCATGCTAATGTTTAAATATGTTAAATTTGTTCATCTTTTGTACCTGCTTTTAAAAATAAACACGAAAATGATGACTCTCATTTTTTTCTTAGCAGCATAAAATAAATGTTTAAATTTGAGTGACAAGTTTGACATTTAAGTTGATAGACTAGTCTCAAGACAAGATCAATGACACTAATCAGGAAGCATGGTGGTAGAATATGATGTTTTGTTGATAATTACCTTTCTGCATGTAAAAATGATCAGCTTTGATTCACTATGCTGGGAGTAAATTACAAAACAGTCATAATTTGACAATAAAAACTTTGATGAGGGGGCTGGAGAGATGGCTCAGAGGTTAAGAGCATTGCCTCCTCTTGCAAAGGTCCTGAGTTCAATTCCCAGCAACCACATGGTGGCTCACAACCATCTGTAATGGGGTCTGGTGCCCTCTTCTGGCCTGCAGGCATACACACAGACAGAATATTGTATACATAATAAATAAATAAATATTAAAAAAAACTTTGATGAGACAAAAACAAAACTCTATATAGTCTTATGTAAATGTGTATTAACATAGAGGAACAATTTCAATAATTGAAGAAACCCTAAGACAAACTTTATTTCATTTCTTAATTTCCCTTTAATACTCATACTCAATGTATCCATGAATATTAGCTTCCACATTTTTGTCACTGTATTTCAAATGCAAAATGATACAGCAAAACACAGATCCAAATTTACAAGACTCTTGGGAACACAAAGATTTACTGACTTGTTACATAAGAACCACATGACAGAAGAGACTCTTATAGGGAAGGTACAGCTCCTTAGGGTATTGTAAAAGTAAATATGAAACTGAATACATTTGCCAAATCCACAGAATTATAGATCATAAAAACAATTTATTTTATTTTATGGACCTTAAAATCCCAAGTTTCCAGTGACTTTTTCTTAATAGGTTGGGTTGAACCATGACTCTCCTATCTTTCTGTCCCCAAATTCCCTACCATTCATGCTGTACAGAGCACTACTCAGTATTTCCTCTTCTGCTCTCAAATCTTATTATCTAATGCTCTATTCTTCTGTCTATTAAAGATTACCCTATTGGCCAAATTCTAGTTTCTCACTTTCTATACCTGCTTAGTCCTCACATTAGGCCCCCCAGACACACAGAGTAAACACAAGTTAGTCATATTTCTAAAATTTGGTTAGCTCATATAATATAACATTTCCTGGATCTACTAATTTTCTTGCATATTTAACTTGCCTTTTCACATCTCATTCTTTCAGTTAGCATAATGTCTTCTAATTCAATCAATTTCCAGCAAATTTTAGAAATTAATTCTTTCTTATGGCTGAATAGTAACTCATTATACACATATCCATTTTTCTTTGTTCACTCATCTACTTATGAGAGCCTAGAAAAAAACCTATGCTTTAGCTCTTGGAATCAGTGCAAAAATAAGCAATTTAATGTGTGGGTATCTTTTCTTAGGATGATTATGTAAGATTGTACTCCAGAAGATTAATAGGTAGATGGCATCTTAGATGTATGTTTACTTTATAGAAGAGCTTCAAGGATGCTCTCCACTGAGACTTCACAAACTTGCAATTTATCTGAGATTGCCTGAGTTCCTTCTTTCCTAATTCCTTGATGACAATTTCTTACACTTTGTTATAACTTTTTTTTAGCAATTATCTCATTGCAGATTCCGTTTGTATTTCTGTTGTGTTTAATAATATTGAATACTTTTATATGTACATATTTGGCCATTTTCATTCTTTTTCTGAGAAATATCTATGAAGATCACGTGCCCCTTTTTAATTTTCTCAAAGTTTTATACATGAGTACTATATAACTTCTTCCCTCCCCACTCTCTTCTTTAACACATTCTATACTCTATCCATTCCCTCTGAAATTCATTAATTTTTCTTGTTTAACTACCAATGCATCTGAATGTATACATATACAAATTGATATATACATATATTTATATATATATATATATTCATATACATGATTAAACATATATAGACTGATTTGTATATTTCATTTTGCTCACACTTAGGGTTGACTACTTGGGATTGCTTAGCCTATCAGAGGGTTCTTTAATGTGGGATTCCCTCTATATGCTATGAATATCATTGCTTAGTAAAGGAACTGTCTTGGGCCTTTGCGGGGAATAGAGGTTGGCAGGGTAAACTTAAAATGAATGAATGGTGGGAGAGAGAATGAGGAGTTAAGAAGAAGCAAAGAAGCCCCATCCAGAGACAGAAGTCAGAACTTTAGCCAGTAAGCCACAGCCACATGGTGAAACACAGATTGATAGAAATGGGTTAAATTAACATGTAAGAGCTAGCCCATAAGAAGTTAGAGCTAATAGGCCAAGCAGTGATTTAATTAATATAGTTTTTGTTTGATTATTTCAGGGCTGGGCAGCTGGTAACCAACAAGCTGCCTCCTCCTACAGTTCATCACTGGAAAGGATTCATTAACTGTATTGTTGAGATTTCATGGGTATGGATTTCTTGTAGCACATAAAAGACACAGAGTCATACCAAATATCCCAGTCTTCCTCTTCCACTCTCTCTTCAATAACACTCCAGAGTCCTAGGTATAGTAGCTGTGTTAGACCATAGGTAACTGGCTACTTTTCTATACTATACATGAATTCTTTTTAACTGAGTGGACCTTAATCACAAATAGACCTCTACTGGTTACCCCTAAGACATAAGTACCATTATTGCATCCTTGGAGATATTTTGTTGTGTGAGCCGTTGCTAAGGTTTGTAAGCTTTATATCCAGGGAAGGACTATTGACTGCTTCTGTTTCCCTTGGCAGCCTAGCTCTAATGAAAGATGTTTCTATATCAGTTCCAGCTGGATGCAGGCAAGTCCTGTGACTGAAGGGTGTGGTGTTGTCAGCGATAGTGTCTTACATTTAAGATCTCAGAGTCATCCAAGGGCAAGGACAACAGCCTCTATTATTTGGGGAATCTCTTGAACTTCTGTACTTACAATAGGAACAGAGGTTTCTTATGCCTTGTACTTCATTTTTCTGGGGATCGTTATCACTCCAAGTAGTCTAACATTATTGAAACAATTTATATTTATATATAATAACAAGAAGAAAATACATTTTACAAGAAACTTGTAAAAATATCGAGAATAGGACATATACAATAAAGAGGAATTGTTACTAGGTACATTATGAGAAAAATGTTCCTAAAAACTGGAAAACCGAGAAGTAAGTGATTTCCAGATATGCATAGCATCCCAGAATGGGTAGATAATTAAGGAATATAGTGCCGAATATTTATTAAGAATGTATTTTCCATTCAAAAGATTATTCACTAGGTAAAGCAGGCTCACCATGGCAACAAGGCTGCCTATCTCAGAGTTTATAGAACTGAAAGTGTTTCGACAGTAAGTTGATTTGAGTTGTCTGACAAGATGAATTGTTAGAGAAAGAGGCTAACTATATCAGACTTGACAATGATGGGATGGCAAGCAAAATAATCCATTGGCACTTATTTGGGAACAAAGACCACAAATTAATAGACTTCCAGTAAGTCATGAATTAAAAGAAAAAAAGTCATGTTTGTGATACTAAGGCCAATATATAGCTGGAAGACCAATCTTCCAATTTCATTTTCTTTATATTAATGTTTAATGTTTTTATTAGATTGTAAATGTGGTTGCTTGAATGCAATTGTTTCTCATAATCTCATAGGGCACCATAGATACTATTAAAAAGTGAGGCTTAACAAGTATGGTCTCAGAGGAAGTGTGCCATGGTGTGAGCGGGCTGTAAGGTTTCCTATGCTCAGAATACCACCTAGTGTCTCAATTACTTCCTGTTACCTACATAGATGTAGAACTCTCAGCCCTTACTACAGTACAGTATCTGTCTGTAAACCACGCTGTTCCTTATAATCATAATAATGGGCTGAACCTCTGAAACTGTAAGGAAGACATTCCAATAAACTGTTTTACTTTATAAGAGTTGCCATGGTTATGATACCTCTCTACAGCAATAAAAATCCTACCTAAGACAATAATTAATCCCCTTTTTCCTCAGTGAGGTCCTTTGTTACATTTATGCCTATTTTTGTGAACCAATTATGCAATAAAAATTGTTTGCAAGAAAACATGGTTAAGACATTTTTTAACTGAGCCTGTGCATCTAACCAGTGTCTAAAGAAGTGAAGAAAAATTACTCCCTCTAAACAAAAATTATCTGTCAATAGTTCTTGTGAGAAGAGTGTTGCTGTGTGACATACTCTCCCTTACATAATGGGATGACGATGTTGATAAGCCCCATCTTATAAAGATTTTCATCAGGTATCCATAGCTCTTATGATTAAAACAAAGAAATAATAGACTTGTGTTTTTAAGGATCCCTGTCTTGAATCTGAGTTGCACTTAACACTAAACTTATCTTTCTAATACACAGTGACAGTATTCACACACATACAAACACATGAGCGTGCACATACACAAGTGCACATGGACACACACAAATCAGAAAATGAATTAAATAAGATTTTCTATTTCTAAAAAGAAAAAGATAAATAGTCCAGAAACTATCCGACACGGTAACGTCAAGTTGAGAGAGTAAGAAAACCAAAATTGCCTTAACATAATCTTATTTTTTATCAAATGTAGCATTTAATTTTTATGGGTAAGCTTTAAGATATGTTTAGGAATCCCTAGAATGAGACTAGCATGTAGGTATTCAGTGAGTGATATGTGCAAAATGGAGCAGATATTGTGCCAAAATAAGACATGAAAGACAGCGTCTGGTACTGCATACAATCCTCTTCATACTGGAGTCATATTTGAGTTCTCTATTGTGTTGAAGGAGACAAAAGTATCCATCAATTCCGGTGAAGACTGGGAAAACTCTTGAGAATGTCATGTATCAAATATCTCTTGGTAGGTTTGTGAAATGAGGAAAAAGACACTCGAGGTTAGCCAAGAATGTAAGGGTACAATAGAGATAAAAACTGGTTAAAAGTAGACAACAGGGGAATTATTCATTGATGTGTGCTTCTGTTAAGGCATAGAATTGATTTAAGGGAATGTTGTTGTGTTTCATTGCTCTTTGTATTTTTCACTATAATTTATATTTTTCACTATAATTATATAAATAATAAAATTATAGCTATTTCCATTTTAAAACTAGAAATAAGTACTGACTATTGAGAGAGGAAGAATTAGCTTATGCTTTGGATCAAGTCCTGTTTGGTTTCCAATATGCACTGGTCAGCCTTAAAATCATATATACACAAGGCACACTGAACAGACTCTTCTTACTGTATGTAGATATTTATAATATGTGTATGTGGTTGTAGGTGCATAAAAATAGTTGTCAAAGAATAAAAGGAGAGGAGAGAGATGAAACATTGGAGGAAGACAGGAAAGGGAAGAAGTAATACAATTACATTGTAGTTGAAAGCATCAAAAATTAAAATGTTAAAAACAAATCTGTGCTGCAGGAATAGATTCCCAGGTATTTTTTCAGGATGTGAACTCAGGATTCCATGAGGGATCCCTAGAAACTTCTTCCAGATAAAGTTATGTGAGTTGTGCTTCAATTATCTTCATACTGGAGTCATATTTCCACACCTCCACTCTGGTTTGAGAAATAATTTATGTCGCAGTTGCATCCCGACACTTAATAGTATTCTGTAATAAAGGTTGTACAGATTTGACTTCTGGTCTTCTCTTCCTGTCTCTGTATGTAAATATCCTACAATACTTTCTTTTATTTGATTGTTTAATAAAAAGAATACTCTTTGGTTTTTCATTGAAATATCTAAATTAGATGTATCACTACTACTTCAATTTTGGGAGAAACAGTGAGATTATACTGAAGAGATTTCCTGCAGTGCCACAACTATTAATTGGAAATTAGAGGTAGCTGATGAGTGATTGATTGGAAATCAAAGAAAGCTAATGAGTGATTAAGTGGAGGATGATGTATAAAGTATGACTACCCTGACCAAATGAGTGATTTCTGATTTGCTATGAAGAAGACTGTACAGTGGTTGCCTATTTTTAATTTCTAATTTAATATTAGCAGACTGCAGTTGGTTTTGAATAATTATGGCTGCAAATAAGAAAGACTGCAGATAAGAGAATGCTCTGTGTGTGTGTGTGTGTGTGTGTGTGTGTGTGAGAGAGAGAGAGAGAGAGAGAGAGAGAGAGAAAGAGAGAGAGAGAGAGAGAGTATATACATGACTTTAGTTTTAGAATCTTTATATATTACAAATTCAATAGTTGCCTAAATCCCTCTTATAAAAATGACATTATTGTATTATTGTATGTAACTTACACAAGATCTTCTGTTATTAGAATCCAGCACATAATTGCTAATAATATCTAGTGCTGAAAATTACTATGCAAATTGGGATTGTGTTGTGTATTTAGGGAGTAAGAAGTCAGCAAAAGGATGTATATGTTTGGTTCAGTCAGTTTTTTCCAGGTATTAATAATTTTAGTTGAATTTGTGACAGCTATCTAAGAGAGGATGTCTATATAGACAAGTACCTTTTCCCAGACAGTTCTACCTCCACCATGATGTTGTGTGTTTCTCTTCATTAATTGTTTGTCACAGTGTAATATCTGAAGCCTGTGCACTTTCATCTGTCTCTTTGTGCATAAATAAGCTGCTAAGCTCTGAATTAAGATCTTTCAAAAATGATCTGCCAACAAGACAAAAAGAGGCATAAAACTCTGTGTGTGATGGATAGTTGTACACATCGTTACTCTTCATCCAACACTGACTAAAGCTATGTAACATAGTCCAGTTTAGTACAGCATGACTATCAGGTTGTATTTTAATTTTAGGAAGAAAACAAAAGATGAAGTGGAAAAAAACAATGTCCTTTCCTCAGTAGACAGTGATGTGTAGATTCAGATTCATTTAGTTATAAATCTTGAAATTCTTTTTCTGTCAACAATGCAAAAAACTCTACATTTTAAGTTGTGTGTGTGTGTGTGTGTGTGTGTGTGTGTGTGTGTGTGCCACAGACAATGTTTGGAGGGCAGAGGACAATTTGACTGAATTTGATTTTTCCTTCTACCTTGTGAGACTCAGGTGTTGAACTCAGGTCATTGAGGTTTAAGGTGGATATCTTTACAGTCTGAGCCATCATGCAGGACCTTTTTTTTTTTCTCTTAATTCCTATAATTAGTGTCACTCTCTCTGACTGCTTCCTTCTGATCTGAATTTAGCACCCTCAACTACCTCTCATGTAGCATCTGCCAGCATCATGTCTGCCTGTATGTGCCATCCTTCCTGCCATCATGAGAATGTACTAAAACCTCTGAACTGGCTAACGCCAATTATAACCGGTTTCATTTCTACGGGTTGCTGTGCTCATGGTGTCTAGTCACAGCTTTAGGATACTGCCTAAGAAAGAGTGACCTTACATAAATAAACAAAGAGATCTGTGAATATTGATGTATGCTGACAGGAATATATTTATGTCTGCATATGTGCTATATATAACACGCACATTGTTGTGTTTTCTCGAAAGTATATTATAAAGTCACATCTTTGTTTATGAAAAGTCATAAAATTTAAGCCTAGGATTAATTTTGATGACAAATATAGATGCTATTTCGTTGAAATTGTGTTCACCTTCATGATTAAAGATACTGATATTAGGTTCTGGAAAATGGCAACCCACATAAAAACAGAATAAAAGCAATCAGCTTATTTCCTCTAGATTATAACACCAATCTGTTGGTTGTAATTATAAATAGGAAAATAAAGTTCTGCTAAATCCGAGGAGTACATGTTTTGTTTTACTAGGCACTTTTGGAAAATTAATAAAGGAAGGGGTTTAGCTTGGGAAAGAATAAGCCAGTTTATAAGCAAATATTAAAGATCACAGGCATTTTCACTTGGGTAGGGTTGGAGAAACCAATTATCTTTTAGGCCTTCAATATTAAGAAATACAACTTTAGAAAACTTTTAAAAATTAAAGTTATGTAAATCACCTTGTCTGAATAAAGTAATAATTGACTCAGGAAGGAGATCAGGTGCAGGGTGTGGACTCTCAAATTATTCTGCAGAAAGCCTCCAGGTAGCTGCTATTAACTTCAAAGGGAGGGAATGAACATAGAAAGAAAAAAAGATCTGGATTTAGAGTCTTGGAAGATCTAAAAAAGAAAGTCGGGTGTGGTAATCAGAACAAGGCAAGGACTAAAAGCAAACACAACAGAAGCCAAGTAATTTTGAATGAATCCTATTAAAGGAAAATATTGGGTCTGGATTAATAAAGTCTTCTATTTTCTTGTTTGAAAATCCCCTTAGGCCAGCAAGTTTCCAGGAGTAGTGGCAGGCTTTGAATATTCCATGGATCCGAGTTAAGATTAACCACCAAGAAAAACACACATGCCACCAATGACCAAAGCAAATGATGAACAAGTGGAATGCATCAGAAGACTTTTAGGGCAGCCTAAGGTGTAACTTCAAGTTACCCTCATGGAGGAGTTATTATAGGACATTTACAGGTGAAGGATGAAAGCATTCTCCATGTATTCTCAGTGTTATTTCACACCCTATGGATTAATGTTTACTATAAAATTTCCTATTATGAGAACTGCATGGACCTCTTCTGTGGACCTCTAGTGTCCATTGGTTCTGCATTAGTGATTTACTGTGGGAACTGGAGAGACTGAAAAAAATGCAATTCGTGTTTGTAAGTTGCTTGGTACATAGGATATATTCTCTATATGTTATGTATTTATACACCTACAAAATATTTACAAATATACATTGATATTTAAATATAGGAACCGATCCAAAATCCTAGAGGTAATGAGCTTTGTGTTGGATGTGGTGAGTTCTTAGGATGATGTCTATTGTATTTGGACAAATGGTCTGTGTACCCTGTGTATGGAAAGATTGTGTATGGAAGAACATGGATACAAAAAGCTATCAGTTGCACATACCAGCTTCTTTTGATTCTTACAACATTAAGAACAGAGAGTTTTGTTTTCAGTGAAGCTAGGTCTTAATTCAGGATTATAGGAGGAAGTTACAGCTTCTTCCAACATGTTACTTCTTGCTCTCTTTTCTATAACTTCACATGCGTTGTAGTCTGAGTCAGCAGAAGTGTGTAGATGAAGGAGCCCCATCCCTTCAACTCATTACTCAGAGAGAGTTGGTCAGGAGAGTAACCTAGCTTGGATAGCCACAAATCAGCCATTTGTGAGAGACACACATGTAGATGGAGTCAAGCTATTGAAGCAGAAAACCTGTTATCAAAGCGATAACTCAAGTATAATAACTAATATTTAAAATCAGGATTTTTAATTGTTTGGCAATGGTCTCCAGATCTCTAATAGACTTTGTCTTTCGTGTTTTAATGCAAATTTCCTTAGCATTATTTCTTTGTCACAGAAATCTCTTATATTGTACAGATTCAAGATGTTATCTCCCAAATTCCCAATTTTCACACCTCAGTCCTTTGCCTAACTTGCTTGCTTCTGATATTGAATACATTATTTGATTATTTTACTACTCTTTCTCTATCACATTTTATTCTATACCCATGTGGATGTCAGCATTATAAGGCATTGTTCCCTAGATGTCCCTCAACTGAGGAATGGATAAAGAAAATAAATGTGGTACATTTACAATGGCGTAATACTCAGCTCTTAAAGAAAAAACACCAGGGAATGTTCAGGTAAATGAATAGTACCAGAAGGCGTCCTGAGAGAGGAAATCCAGACCCAGAAAGATAAACCTGGTATGTACTCACATGTAGGTGGACATCAGCTGTAGAGTAAAGGATAAACATGTTACAATCCACAGACCCAGAGAGACGAGGTCACAATGACTACGACAGCAGATGGGCAGGCATGGTGCTGAAGCAGGAACTGTGAGTATCCATCTGATTGACAGTATACAAGAAAAGCAGCCTAACTTGGTATAGCACGAGTTTGGGGAATCTCAAAGCCTGTGTCCAGTGGCACACCTTTCCCAGCAAGGCCACACCTCGAAATTCTTCACAACTAAGCACCAACCTGGCACCAAACCTTTAAATGTATGAACCTAAGGTCACCATCTTCACCCAAATCAGTCGAGCCAAGTTGTAAGCTAGACAACGTTTTTGAAATATGGGAAATAGAATGTGTTACAAAGAACAAAATCCATGCCTTCATGTGGATTAAGAGATGAGTAAAATACAGGATGTTAAAGGGTAATGTAAAAGGAAAACAAAGATGATGAGAATTAAAAGTTGGAAATTTTCAGGTTTTATGAATCTTAAAGAGCTAAGACTATAATTTAAATGACTTTATTAAAAAATATCATCATGGATAAGATGATGGGAGAGGAAAAACTTTAGAAGGATTAAATTGTAGAAGATTAAATTGTGTGTAAAGGAATTTGCTTACGAACTTACTGTTATTTTTTTTTTCTAAATGAGATGTAAATGCATTGGTGGGTTCAAAGGATGAAGGTAACATGGTTTCAATCTATTAGCCAAAGAATTAACCAGGACCATAGTGAGAATTAGCCTTGAAAAATATCAGTTTAATTTTGTAAATCAGATGGAAAATATTGTCATTAATCCAGAAAAGCTTTAGGACTCTAGTGATGAGAGCTGATAGAGTTGAGCAGAAGTCAGGTTTAGGTATACTTTTGAGGTGAATTCCATCTAAATTTTCACTTTTCTAGATGTTCTAAGAACTTTGAGCAAACAAAACTATTGGACCAGAAAAAAAAGTAGCAACATATACAAACAAACAAAAACAACGAGCTTAGCAAAGTTACCGAGGGAAAGACAAGAACGTCTCAATACTAAACAAAAACCCACAGGCCACTAAAGAATATCCAAAATGGGAGAAATAGTCTTCCCACGAAAGAGCACACCAATTAGTTACCAACACAAAATGCTCAGCCCTGATACTTATATAAAAGCAACACAATACAATCTGAACATACTATATTTAGAAATAACGATTAAGGAAAAAAAAGAGAATCTGAATTTGGAAGGCAACATGAAAGAGTTTAAGCAGTTTTAGAGGTAGATAAAGGAGCAGGATAAATGTGGTCCTTATATTTTAATCTCAAAAAGAAAAGAACAAAAGATAGAACTGTTTATGAAGCCGAATAAACCAGGATGAGATTGTTTCCAAAAAAAATAACTTTAGATTCCTAGTAGAGAGACATTGAAATATCATGAACACGTACATTTTAAAGACTTTAATTAAGAGTTACTTTAAGTACCTGATGAAATCACATAATAGGGGAAGGTAGGTGGAGTAGAAAGGATGTAAGAAATGGATTTTGTGCACCTAAACGTTTAAAGGAGGATTAAGGGGTCAGGAAGTAGCATGCTTAATGAGACTCAGTAAAAAAAAAAAAAAAAAAAAAAAAAAAAAGGAGAGAAAAATAACTCCTGTGCTAGCCAAAAGGTTATGTGAGGTCAACTGAAATGTTCACTTTGCTTAGTTGGAAATGCCACGTCACACTTTTACACTGATAGCAATTAACGGGAGAAGAAAAAGAGAAAGAGTGGAAAAATATATGGAAATGATGAAGCAATGCTTATAAAAGGGGAAAAAAGAAAAGGTTGTGGAGATTAAATGAAGATTTTGGATTTAGATAAGAATATAAATAATTCATCAGAGTAAAAGAAGGGACACAAGTACATTGTGTAAGTGTCCGGGCTGCAAGCAGTGAAGAGGCTAGGGGAAGTGCTTTTTGGTAAGGTCGTTTGTCGACAAGAATTTTCAGATACATCACTGGGTTGGCAAGCATATAATTAAGAAACGGGTCCCAAGAGAAAGAGGGTGGGAGTCAGGAAGGGGGACAGAGAGCAATCAAGCGAGTGCACACAGCTGGCAGAGTTCCCAAACCCACTTCAGGGTGATCCAGCAGGGAATGCTAGAGGGCAGATTCCTCTTCACAGTTTCTGATGGTGTAAGCATAATGTGCCTACTCTTTATACTGCTTTTGTATTTTCTTTCTGTTGTTTCTATTGGCAAAATAGCATGGGCTTTTATTTTATTTTATTTAGCAATGTTAGCAAATAAAGGTTACACTTAGTAGCTCTGTGTATAGCCAACGGCAGCAAACAAGCCATTCATTTGGCTGCTGCTGATGCAGATGGTTCCAGAAGTAATATGGGCCTGATCTGGCAGATGCCATGGCAGCGTCTCAGACATGAGGCAGCAGTGGCTCCTCTCTTCTCCTGAAAACTGAACTTGGACCCTGTCTCCCAAGCTCACCCAGCGGCAGTATAAGACTTAAGGGAAAGAATCCACCTATACTTATCTTGAAATGGACTCAGTCTCTTACCCAATAGAATAATATCGATAGAGAAGATGATAAGGCAAATGCAGTGTACTGGAAAGCACATAAATAAAAGTTGAGTTTCTCAGAGCACATGTGTGCTTGCTATATTATCAAAAAAAATCTTTAGGGAACCATAATGTGAGGAAAACAGAATGTGTTTTGTTCACACAGTTTGGAGATGAATGGCAGAACACCTAGTTATATGCTAGAGGTTCAGTATTTGATCAAGACTGCATTTAAGCTCAAGAAGTGATTACATCCATTTACATGCAAAATTCAAGAAGTCTTTGTTTTTTACTGCTGAGTAGTACTCTAATATGTATATATTCCATACTTTCTTCATCCATTTTTCCATTGAAGGGCATCTAGGTTGTTTCCAGGTTCTGGCTATTACAAACAAGGCTGCTATGAACAAAGTTGACCATATACTTTTGTTGTATGATAGGGCATCTCTTGGGTATATTCCCAAGGGTGGTATTGCTGGGTCCAGGGGTAGATTGATCCCGAATTTCCTGAGAAACCGCCACACTGCTTTCCAAAGTGGTTGCACAAGTTTGCATTCCCACAAGGAATGGATGAGTGTACCCTTTCTCCACAACCTCTCCAGCACAGGCTATCATTGGTGTTTTTGATATTAGCCATTCTGACAGGTGTAAGATGGTATCTTAAAGTTGTATTGATTTGCATTTCCCTAATTGCTAAGGAAGTTGAGGAGCGATAATATGAGCAAAAAGGTGAAGACCATGATGGGGATGTTCATAGAAACATCTGACCTGAGCTTGCAGGAGCTCATTAACTCTGGACTGACAGTGGCGGAACCTGCATAGGACCAAACTATGCCTTCTGAATGTGGGTGACAGATGTATGGTTGGGCAGTCTTTAGGGCCACTAGCAGTAGGACCAGAACTTATTTCAAGTGTTTGAACTGGCTTTTTAGAGCCTATTCGTTTTGGAGGGATACCTTGCTCAGCTGAAATATAGAGGGGAAGGCCATGATCTTGCCTAAAATAAATCTGACAAATTGTAACATGGAATATAATGATCAGAATAAGAATGGCCTCCATGGACTCATATATATATAAATGCTTGATCACTAGTTTGTGAAACATTTTTGGCAGTTTGGGGATGTAGCACTATTGAAGGATGTGTGCAACTTGGGGAAGACTTTGAGCTTCAAAATACAATGCCGTTTCCAGTTGTCTTCCTGTCTGCCTCAAGATGTGAGCTCTTAAAGCTATTGCTCTGGTGCCACATTGCCAGACACCTCCTTTGTTCCCTACCATGGTGGTCTTGGACTCACCATAATGGTAAGCCCCAAAAACCTCTTCTATATGTTGACTTCACCGTGATGCATTTCACAACAATAGAAAATTAACTAAGAGAAGTATATACACCAAAGAATTATTTTCATAATTTTTTTGTAATTTACTATCCATTAATGTTTTATTTCTACATACATTTTATATACATATATGCTCGGGGTCAGGTAAAAGTTTTATGGTCAAGAAAGGGTCACAAATGGATAAAGTTTAGAAATCTCAGCTTTAGTTTGATAATTAGAATAAAAAAGGACCTGGGCAAAGTTACTTTTTGATTATTTGGTTATTTTAATTTTTTAACCAAAGCACAAAGGAGAGGAAAGACCCAAACACAGAAAAAAAAAAAAAAGCAGGAACAGAATGTTTTATCGAGAAGCAAACATTTAGGTCAGAGGTCCTGAGACTTGACAGAGTTCAGGTGGTCAGTATTATGGTACAGCTATGGTCAGTGTCCTTGAAATCACACCCAAATCCCTCTGGGAACGCTGCAGAACATTCAGCATTTCTCGTTAAGGAGACAATTTAAAGGAGAAGAAGAAGCATAGGTCAGTCGGTGGGTTACAGTCCCATTGACTGAGCATAAGCCCCAAGATACACACTGTGAGATTTCTATCTGTAGCTCTGTAGCTCTTACAATCAAGCACCGTGCGTTAAACTTTCATAAAAAAATAATGAACAAGAAAGAACAGTGAAATATGTGGCAATGTTCAGTGTGAAATGTTCTTGGGTGTGAAAAGACAGAAGCATCGCTCATACTTATGATAAACACATGTTCTACTGGTTGAAATACTACAATTTTCTGTCTCATTACAAGCATGCTCTACAATATTCAAGTCACACACGTTCTCTTTCTTATTCATAAAAAAAAAACCCTGCAATTTAACAGCAGGGAAATGTTTGTATTGAATTATAGTGACTTTGCTCGTATTATCCCGGTATATAATGACATTTCTAAATCATCTTAATTCTGACTTAAGTATATAATACAAAGAGGTATATATTAAAAGATAATGCCTCCTGCCTTATGATTCATTTTTTGTAACTATTTTTGTATTTCTTCAGTAGTACTTACAAAAATATAACAATATTTTACGACATCTTTTATTCTTGTAAGGAAAATGAGATGCACACAAAGTGCCAACTCTGCTGATTAAAAATGTACATTTTGCAAATTTAATGTAAAATGGGCATAGTATGTCCAAAGCAAGAGCTGCTTTTCAAACAATATGCTTATGTTTTTAATCATACAGAGAGAAAAGGCAGAAGAGCAGCTGGCTTACACTTCTGGAGTCGGAGATTCAGGCTTGCATTCTGAATGACTCTTTCCAGATGAGTAAGCCTGAACAAGGTATTTCCCTAAATTAATATGGCTGGTAATATGTTGATGGGAATTACAACTCCTTTCTCGTTACTTTTAAAAATAAAAAAAAAAGCATCATCCTGCTTACAGCACAATGCTTGGCACAAAATGTTAGCTCTTCCTTATACTAATAGTGTTCTGGATGTCTGAAAAATCCCAAATTCCAAGCAACACATTCAACAGTAACAGCCTCACCATTTCTGAAGGTTGCTGCCACTGGGGAAGGAAGCAGATATTACTGTTGGTGTTTTTATGTCAACTAATAAATTTTATTCCTTGGAGAGTAACTGAGATATAAAATCTGGCCTTGTCGTTGGTAAAGGTTTTCAATGACTTTTTAGAGATTGTGCAAAGGTCTCCCTTTTATTAGGAAAATTGATCTTGGATTATAAAGGTCAGCAAAGTCAAGACTTGATTCTGGTTTCTGTGAATCCTACACAGGCCGCTGCACAAGGGATGCTTTATCTGCTTTATGAGTTAACCCCATCTGCGTGCGCACCTGTGGCTTTTGGAAGCATGCGCACTTAAAGTGCTAAGCACTTAACTTCAACTGTAAAAAACACAGCTTAAAAATGGCAGGGTTTGTGTTTGAGAAATGTGTTTTCTAAGGCAACAGGTCTCGGTACTGGAGAGTCAAAATGGCTAAGCTGAAAGTTGGTGGAAATGTAGAGTTTCTGGCTGCTGCTAAGCGTTGCCATTCTCCTCAGCTGGCAAGGACACAAACGCACTTCGCTGGCTTGCTTCCAGCTGTGATCAAGAGCACATCATTGCCATACGCACCTTGCTCAGGCAGCTAAGTCACGTGTCTCCAGCATTTTACAAACGTCAAAATTTAACTTTCAGAAATCTATAAATGATGTCAAGTAAACTCATATTTTCTTAACCTATTTGCTTAAAACCCACGGAAATAAATATAAAATAATAGAAATAAACAGTATCTTTATGCTTAGAAACTGTGACGACACCACATGGAAGAATAACAGCTCATTTCAAAGCAGTTAGGAAGAAACTGAAATATTCCAAATACCAGTAGGCAGCTTTCTAGTTGGGAAGAAAATCTATTCCAATGAATAAAAATGAGGGTTGTGTGGGTACTGTTACCAAACATTAGCAAATAAGGCATAGGGAGCAGTTTCTTGGATGTGAGACAAAATGGTCTTTTGGTATATGCCTTTTCCCAATAAAATGGAAAGCAGAACACAGGCATATGTAGCAGTAAAATTCTCCTTTAGTATAGCTCCAGCTACCTCTAAGCTCTACTTTTCCATCAAATAAATCTTAAACTTTTACAGAAACTAGCAGCTCTGAGTTCTAAAGTCTAATTTATGATAGACTAACACATCTCTGATGGAGGAGGAGAACATGTGAATAAAAAAACGGGTAAATTTCAGGAATTAAAAAAAGATTATCTATTTGTTGTGTCTTGCCTGCATATGTGTCCATACACAATATGTATGAAGTATTTGCAGAGACCAGAGAGTTCTCTGGATCCCTTGGATTGGAAGTAAAAGTGAGAAGCCACATGGATTTGGGGATTTTTTTTTTCTAGAAGAAAAGACAATAGTCATGGTCACTTTGTCATCTCAGCAGCCAACAAAGAATAACATTTGAAAACCTGCTAACATTTAAATATTATTATTTTGTTGTAGTTTGTTTTTGAGACAAGGTCCTACTATGCAGCCTTCACTATCCTGGAACTCATTATGTAGACCAGAATGACATTGAAGTTCCAGAAATCACTTGAGTTTATTCTAGAAGACTCTAGTTTTGAAAAAAGAAAACAAACAAACAAAAATCAATAAAATGCCACCAGCACAGAGTTTAAGCTCAGCATGCATGAGACTTCGAATTTCATGTGTAGTATCACAAAAGCTTCCCCGCTCCGATTGCAGAATTTTATTTTCAGGTATGTAACTTTTGTTTGTGCTGCATTTGTTTAACTCTGTGAAGCTGTGATTCTTGGCCCATCTAAAACACCTGGTGGTCCTATTAAAGAGATGAACAGCCAATAGAGAAGCAGCAGCAAGGATAGGTGGAGCTAGCGGGAAGAAAGTATAAAAAGAAGGAGGATGAGGAAGATCAGGAGAACAAGGAAAGGAGGGCATCAACGACTAGCCACCCAGCTACATAGCAAGCCATTAGACATTCTCTTTTTTTTTTTTTTTTTCATTTTCCAATCACAATCAATGCCCTCGTTGTTTACTGTGTAAAGGACATGATTTGGAGTCATGGAACCATGGTTTCAGCCCTAATTACACTGGCAAATGATGTAGAAAAAAACTTTATTCTTTTTACTCAGTAGTTTCCTAAACTGGATTATATTGGCTAAACTCTGCTGAACTTCATTCTTGTACATTACTTGATATTTTCCTAAGGAATGCGCAACAGTGTTTTGTTTTTGTTTATGTTATTTTTTCTTTTTATTTATGTATGTGTTTAGTTTTGTCTTAGACTCCCAAGTTTGGTAAACGTCAAAGATAAATTTGTCAGTTTTCTTTTAAAATCTCAATTATTGTGCTAAAAAGGTAAAAAGAGATTTAAAAAATGACAAATATGAATGTCTACCTACACATATACCTCTGTCATTATGTGCTTGTTCCCAAATTAATACCAAAGCAGTAGATGTATAGATATCTTTTGAAAAATACTGGTAGAATAAATCACTGGAATTCAGCAAAGAAGAGATATCTTTTATGACTCAGTAAAGTTAGGTGACTGGCTATAAATAAAACAAAGGCACCAGGCCGTGCTTTCCTAGTTGGGATAACTTCCCTGTGAAGAACAATGATGAATGGAATACTCTTGGCAAAACAGACCTGCATGTACATCATAGAAAGTTCCACAATATTCATAGACATCTAATCCAATACAGGATACATATATTATAAGAAATTTCCACAACATTCATAGACATGTAGTACAGTACAGAACACATATATCATAAGACAGTTCCGCAATATTTATAGGAATGTAGCCCAGTACAGGGAGCTACCTGGAGTGTAGACAGAAACCTTATGGCAGGGAAAGAATTTGTTTAATTTTCCTTCCTTCAAAATCAGAAGCTTGGATGAGTGTAGCTCAATGTGTCAGTGAGGAAGGAATATTGGGGAGTATCAGTAATTATTTTCTCTGCTTTGAAGGTTTATTTCATTAATTTGAAATATGTGTGTGGGCCTATGTATATGTGTGTGCATTCATGTCACATACATGCATGCATGTGGATGTGGACACGAGGAGTATTGGGTCTCCTGGAGATCAAGTCGTTCTAAAACTCCTTGCACATGAATGAGACACTTCCTTTGAACCTACTGTGGATTTAATTCATTTTTACATAAGGTTGAATAAGATATGTTTGTGTGTCATGAGGGGGATTTATCCAAAATGTGGGGAAACTATCTGAGAGTATAGCTAATTAGCATGTATGCAAATGGAGTTTATTCTTTGAAAAAATGTATTCAGTAGACCTGTGCTTATCTGTGATTTTCTGATGCATAAGCTTGTGCTCTAAAAATGCCAGGTGGGTAGAACACTCATTCAAGTTGTCATGGGACATCCAGGGAGTAACCCCTGTGGAAATCACAAAGCGCCCATATTGAGTCATGAAGGTCACTCTGCATAAATTTGTCTACATTCATGAGACGCTGCTGCTGACTTCCACAAAGACAGTCTCGAGCTCTGCTTCACCTTGTACTGCTGAAATGGCAGAAGTCACTGGATAAGGTCCCAGCCACTGCATCCAGAATCATCATTATCTTGAACTGCAAAGTGGCCTGGATTCCGAAACAAGTCCCTAAGCATCTGCATATCTGGAACAGAATTTCTTTATTCATTTAAGCTTCGAGGAGTCTTTTATTGCTTTGTACAGATTTCAAAGCGGAAATAACAGTGGAGACTTTCTATAGACTATGATGAAGCACAGTTTTAGTCTCTGGCAACAGTGACAGATTGAAATAGCTATGAAACGATTTAAAATTCTATGTGCTGACAATACAGACATTAATTGTTATGTCAAAAAAATAGTCACACTACATAATGATATGCTTTGTATATTTAGCAGATAAAAATTTTGTAAGCTTCTTACTTTCAAAATACTACCCGGACTGGCACATTTTCCATTTTATAGGGACAATAATTCATCCAGAAAGGCATAATAATCAACACACCCATTGGGATATTATCATATCGCCTAATAAAAATGCAGCACATTTTAAATTTTCATTCTCTGTTATTTCATGATTACAAATGTGTACTTTTTATTTAATCACACAGTAAAAAATTAATTATCTACATTTACATCTTTTTATCTTATCTAGATAAAACAAAGTTTAATAGTGCAATGGCTTAAAACCTGTAATTTATCCTTTAATATTATTTCTTGCTATATTCATCTATGCTATAGCATTGAATCGTCTGATATATTGTAACTGAAAATCAGCATCATATGTTGTTTTAATATTTATAAGTTTTCAAGCACACACACACTATTATAAATTAGTATCATGGAAGTAGTTTAACTTTCATGCATGAATACTCTAGGGTAAAAACAAATTAATGACATCTAGAAGTGCACAGGAAAATAATAATGATAATCATGCTAGAATGTTAAAGGAAAAATAATAAAAGAAGGAAAAGCCAGAGAGAAATCAAATGTGTAAATAATTAATGCTGCCTAATAAAAGGGGCAAATAAAACCTGACAGAATATCCAAAGATGCAATAAAAATGAAAGTAAAGAGTGAAAAGGCCTGACACTGCGATTTAAAAGGGGAGTTCATAAAAGATAATGGCTAGCAAAGAGATAATATGAACAACAGTACAGTGCTGAGTCCCACTTTTCTAACAAATGCGGGCTGGAGCAAGTTATTTAACTCCCTAAAGCTTCAATTTTTCCATTCTGATTAGGCTACAGTGAGACTGAATCACATCATATTCATAGTTAATCGGCCAGGAATTTGATATATTGAAGGTACTTTGCTCTGCCATTCTTCTTTATGAATTTGCTCTGTGTATGCAAATAGATCTCACAGTCTGAGGAAATCAGGCTGCTCAGACCCGGCCACTCCCTCGAGGTTGACTTAAAATAAATCTTTTGTGAATAAATTCTGTAGTCATAACAGTACCTTCTTCATTTATAGTCGTTGTTATATAGGCTGTATTGAATTTAAGTCAAGTTGTATGGAACTTCTCACCACTTCCTGAAGGAGATAAAAATCATATATTTTCCTTTGATTGGAGAATTTCTCTTCTCACGCCCACCGTCTTGCCAATGACTGCTTGCTTTTAGTTTAAGGTATTCTTCTTAATGAAATTCTTCTCCAGGTTTTAAAGGGAAATCCCTCAGTCGCTGAGGTCTCATCATGTTGTCTCTGATGTGGTGCTATTCCTTTCTAGTGCTTTCCACCTGAAGTTCTCGAACCCCATCTTCTGGAGGTAATTATAGGTCAGCCCCTTTCCTGCTACAGTCTGCCCATTGATCTCTATCTTTTTACTTGTTGCTATCTACCAAGTAGAATGACATTGCTGATGTTTGAGTCATTATGTATTTGCAGAAAAATAGTAGGAAATAAATACGTGAGATGATGTATAGGTCAATTAACTTGATGATGGCAAGCCATAATTCATGAAAATTGATAATACATAGTATGACTATATACGTATATGTACATATATACCCATATATACTTAATGTGGGATTCCCCCTACATGCTATGAATATGTTTTATTACCAATAATTAATAAAGAGTCTGCTTTGTACCTATGGCAGCCCAGTGTAGAGCAAGGTGGGTATTCCAAGCAGAGATAGAGGTGAAAAGAAGGCAGAGTCAGAGAGAAGCCATGTAGCGGCCAAAGTAGTAAGATGCCCATCCCAGAACCTTACTTAATTTTAATTTTTATTTGCTAGTTAAATGTCTATGTTATTTTTATTTTTTATTGATTTTTTTTATTGAGCTCTGCATTTTTCTCTGCTCCCCTCCCTGCATCTCCTCTCCCTTTAAACCCTCTCCCAACGTACCCATGCTCCCAATTTACTCAGGAGATCTTGTCTTTTTCTACTTCCCATGTAGATTAGGCAGCTCCCTGTCTACTCTTATCCAGTGGAGAAAGAGAGTTGTTTTTGACCGTTGGTTTAAAGCAAAGATCTTACTAAACATTTTCAAAACCCATGCATTCCAGCCAGAAATGGCAATAGTACTGTATTTGAAAGGCTATGGTTAACCACCAGTGTCATCTTCTCACTAAATCACTTCTCTGTAGTCTACAAAAGACCAGCTGAATCCAAGGTTGAGGACACTTTGCGTTCTTCCAAGGTGATGTGGTCACAGATATGCAGTGCAAAGCAATTTTCTGCTTGAATCAGTTATACTGTTCAGTCATAATCAAGATGATCATCGAAACAGCTAATGGCAAGCTCCAGCACGTAAAACAACCAGTTCCCTGCTTGTGTGAAGCAAGGAAGCTAAGATTTCCTAGAGCTCAAAAAGTTATAGAATACTTGGCCTGGCTACACAAAATTAGATGATGCTTGGCCAGTCTTGTACTGATGGCATAATCATGCTGATAACACCAGATAATGTTTATCCCTTGGATGAAAATGCTTATATATTTGTGTGAAGTATTTTAAGGGCAATACTTTGTGAACTTCTAATACAGCTTTTAATGTGTGAAATATGCACACACACAGAAACACACACACACATATATATATGATCCTGTCTATAAAATATTTTTAATTTATAGGAATTTTGAAATTAATCGCTCTGTCATCTGCTCAGTTCATAAGTCACTTGAAATGTAATTCATTATGCAAAACTCCACTGAGTAATAGAAAAAAAAAATGAGCATGCTAGCCTAGGAGTCATGAGGTCCTTCCTAGGGCATTAAAATCCCAATGTGAAGGGTAGCAACTGAAAACAAGTCATGCTTAGGGCTTTTACTTAACAGTAAGACATATGAAAAGGAGTAATGAGAAAATGCACTTACATAAAAGAAATTAGAACTTGTCGATTCAATAAGAAGCATATTAAAACATACAAACAAACAAAAAAAGCTCACCCAAAGTAGCAAATTCTGGCTGTTTAGAAATGTTTGAGTCTAAATTGGGATTCTTCTTTAGAAAAACAGCTCACCTCTGAGCTCAGGGGAAAATAATCAATTTTTGTTCATACAAGAAAGCAACTGAAAAATAACTGGACACACACACTGTTGGACTTTGTATTCTACTAGTCAGCAATGATGGAAATAACTGATGGGAACTAAGATGCAAAGCAGTGCTGATTGGAAAGCAAACAATGAAGATTTTCTTCCCCAAATAACTTTAGAAGTGAAATGAGGACTATTATAAAAAATCCTTGGTAACACTTTAAATTGCTGCAGAAACCATGCTTTTGTATTTACATTAACCACTGAACATTTTAAAGGCACACAACAAAAAGGCTAAACACCAAAATTTAAATATAACATACCTATATGTATTTACAAAGGAGTAGTTTTATATGTTCAGCATGAAGATAGGGGTTTAGTAGTTGTTGTGTGCTGACTGTTTTTGTCACGTCTATTACTAGGTTGGTCATTCCCTGGAAGAGGATATATCTTGACATCCTAGGTGACAGGAACCTGGTTCTGTGTCTGACAATGGGGACTCTAAAGGATTCCCTGTTTATATGTTGTATTTGTTAAAGCCTCAGACACTGGCAGCAGCAAGACCTCATGTTTGCAATGGTTATATGATAATAAGAGTATATGGATCTACTGAAACGTTGTAAAGAGTGTGAAGTTTCCTCATCAACCCTGTCACTTTTCAGGGGCTCAATCTTTGTAGATCATAAAGTGAAATTTCTCTGGCCTCAGGAGATGGAAAACTAAATCTCAAACAATAGAACTGAATATATCAGCCCATTTGACATGGAAGCTTCCAAAGTCCTTCCACTGTTAATCTCTGGGAATGTGAGCAGACAAGTCCTCTGAGAAGACCAGGCTGTCCTTTGTGGTTTGAGGACGCCACTGACGTGAATTTGAGAAAAGTCGCAGTGTTCTAATGGCATAGAAAAGAGAAAAAATACAAGAAAGCAACTGAACTAATACTTTGACTTTCTTCCTGTATCCATTGTATCTTGATTAAGTGTGTCTTAACGGAAATTTTACTTAAAATGGTGTCCATTTTCACAAATACTCCAAAAGATAAAAAAATAAAATCTTCCATCATCATAAATCAGTGTGGGCTGGTCCCAGAACTCTGCTTTTTATACCGGGAACCTGGGGGAGGTGCTGGTAAATTTATCAATAACTCTTATGATATATTACTAAAAAAAGTTTAAAATTAGGTTGACAGTTTTCTGAGATTTTTTTCATATATCAAGAATTCATTGTCTCTATAATGGTGCTGGTTTGGACATGAACTCTTGAGATTGTTAAGAAAAATCCTCTCCCATTGATCTCTATAAACAGCACAATTGGCTCCTTTTCCTCAAAAGAAATGCATAATCTTTTGTTTCGATTTGGCCAGTTTCAATCAGTTCAAGTCAACAAAAAATTAACGAAATTAAATACACTTTTTTTTTCTTTGAAATGTTCCCTTCAGTTAACAGGTGAATACTCTGTGTACAAGACCTTCAAGTCTAAGAAGAGACATAAGTGACTACAAAGTCGCCTTCTTATTCCAGTCATTATTCCCATTAACCAAGGTGAAATATTAAACTATTTAATGAAGTATATTTCCTATGCCTTAAGCTTTCATGTATTCCCATGTTAACATGTTTTTAAATATTATGATTATAATGCCCAGAACTGCAAACAAGTTTGTCAGTTACTCATTTTTAAAAGGAAAATAAGAATTAACTAGTCGTGACTTACTACCTGGCTGGAAGACAACAATAATATGAAATTTCAAATACCAGACTGTCTGGTTCTCAACTGAGGTTTGATCACACAAGTGGGGGCCATTGGTGAGAAGTTGTGTTATCAGAATAGTTTTTTTAAAAAGTATTAATAGATAATTGAATACAAAAATGAGACAAGATCACCAAATATGCATATTAATTAAACGGTAGTACATATCCATTTATTTTTCACAGAAATCATAAAAACAGCTATTTCACTGAAGCAGGTAATGAGATTCATGCAAACATTAAGCAGTCTGATCAAGATCACAAAACTAATAATTGATGTTAAGAGATTTTTTACTAATCTGTCAAGGTCCAAGAATGGTCTATCCTCTGTTCGTATGTTTGCTTAATACTCCCAGTGGCTACAGATGAATCCCAAAGCAGTTTAAGTTGCAATACCATTAACCTAATTTCCTTCTCTTACAAACAGTATACTTCATCCAGGTTGATTTAATATATACCCAAGACATACATGGTTTCCACTCAGACTATTAATTCTTCTTGGAAAGTCTCCATCTGTCGTTTCTCTTCGACAGCCAAAGAAAATGCCCCTTCACCCAATTAATGTGCTTTGTTCATCAGAACAGTCATATTCAGACTTTTCTATGCTCAAGCTGTATGCATTTGTCACTGGTAGCCATGTGTTTATTCATTTTGTTATTTGTTAATGGTTCTTAACCATAGCAGTAATGACATTTGGATACTTACTAGAATTTTTAAATTTTAGACCCTAACTTTACCCACAAAAATAGAAACCCTTACTGTGATGTCCAGAAAATTGAGGATAAGTTAAGTCTCTAGGTGATTATGCAGTAAGAGAAAATGCAGAAACCTCCAAACTACATAAGAAAATCATTCTTTCCCAATAATATACTAGACCTATAGGCACGCATTTTATGCTACGTTCTCATGGAGCTATTCTCTTTTGTTACATTTCTGGAGTAGAAATGTTGGTATAGAAATCTGAGAAGTATCTTTAAACACTGGTTCTATCTGAATCCTGAGGTACGAGGAAAAATTAACACTTTGCCTCAAGAAGACAGTTGGCCAGTCTACACGCTGGTTGCCTGGAAAGAATAAATACTTAAACCAACTGGCACCTTAATATAACATAGTTTTATTGCTCCTAAAAATTCAAATTTCCCAAGGTTAAAATCCACCTTTGTATTTATCCGTTGGAGAAGCAATATGTATGGCTCCCAAAAGTGAGGATGGTACAGCATGAAGCAGATTATCCACACGAAGGCCTACCAATAAAACTGCAATTGCCATTTATCTCTATTATGTTAGCTTTGAGGCTTGGGTAATGAATTGTTTAGAAAGAACAAGTGGAATTGACCTATCATTACAGTAAATCTGCTTCCAGACTTGGCAGTTCTGTCACTTCCCAGAGTGGTGATTAGGGAGTAAACTGCATGAAGCCAAAAGTCTTGGAACAATGGAAATATGGCCTAGTGTGTTGGTTGACTTTAATAAAATGTAAAAATACATTAAAATCACTCTTCTAATAATTAAGTAAAACATGATCATGCTATGTTGTTATTTTACTCCATATTATATTAATAATCAAAATATTTAATGTAGTACAAGGAAACAATAAATAGATATCAGCACAAGTATATGGACACCATTATGTGTTTTAAATGAATTATTTCATGATACTCTTCTTTTCTCTCATTTATTTGGGTAAGTAACATTGCTCATAAATCCCAGAAATTCTGGGCATTATTTTAAGGAAAGAGAAAACAGTGGTGGAAAAATGAAGCTTTCTAGTTAGTACCAGAATTATGAAAATGCTTAAAATGTCCTATTTCCTTGACATCAGGCATATGATTATATCTAGATAGAAGAAACACCGATGAATGATGTCATCTTTCTACTCTACTTATTTGTTCAACTAATGGAAATGGAAAGAAAACAGATATTAGAGTTGGACATTAAAATATACTATATACTCTAAGTGCTGCTAGAGAAATGACAGCAACTTAAAAACAAATGCTTTTCTTCATATAACTCAAATCAATGGGTTTCATTCCTTATAAGTTAACTTAGGAGACCTTGTTAAAAAGACAAGACGAAGATTTCCAACACCACCTAATAATGCAACTAATATGTACAGCTCAGGGCACACCAAGCAAAATTTCTCCATTATGGTTGGATTATAGTTGGAGTTATGTTACTCAGATCGTTCAGGGGTTTCTTTCATATATTCAACATCAAAACACAGAAATTAAAAATGATAAATAGCTTGGATATTTATACATACTCTTTTAAAGTAACAAGGAAATACTAGAATTTTAATGTTGTGTAATATTAAGTGCTTGGATCTACCAGGAATTGTGAACCAGAATAAAGTACAAAAATCCATGGATGTTTGGCACACTCCTAAAAATAACATGGGCTTGTTTCTTTGCACGTGTTCAGCACAGCTTTTTGTATTATTATGATGAAGTATTATCAAAATACATGATGTAATCCTACTCTCCAGGAGAAAAGAAGAAAGGGAAGTTCTGTGTGCCTTTTGGGACACTGTTAATAGAAAAGCAAATTTAAGAATATTTCAACCTGAATGTCCAAGCACACTGGTAAATGAGAAAGATAAATGATCAGAATGGAACCAGATGGGGAAATGTGACATTCTCTAAAATGTATTACTGGAAAAAAAATTAAAGTGTTCCAGGAGAAACTGTGGAAAACCCTGTGAAATCAAACAGTTCAAATTCCTAACATTTGTATGCTTCAGATACTTCCATATGAAGACAGATATTCCTTAGACCATGGGTGTAGTAATTAAACATTTCCACTAATAATTGAGCATAGGAAAAACACCTTCAGAATAAGTTGTTAAGTTAACATTCACTGGACACCTTTCAAATTACTGATTGTCATTCATGTACCTTAGTCAACTTGGTTTTCAATCTTTTCTCCTCTAAAACTGAAATTTCTTCTTTTGACCTTCAAAATGCTTACATGAAGGAGCACTCCTACTCGGACCTTGCGTGTGTTTCATGGACGCTCTTAGTGTCCAAGCCATTCTCTCTTGACCCTGAATTATTTTCCATTTAGTATTGTCTAGAAAAAAATGAAGTGAAAATTATATGCAACACCTTAATAATTTCTTTCTTCAATGAAGAAAAAGAAAAGTTTAAAATATGAATATAAAAGAGTTTTAATGGAAGTCATCCAAGTTCTCCATGATTTTTGGAGATATATCAGATCTGAAGCTGAGAAGTATGCTGTCACTAACAGAGAATATACAGAATAGAATGATTATAATAGTTATACACAGTATAATAAAAAGTAAAGGAAAATCAATCATAAGGAGTTTGTGTGTGTGTGTGTGTGTGTGTGTGTGCACTTGTTTGTCATTGTTCTACTTACTGTTTCATTTATAATGAAAATCATACTTTCCAAATTTTGGACATTCCTTGAGTACATGCCATAAAAACTCATTAATATAGATTGATAGTTAAAAATGTATAGTTAATACTATTGATGGGAAATAATATTTATTAATGTAAATTTAAGAATAAGAAATTATTTAAGAAATGAAATTGCATCACTAAGTATCTTAACTCGTTTATTATCTTTTTATGTTCTTAGATATCCTGGTTTTCAAGTAGTAATTCAGTGATAAATTTGGAGTCAATAGTATGTTAGCCACAGTGGAAAGAAAATGAGTAATCTTAGACTTCTGCCAAAAGAACACCTTAAACTAATATTGTTGAAAGTTACGGGGAGCTAGTCTTGTATAAAGATAAATGAAATAAAGCCTCATAAGATAAAAATGCTGGTGTAGTAGTTAACCAAGCAATGTAGTGCTGAAGTTGAGTCAGACTGGGGAAATACATATCAAACACTGTACCGAATGTAGGAGTCTAGTCATACATTGCAAAGGATTTGCCTAATGTTCACAAAAGTGCTAGGTTTTATGCAGCAGAGGGCAATAAATGACTATTAAAGAGGCTAAGGATGCCATGAGAGAACTTGGCTCCAGACTTGTCACATTCCTACAGCTCTATGTCCTAGACGTTTTACTGAGTTCCTTGGCCTTGCGGAAGTTACTGCAGAAAATACGGTTCTCTTCACAAACCCTCCCACACAATCTCAGAGTTCTTTGATTTTGTGTTTTCTATTTCCATCTACAACCTAGGTTCTTTTCTTTTGTTTTTGTACTTTTTCTTTTGGGTATGCCATCCACTTTAAATGTTAAAGACACATTGACTATAGAATTGAGTAGAATACTCCACATTTGGATTTGTATCTGCTCATTTCTGTCTAAGAGCCCTTTCTTTCTTTTCTCTCTGAACCACCTCTTATCTACATTTGGCACCCACTTCTCAACCCATTCATTTGTGTGGGAAAAGAGTGAGGACTCATTATGTTTGGAGTTTTTTGTGGGATTCAATTGCTTTATTAAATTTTCTTAGTAAATTCTTCTGCATTCTTTCTTTTGAACCACATGGTGGATTTTCCCACAACTTACTCACATAGCAAATCATCAGTTACTCTTAAAGCTCAGAGGAAAAAAAAATAAAGTCACAGAAACCTCAAGATGTCAATACACTTCTCCTTTTAGACAGTACACAAATTGCAAATAAACATTAGAATGTGATGCTCAATATTCAGAGAGGTGAAGATTAAAATTACAATTGTATATAAATGCATACTTTTATAATACTTTAAATAGACAAACAAATAAGCAAACCCTCAGTAAGTGGGGAGGACACAGAACAACAATTGTTCTATCATTTTAGTCATTACTAATAGGAGAGGAAAGACTTTGATTGACAGTTTCTTGTAAAGGCTGAAGATATAAAAAGTAGATCATGTTAAATTAGTGGCAAGTATCCCAAAAATTAAAGATATTTTTATGACTTTATTTTTCATTCCAACTATGAGATCTAAGGAAGAATCCCATATAGTTAATATAAGCAAAATAAAGAGAGGGGGAGAGAGAGAAAATGGATATAAAGTCTTAGAAGAAGGAGGCTTTTGTGTGCTTTCTTAACGGGAGCTGCTACATACAGTTCATGAAGCAAACTGTCAATTCACAATAACCCTCTCTCCTTCTGATGTAGTCTCATAATAGGCTTCTTGGATCTTTATGTATTATAAAAACCAAAACTGAGCTTTAGGCATGTATGTTCTTGTTTAATTCTGCTATACATTTTTTCCACATCACAGTACAATAATTATAATAGCATCATACAGTCTTTGGTTATTAAGACATTATTTTTGAGAATTAGATTAAATCACTGATATAAAATCTTAAAAAGTTATGATAATTTCTGAGACCCTGATGTCATATTAGTTACTGTTATTATTGAGCATTCCATAGTCCATTTGACTATATATGATTCCTCACCCATTGTGGACAAAGCTCTTTTATTCCAAACTTGATTCTTCCCTATCACTATCTCTATCTCATCTCTACCTCAATATTTAATTAATATCTTGATCCTTTTCTATTTCTCTGTCTCTACATTTATTTATCTATGTATCATCTATCTATATATCTATCCATCTATCTTTCTATCTGTCTGTTTGCTGTCTGTCTGTCTGTCTGTCTGTCTATCATCCATGCATCTTTTGCTCTAGCTTCTCTGTAATCTCCCTCTCTATTCTCAAATGGGAGGCTTTCATGGGACAGCTAAGTCCTTTTGAACTCTGCCTCTCCCACTGCAGTATCAGATAAAAAAACTAATAAGATCCCATTTCCTCTCTATTTCATGACAAAATTTTGTTGTGAACCAGTGTCTGCTTAGCTGTAGAGGGAGATCTTAAGTCTTGGCTAGCATATATGCTTCCTGTTGAAAAAGGAAGTTAAGAATAAGTATTTCTGTGTTAGTGCTCTTTTTTTTTTTGGCTCTATTAGTTTGAGGATACCTGGAAATCTACAAAATATAAAAGGATGATACACATTTTTGTTATAATTGTATCCAAAAATAACCAACTACATTATTCATCACTAAACACATGATGAAAATTGTTGAAGGATAATAGAAATACTAAAGAATGGTGTTGGAATAAAGTATTATCAATTGCTAGGATTAGTTGGCACTCAGGGTGCTTTTTACATTAGTCAATCGGAAAGTCTTCGAGCAAGGCTGTAGTAAAATGTCCCTTCAGTGCATGCCCTGTAAGATACTCTAAAATGTAACTGGATAAATGTTCGCAACCCCAAAGGCAAGAGAACAAATTCACTGCACATAGATTTAATAAGAACAGAGTAAATTAATTTTATTTTGAGTGTATAATGAGCAACCAAGAGACGAGATCTAGACTTTTTTTTTTGAAGCAAAAGCATAGAAATCATATGGAAAAAATAAGGAGAGTAATGTTTACGAGACTCATCTAACATAAATTAATCAGTTTCACAACTAAAATCTACTCTGATACACTTTCATATACTCATTAAATGTGGTAATGGTATTCTACACTTTAAACATAACAATGTGTAACTCTATGCTTTATATGTTTACACTTTTATTTGATCATAGTCTATATTTAATTATTTGGAGCTATGATAATAAAGTATATTCTACTTAATAATGTCCTGAAAAGTTTCTGAAACAATTATTATTAAATATTGAAATATGTTTGTGTTTAAGAAGAATTGGATTACTTCTGACAGTTATGCCTTTGTTGGTGCATTTTATTTGCTGTTCAATCTTATATAGTTATTATAATTTTCATGAAAATTGCCAATCTGATGTGAAATAATTAAAATTTGTAATTGCATCTGATTTTTACATCAGCTTATTTTAAGTATTTCCGAGATATAATTGTGAAATATTCATAACATGGAGTACGTACATACAGATAAAATACTCTTATATATCAACAAGAAAATCAATGAAGTTTGTCTCATAATTTTTTTCCAGAATTGGAAATTTGTGGCAAATTCAGCTCCTAGATTATCAAACAATTTAATGATTTCTGACTGTGAAACTGATAGAATGGATTGAATTGGGTCTGGATCATTTAGGGTCAAAGGTTATTACAAAAAAAAGGTTCTTATACTTTCAGTGAATCCAGGCAATAAGAGCAAGAGATATATTTCTTCCAAATTCTGTAATTTCCATGTGAATAACAATACTATAAATTTTACCTATTTGATATAATACTTGGTTTCTACCAGCTTCACTTCTATCACTGCGAATCAGTTCTAAACTCTGTGTAATTGCTAGTGTATCAAAAAACACTATAATATGAAGACAAACAAGGAGAATGAGATTCAACTCTGTGGCAGGCAAGATTTTGCTATTGAGCAAACGGAATATTTTCCAGTAGCTTTGGTAAAGGAAACCTAGGACTGTGGGGCGACACCAGGGAACTTATATTTATATACTGTTTGTGGTTACTGAAAAGCACCTGAAGGTATTTTACATGATCATTTCCATAATCTATGTGCATGACCTATTTCCCGGTTTTGTAGTTTACAGTTAACTATGTGGGTCCACGAAGGCAGCTTTTAGACACACGTGTGGGTCGAGAGAGATGGAACGACAGTTCTTGTCGAGTCTCCTTAATTTATGGAGAGTTGGGCAGCAGGTATGCAAAAGAAGTTTTTAAACAGAAAGACTCCAACTTTGCAAATTCAGCTTGAGAGTTGAGTAAGCCAGCAACATTGTGAATGTGGAAGACACCTTTTAATAGTAGAACCTTCAAGAAACATGGGGGTGATTTTTTTTCCCTGCTTTTACTCTTTTTTTCCCCACAAAATCGTCTGAGATTCCATGACTTCTAAGGAATAGTATAGTCATGGAAGAGCAGTTTTGAGAAGAGTACTCAACAAGAATACATGGAAAATTTGTGTGGGCAGTATACATCCACTAGAACAAGCAATTTCTTTTTTAAAAAAAATTAGCATTTGGAATTCTTCTTATGAAACGTTCAAGCCAGGACAGAAAACAGTATATCAGTATATAGATTAAGTTTCTTATTTTGTTTTCAGGATGGTGAGTATATAGATTAAGTATAAATCACATGGCTTATGAACTACAGAGTTAGAGCCAGAGAGCACGTGCAAATGCAAGCATGAACATACACACACACACACACACACACATACACACACACACAGAAAGAGACAATAATACAAGCATAGGCACATGCACGCCCAATCTTAGAATACTTTTATTAATTTAAGATCTATAAGTAAAACTGCAATAATTATGCATCGAAAAATGTTGTTCTTAATTGTGAGTTATATTAAGAGATTGATGTTTGGGTAAGGCTCTCAAGGTAAGGAGAAATGAAAAAGGCATAGGTGTTATAAGAGGAAACTTCTAGAATAAAGGGCTTTTCTATAAAATGGTCAACCAGGATGTTTTGGTTTGCAAGATGAAGTGGAAGAAGATAAATGAATTTATTTACGACTATAAGACATAATTCTTGTCAAAAAATTAAGAATTTAAAATACCAAGTTGGCCTCAGTAACCTTAAAAATGATATTTCTATTAGAAATCACACACATATGCAATCAATTAAATATATTCTTGGTGAAGTTATCTCTCAAAAAGAAGCAAAACCCATCAGACTGAAGTTCCTCAAACTTACCAAATTCATGAACACAAGAGAAACTGCAAAATTTCTGCAAGCCATTAAATAGGAAGATATGAAAATTAAATGAAGAATGAATTTCTTGATAGGATCCTGGAAGAAAAATATGACCTGATTGGAAAAGGGATGAAATTAAATAAAGTCTGAGATTCAATTAACAGTGGAGAAGCTTGTGGGATATTGGTTTGATAGAAGCTATAAAAGAGTTAGGTAAAGAAGGTGTAGAGTGGATATAGACTCTCCTTAACACTTTTGCAATATTTCTGTAAACCTAAAGTTTTCCAATAAAATATTTATGAGAAAAATACATGGTGAGCAGGAGGAATTTTGTAGAATTTCACATCTTTGCTGGGTTTGCCGTTAAGAAAATTTATATTCATGTGGAGACATCACAGAATGATGCTTCTTATAAGAAGCCCAAATGTGAAGATGAATTATTCTTCGGGCGGCAGAGGTTATTGACCAAAGGAAAAGATGGCAAAGGCAGTGGGAGCATCACTGGGCACAAGAATACTTGCAAGCAAGAAATTCTGACTTGTCAGTTCTTACAGGAATGACTCAGAACAGATGGAGCAAGACAGATTTGAACAGTCACGAGGAAGACGGAGATGTAGTAAATCTGTCAGGACAGAAAGATAAGATTCATCATAACGGCGCCTCCCAGACAAGGGCAAGTACAGCACTGAATCACAATACACAGTATCACATTTCTGTCCATTCACCACAGATTTTGTTATAAGGATAGAAACGTATTGTATCATTGTGCCGGGAATATACTCAGCTAGCCGGGAGCACGGCACCGCTGTGGAATAATCCTCTTGTACACTAGAAAAACTTGTCACTCGAATTGGTTTAATAAAATGCTCACTGGCCAGTAGCAAGGCGTGAAGTATAGGTGTGGTGACCAAACTAAGGGTGATAGGGAGGAGGAGCGAAGAGTCAGAGGGATGCAGGGAGATGCAGACGGATCAGGAGATGAAATAGATGGACGTGCCATGCTAAGAAAGGTTACCACCATGTGGCAGAATGTAAGTAAGGAAATGGGTTCACTTAAAATGTAAGAGCTAGTTAGTGACCTGAATACTTGGGTCCGTAGTAAGAGTACTGGCAAAAATAATAAATAAATAAATAAATAAACAAACAAATAAATAAATAGTAAATAAATAAAGCAAGCACTGGCAAGAGCTACAGGATGGTGGGGGGAAGGAAAAAACAAAGTCCAAAGAAATATGTGCAATAAACATCAGCAGAACTGTGGTGTGGCTGGCTATTATGATCTCTCCGGTTCTGAAGGGCCTACCTACTCTAGAAAAGTTGTTAATCCACGTTAGATTTTATCAGGATAGGATTTCTTCCACCTGGGAAAGTAGCCTCATTTCCTTTCACGAAGCTATTGACAGCACTGGATTCGGTAAACTGCTAGGAAAATCTTAGAAATGTATACCTTTACTTTGCTGTCTTTAACCTGTAAACAAATAAGTGAAATTAGAAAGAAATAAGGCCAATCAACCTTCTGGTACCATTTTTGAAGGACGTCAAGATTAAGGCATGCATTTCAAAAAGTCGATAGGAAAATCATTTAAAGTTTAAGTTGGCAAAGAAGAAAATTACAGGCCTAAGTGAAGAGAGAGCACTTCCAACACAATCAACCATTAAGTTGTTCTTTCTACCTGGCTCCATTACTAGCACACATAGTGGATCAGAAAAAAAGAGAATGAGCAAGAGTACAGAGGAATATTTGAGATGATTTTTACCTCAAAATATTTAACAATTTAAGAATGTGTACTAACCAACACTGTTTTAAATTTTTACAGAGCAAGATTACTAGAATTGAAAAGAACTTCGGAAAAGTTCACAATTATAGTTTAAAAAGAAAGGGTTTTTAATAATCAACATAGCTAGCTAGGAAGCCATTACCAACAACAGAAAGCAAATGAGGCAATCACAACCAGCAGGTAAAGTGACAAAATGAAAATTATGAATATGATAACAAGTATGAAAATTATGCTTACTTTAAATGCACATATTCAAAAAGAGAAAAATATTTATCATATCTAATGATAAAACCAACTGCTATAAACATAGGATGTGTAAAATACAAAGGCTGCTTTCCTATCGCATGAGATATTTTAAAAATCAATAATAAAGAAATAGAAAATAATTAAGCAAATTTTGAAATATTGGTTCATTAAGGAAACTAGAATGTATCTTGAACTGAATTAAAATGGGACATTAATAAATCAAAACATGTAACATACAGTTACTTCAGCAAGTATTGGAAAAGTACGAACATCAATCTTGTAATATGGTTAGATGAGAAAAGTTTGAAATGAACAATATGAACATCTGCCACAATTAACTACATAAAGGAATATAAAACATTAAAGGATGCAAGATAACAGAAATTTATTCACTTGAAACATACACACATACACAGAGAGAAAAAAGAGACAGAAACAGAGACAGAGGTAGGGAGAGAGATATTGATAATAGTGAAGTTGATTCAGTTTCTTTTTTAAAAAATTATTTCTTTTAGATTTTGAGAATATAATTGCATAAATATTAGAATATAATATAATTACACACGTAGACACACAGAGAGAGACACAGAATGAAAGAGGGAGTGAGACAGAGAGACAGAGAAATTAATAAAAGCAAAGTTGATTCTGTTTTTCTTCATAAAATTATTTATTTTAGTTTTTGAGAATATAATATGGTTTCAATATATCCCCCTCCCTTTCTTTACAATTCCTCACATATAACTCGCCTTGTTCTCCTTCAAACTCACATCCTGTTTCTTATTAATTATTGTTATATGTATGTGTGTCTGTCTTACTAAATATATTGGTACAACTTGCTCAGCATGTACAGTGGTACCTGCATGATTTCAGGGTGACTATTTGGTACTGGATAACAAATTGGTGTGCTCTTCCCTGGGGAAGACATTTCTCCCTTTATTTTCATTCCTTAGTTGCCTGTAGTTCTTTGTGTAGGGCTAAGACTTCGTGAGTTTTCCTTATCTATGTTGGCATCTCCATTGCTCCTGTTCTCCCTATGTGTATGTAACCTTATTGGTAAGATTTTATTGGTAGAGCTTCTGTCATTTCTAGGAGATATACTCCCTCTTCCTCTGGCTCTCCTTTGTAGAGTTAATAGAATAGTTAGCTTTCTACCCACAATGACCACACAGAGTAAACTAATTAGCCCTATTAGGAGCGAAGGAAGAATTATAGCAGTAAGTGTAGATCTTAAAACTAAGGAGAACAATAAATACAACTAACTATAACATTGTATATCAGTTTATTAAAAGATAGGAATTACTCCAAAGTAACAAACTACCAAACTTCATTTTAAAACAATAGGTAACGTAAACTGACATTTATTTATGAGTAAAATATAATTTATAATTAGAACACTTCGGGAAAAAAGAGCAGTCTTTGGGAGAAATGTTTTATTGAATGTTCACATTTTTCCTGATACCATGGGAATAAATATGACAGCTGCAATGCAAGGGAGAAAATAGCCTGTTAGCAGGTCAGCTCAAGAGAACACTCCACCACCTCAGGGAAGACCAGGCAGCAGGATCAGAGGTCAGCTGTTAGCCGGTCAGCTCAAGGGAACACTCCATCAGTTCAGGAAAGACCAGACAGCGGGATCCTAAGGTTGGCTGGAACGCAAACTCAGACAACAGAGGGGAAGCCTTCCAGGCTGCTACTCACATCCCTTTCTCCGTTTATACAGCCAAGGATCCCACCCAGGGAAGGCTGCCACGCACAGTGTGTGGACTTTTCCACTCCAGCGAATTGAATCAAGATAATCACTCACAGCCGTGTCTACAGGACCTTCTCCTTGAGTCTAGACTCTTAAATTGAAAGTTACAGCAGTTTATCTCATCAAACACCTAGAAAGCAACATGGCTTCAAAATACAGAAAAAAAAAAATAAGTTTCTCAGCCATTCAGAGAGCAAACCTGGAGCTAGACCATGCA